>NC_081566.1:14677988-14715012 GCF_022355385.1 Mustela nigripes
AAAGGACATCAACAGTATCTAACAGCTAGTAACTGGTTAAAAAGATGACACTACACTATAAGATATCACAGTATCAAGTCATTAAAATTATGTAGAAAAATATTTAATGTTATAGAAACAGATTTATAACATACTTTTAAGATGACAAAACAGGTTATAAAACAACATGTGCAGTATAATCCCATTTTTATTATGAAACCTTTCTATGTTCATAAACAAAGGTGGAAAAGGATTGACAACAAAACTCTCCACTGGTAATCACTGGGTTTATATGTGTTTTCGAAGCTTCGTAAGGTTAGTATACATGGCTTATAGAGCAATTAATTCAGTGATCTTATCAATTTTTTTCACACTTTCTTTCCTTAGCACTCTAAGTAACATAAATAAATCATTTCTGGTCAAAGGAAAAATGGGATTCAATAAAACCCCATCCATAAATGCTTGCTTAAAGTGATAAGGTTCAAAACACTGTCATTGAAGATGCCAATCTCTTTTCCAAAAATGATGAAATTGTGGCTAAGAACAGAAATGAATTTTTTAAATGCCTTTAAAGAAATGATAGCTTCAATTGCTGTAGCCTTCTGTTTCCTAATCCATAGTTGTCTGATGTATTCAAAGATGTGAACAAGCTCCAGTGTCTACGACCAAGAACTAAAGGAAATCAAGGTGTCATGATCCTGGATATTTAGAGTAAGGTTACTCAGAGACGCAAAAATCTGGGTTAAGGAATGATCCCAAGTAGGTTCTATAATGACACGGTAATGCCATACTTAACATTCATGCCTTTCCCTCTCAGAAAACAGCATAATTTATTTAAAAGGTGGTAGAATCCACAGAGGACTGATGATTTTTATTTTCTCTAGAACATTCAAAAGAATATCATCTTTAGCGTCCATCATAAATGAAGATGTTCTAACCATAAGAAGATTCTAATCTCAGATTTAAAAAAAAAGTCCTTCAAAATTAATCTAAACGGTATTTATCAATAGAGATGTTGCATTGTTCGGGCTTGTCTTACTTTGCTGCAGACTGGCCTTTGGCAGGCACAAGATCACTTTGTAAGAGTCCCGGTCACCCAGGAAAGAGGTCGCTGTAAAGAACACCCCCAAACAGGCACAATGTATATTTAGTCAACTACTCAAACAGATGTTGAGAAACAGAGGATTTAAGAAAGTAAACCGGGAAAATAAATGAATGAATAAATAAATAAATAAATAAATAAATAAATAAATAAATAAAATAAAAAATAAAAAAAGAAAGTAAACCAGGCTCAATGATGTTTAGGTTGGGAGAAGGCAATTTTATTTGACTGATTTAAATATAAAACAGTACATCTAAAATGACCCTAACCATCTCCCTTCCATGGTTTCCCCAAAATTGAGTCCTTCCTATCTTCACAATCTCCGTCACCTTTACAAAGCACCTCTACTATTACCTCCTTAGTGTTTCCCTTTCAGTCCCCTCCTCTGGGCAGAGATACCTAAGAAATTAGAGGTTTGATGGTTTAATGTATGCCTTTAACTACCCTGTCACCGAAAAGGATCTTGCATGTTTGTCCCCACACACCCTGGCCTCGTCTCACTTCCTCACCTCGCTGAGACCCTGCATATTAGGCGACGTGTTCGTGACTTGATGTGTTCACGGTCTTCCTTGGAAGAGCTGGGCGGAGAAGCTGATGGATGTGAACAACGAGAGCCATGCGCGGGAGGTTCTCTTCACTGTCTGGTGACGTCATTATCTACAAATTACATATATAATCTCAAAGATGCATCAAAGATGCTGGAAGTTACCAGCTCCTTCTATTACCAATTTCTCTTTCTTTCTTTTTTTTTTTTTTTTTTTGTAGTTCTTAAATGGCTCAACACTCTGCCTGGTACTATCCATTCATCCAACAGACAGACATGTATTGAATATCTACCTTGTCCCAGGCACGGCCCGAGGCTACAGCAATGAGTGAAACAGACGAAACATCTTACCCTTAGGAGGCTTCTATTCTAGTAAATTTTTGTGGCTTTCTAAATATAGGTCAAGTTTCTTCTTCGACATTCTAAACTCCTGGAGTTTAAGAAGTGGGTCTAATCTAACTTTGGCCCCTGCATATACCCAAGAGAGTGTTCTGCAGCATAAATCAGTGACTGTGCAATGAAAGCATGTACAAGCCCTTCAGTCTGATTGTCCTTTGACCCCAAGAGCGACATTTAATCAATTCGCTTTATTTCACTTCATCTATTTTCCCCACCCCTAGTTTTTGGTTATTCGATTTCAAACTATAAAATCCTAAAGATGGGAAAAGACAAAGATGTAGCTTGTGATGAAGGAAAACCAGGAAGCGATGCAAGCAAAAATTGAAAATTTCATCAGTGGCTTTCAAAGTGCTAGATTTCAAAAATATAAGTCACTCAAAGAAATGCCAGAATATTGAACATTTCTTTAAAAAGTAGATATTAGGGGCGCCTGGGTGGCTCAGTGGGTTAAAGTCTCTGCCTTCGGCTCACGTCATGACTGTTTTATATCCTGGGGTCCTGGGATCGAGCCCCACATCGGGCTCTCTGCTCGTCAGGGAGCCTGCTTCCTCCTCTCTCTCTGCCGGCCTCTCTGCCTACTTGTGATCTCTGTCTGTCAAATAAATAAATAAAAATCTTAAAAAAAAAAAACACCTTGAAATGTATATTAAAAAAAAGTAGATATTAGAGTATATACGGATAAAATATTTGTTTGCCCTGTGTGTACTTTCCAAAATAGTTGTGTATCATTGGGTTCTTTAAATTAGTTGTATTTAAAGATACTATTGTGGGGGCGCCTGGTTGGTTCAGTGGGTTAAAGCCTCTGCCTTCGGCTCAGGTCATGATCCCGGGGTCCTGGGATTGAGCCCCACATCGGGCTCTCTGCTCAGCAGAGAGCCTGCTTCCCCCCCCAACCCCACCTCCCTCTCTGCCTACTTGTGATCTCTCTCTCTGTCAAATAAATCAATTTAAAAAAAAAAGATACTGTTGTGTAAATTCATTTGGAATCAAGCAAAGTAACAAACCCTCTTTTTCCAGCTTAAGAAAATATATTATGTTTACCTTAAATTTTCATGACCTCCCCAATAACAGATATTTAATGCTACATATGTTTAATCCTTATTAGAAAAGAAAATTAAGCCAAAGGTTTCTTTTTAGGTGTTGGGATCATTTGAAGTTAAGATGATGACATTTGACCATTTTCAACTTTTGCATGGCTTCTGCTTCAAATCACACTATTGACTTTTTTCCTTCTGTATGTTTCGCCCCTCTTGTAAGAGAAATAAACTGCACTAATATATTCAAATTCTGCGTAAAAATTGAACTTATAAAGCAGGTAAACTAAGGCTTTAAGACTTTAAATAATCACACTGCATCTCTTCCTTTTGTGGAACTCCTCTGCCCTCATATAAAATCTGTGGGTGAGTTGCTCAAGATTACCACCATTGGTAACAAAGTCAAATTCTGCACTTAGCACCGCCCCCCCCCCCCCCCCCCCGCCGCTAGATGACACTGCCTCCCCCAAAATAAGAACGTTGTTAACAATCTCAATAAAAATAGAAACAGACTTCTAAACTTCCTTACACTTAGTTCTTCTTCTTTCTTTCTTTCTTTCTTTTTTAATGGAAAAAAAAAGTGGTGAGACTTTCCAGAGGTAAAGAAAAAAGCTTCTGAGTCTAGATGAGAACCAAATATGTCAGTCATGGGGACTTTCCTTGGACATTTGTTGTCTTTTTGTTTAATTTTTAGTATCCAGTTAGAACTATTGTATTTCCTGAATCACAAGGACAAAGCTTAAGTTATTTTCCTTCCTTCCTGCGTTCCTGTCTTCCTTCAAGAACAAGAGAAGACAGATGGTAGTTTAAAAATTGGTCAGTCTCGGGGCATCTGGGTGGCTCAGTCGGTTAAGCCTCTGCCTCCAGCTGAGGTCATGATCTTGGGGTCTTGGGATCAATCCCTGCATGGGGCTCCTTGCTCAGCAGGATGCCTGCTTCTCCCTTTCCTCCTCTCTTGTGCTTTCTGTCGCTATGTCTGTCTCTCTCTCTCTCTCAAATAAATAAACACAATCTTAAAAAAAAAAAAAAAGAGTTGGTTACTCTTATTCTGCAATAGTTATTTATGTGCTTTTCTCTGACTTGGTTACTCCTCCCATTGACAGAAATAGTTTCTTATTCCAGAATAAACTGTGACTGGAGTAAAGATGCTGCAGCATAGCTGGGATGTTGGGGTTAGGACTGTAAGTTACGCTTCAGGAATGCTCTTACTGCCCTTCAGCCTGGAAGCAAGGGGTTATTTTTGAGTCCACCCCTTAGCTTGCCAGCAAGATGACAGAGCCCAGTCGCAGGCAACCATTGTTACAGCACGAATGCCTCTGGCCATCTGGATTCTTAAGCATTCCATGCCAACCCTATGAGTCCGTGATCGGGAAAATAACAACAGTATAACCTCCTCTAAACAAAACCACCCCTAAACTCTCAGCCCTTTAAAAATTGTTTGTAACAATTGAAAATTGAAATTTTGAAAATTGAAATCTTGAAATTTTGGAAAATTGAAATTTTGGAAAAATGAAATTTTGAAAATTGTTTCAAGATTCCAATCTTGAAACTCTTCATAGATTCACTACCTAGAATTGTTTATTCATTCTTGGGATATGTTTGTAACAGAGTCTAGGAATTAGGTCCAAAACACTACCAGCATAACATCCTCTAAAAATCAAAGTATCCCCACCCATCACAACTTTATCAGCCTTCTCTTCAGTCACTGGGAAAAGAGTTGAGAATCTATCACATAACAAATTGGAGGCCTCCACAGAGAAAACCACCAAATAAATATAATATAAAGTGTCTCCCTTTAAAGACTTTAATTTACACGGGGATATATATAATGTTGCTGATTGCCTGCCAAGAAAGCACAGATACATGAGACAGACCTTAGGGAACAGAAATAGTTATGGGCAAAAACACTGGGAGAAGCCTTCTCAGAATAGATGGAACTCACGGTGAGCAAGACAGGTAGAGAGGTTGGTGTTTTTTAAAGCCGGGAAGAAGAGCTTGACCTTGAGGAGAAATACTATAAAGAACAACTGGGAGCTCTTTGACAGAAAGTCTCATTAGGAAAGCAGTTATTTGAAGACAACATATTGGACGGCAGTAACTATGGCACACAGAACAGGGAGAGACCCCATTCTGTTTCCTGGGGCTTCCTCCTGTGTTTCGGTGGCATCGTGGGGCTCAGCATTGACCTCGGCAGGGGACCCATGATCCTTGATGATCCACAGTCATCAGTCCCTTGCTCTTACCTTTGGATATCTTGCTTGTCTACTTGAGGGCACCTCTTAGGGATGTGGGAACCCACTCTCCCGCTTCCTGTGGGAGACCTCAGAGAGTCCATCTCTCACACACCCATTTCTTTCTTCTTTTTTTTTTTTTTAAGATTTTATGTATTTATTTGACAGAGAGAAATCACAAGTAGATGGAGAGGTAGGCAGAGAGAGAGAGAGAGGGAAGCAGGCTCCCTGCTGAGCAGAGAGCCCCAAAGCGGGACTCCATCCCAGGACCCTGAGATCATGATCTGAGCCGAAGGCAGCGGCTTAACCCACTGAGGCACCCAGGAGCCCCTCACACACCCATTTCTAATACAAAAGGAATTCTGGGGTCTACACGAGACTAGCACATAAGTTACTTCTGGTCTGAGTCCCCTGAGATACATTACCCCATTCCTCCAGTGTTTAGCCTGGAAGAAAACTAAGGCGATGCCCTTTTCTCAAACAAGCACCCTGACTTAACCTCTTGCTTTCCTCTCAATTCTCCCTCCTACCCTAGACCTGGAGACTCTTCTCTGGCCAGAGGGAGTCTCTGCTCTCCATCGGCCTGAACTTGCCAAGATTGGAGCCTGAGTCTCCTGAGACCTTTGGCTCCTGAAGACCAAGAACCCTTTTGCTCCTACTCAACAATATCATCTCTTCTCTGAGTCAGGGGCACTGGCTGGATGGGAGGAATGGTGAGGGTACGGACAGAAACACAGAGCTGGCTGTATGACCTTTGGCGATCTCAAAATATGACTGCTATTGCGGTAATCCCGGCATGAAGCCGTAAGGACAGAGTGGCCTAAAAATAGAAAAAAAAGGACATTGAACAAGAAATACAAAGAAGGGAGAAATGAAAAAATCTTGTTTGTGAAATATGCACAGGACAGAAGGTGGGAAGAAACTCAACGGAGGCGTGATGGAAGGGATGTCAGCCGTTGTCGGACATATTTTCCCACGGCTCATATACCCCCTTCTCCTTGGCCTTCACACACTCGAATCACCAGGTCCTGGTAATTAAATTAAAAGATCTTCAAATCCATATCCTTCCTCTTTGTCACCACTGTCACCATCCTTGTTCATGCCAGCAATGTCTCTCCTCTGGACTATTTACCGCATCAGCTCCTTACTTCTCTCTCTCTCTGACCTCAGGCCCCTGTCACCCATCCTGCATTCGGTCCCGAGGATGACCTTTCCATAGCAACAATCAGACCATGCCAGCCAAATTTCTCCTCTGGCTCTGCAGTGCCCATACAGTGCACAGAACTCCTATGCACACAACCTTGCAGGACCCTACAACATGGGGCTCACCTTGCTGGCTCAGCTTTACCCGAGACCCCCGACCTGGGGCTGTAGCTCAGACCAAAGAGTTAGGTAGTACGCTGAACTGGTCAAGGCTACGGACTCATCACCACACGAGCTCACCATTTACTTGGACAAGTTATATAACTATAGTGATTTGGTGTTCTCATCTATAAAATGGCATTAGGATTGAGAATAGATTTTAAAAGTGGACCTGGTATACAGTAAGAGCTATAGAAGTGTTTGTTAAATAAAAGAAAAATTCTTGGGGCACCTGGCTGGCTCAGTCGATGGAGCCTGTGACTCTTGATCTCCAGGTTGTGAGTTCGAACACCGCATTGGATGTAGAGATTACTTTTAAAAAATTTTAAAAATTGGAGTGTGGCAGGATTGTAACCCTGTATGAGGAGCCTTCCAGGCTTGGCAGGGACCAGGAGCTTCTGGGCTCGCCAGCTGGCCCAGGTCCGTGTAGCCCTGAAGAGGCTTCTGGCTGCTATGACATATGCCAGCTGCCTACAAATAAATAAAATATTAAAAAAAAAAAAAAAGAAAGAAAGAAAAGGAAAAAAAGAGGAAAATGCTTGCCTGGATCGTCAAGTCTCCTATCCCAGTGAATTTACACCTTCAGGTTCTTAAACCCATTTTACGGGCCTTCTTTCTTCTGATCCATCTTTAGTCTTCCTTCTAGAAGGAACCAACATGTCAGGTCTTCTGTAAAGCCTTTCTACTGTACTTTGTTCCTCTCTCTATTATAACTTTCATTGTATTATAAGTTTTTTTTTTTAAGATTTATTTATTTATTTGAGAGACAGAGAGACAGAGCATGCAGGGGTGGGGGAAAGAGGCAGAAGGAGAGAATCTCAAGCAGATTCCCCCTGAGCACAGGACCTCACATGGGGCTTGATCCCATGACCCATGAGATTATGACCTGAGCAGAAATCACAAGCCGGACACTTAACTGCCTGAGCCACCCAGGTGCCCCTGTATTATAACTTGTATTAATTTCGTATGGCTGCTGTGACATATTACCACAGACTAAACTTAAAACAACAGAAATTTATTTTTTCATGGTTCCCGAGGCTAGAATCCTGAAATCAGTATATCACTGGGCCACAGTCAAGGTGTTGGCAGGACCATGTTCCCTCTTGAGGCTCAATCTGTCCTTTGCTTCTTCTAGCTGCTGGTGGCTGTGTGCGTTCCTGGGGCGGTGGCCCCATCACTGCCATCTCGGCCTCTGTGATGACATAGCTGCGTCCTCTTGTCTGTGTCAACTCTCCTCTGTCTCTCTCTTGTCAGGTCTCCTGAGATCGCATTGAGGGTCCCCCTGGATAATCCCGCATGATCATCTCAGCTCAAGATCCTCGATTTAAATGTTCCCCCACGCAGGTGAAAAGGGTCTGGCGGACGTGTCGAATTGACACATCTTTGGATGCCATCATTCAGCTACTACAGTAACTACGCCAGCGTCTTTGTTCTCACCTTCGTATGACCAGGGCCTCTCAGAGTGCAAGCACATACGATGGACTCAGTAAGTGAAATATGTGTATAATAAGGACAGCGGTTTAAGGTAAATGTCTGTCGTCCATGTTCCTCAGTATTTCTTCTCTGCTCACGCTTTATCTCCCCCCAGGCCAGAGCTATTTCCTTCATGTGCTAATCTGTGGCTGAAGCCGTATTTCACTCCCGAGTTGGATCAACTTCTAGGTTAGAGAAATTAAGCGAGGGGGCCTCTGAGACACAGGGAGGCAAAGTAACCAGAAAACTCCTTTCGAACCCCGTTCGCTCCCAGCCAAGGAGCCGAGGGGAAGCTGAAAGGTCAAGGGGCCCCGGAGGCTGGCAGGCGACTTTCATGGAATTTGAGAATGCAAGTGGCAGACTGACAAGTATGAGCTGCATTAAGAGTGCTGTCATCAGTCCGCCTGCCTGGGTTGTTGCCATTGCTGAGGTGTTTATTTTAAACAGTTTTCTTCGTAATTTAAGCTCCTGAATTCAGGGCTATTGCCTAACTGACCATTTCCCCATCTCCAGTCACCGGAGTTCAGCAGAGGCATTTTTCTGAAATGAGGCTGTTTCTTTTCTAGGGTTCTTCAATCACAGTTGCCTCCACCTGCAAGAATAAGGCTGTTCCTACCACCCCTTACCTTGAGGGACAGCTTGTTAACCAGATTATTGGCTTCTACTCAGCCCTTGGAAATCATTCCCAGTGAGAGGGGAAAGAAACCACGTACAAGAAAAAGAAGTAAACAAGTAGGTCACTTCACACAATTGATCCTTAAAACAGGGAATTATTTACTGTATTAGAATTGCTTATTTACTTTTATGCCAATCTTTTCACCTTTGTGCTGGTTAGAACCCCACAGTATCAGAATGTTAAAAAACAACAACCAAAAAAACCCCCAAAAACAAAAAACTGTTGAGCCCAAAAAGGTATCTAAGATTTTGCCTAAGTAGGCATGTATTCAGCAACTTCTAGGGTTTGAAAAAAAAATTTTTTTCATTTACATATAACACACATCTGTAATATAATATAATTGTCAGAATTGATTTAAGTCATCTGACTGGCATAAAGCTCATTTAACATAGTAGCCTGTAAACTGCCAGGGTTTTTATTGATCAGAGTCGAGTTGGGGAACCTGGCCAATAAGACCAATTTATCTCCTAACATCATCTCAAACAACACTCCCTCTCGCTCTGTTGCAGTCACTCTGACTTTCCCATAGGTCACATTCCCTCCTACCAATGGAAATGCTGTTCCCTCTGCTTCTAATGCCTGTCCCTCCTCCTCTCCTCTTGATGAAGTTCCATTCATCCTCTGGTTTGTAGTTCAAGCAGTACTCTCTCAGAAAAGCTTTTCAGGATTATGTCAAATCCCCCAAGCACTGGCTTAGCACTTAAGACCACTGACTGTATTTGTTTGATTATCTGATTAATGTCTTCATCTTCTACCAGAAGGTACAAAGCTCTGTGAGAGTGCACATTAAGTTAGTTTCTGTTATCATTAAGTTACAGTCTCTTCTCACTGTTGCTGGAACACAGTAAGCATGTAACAAATATTTAAATGTTGAAAGAGTGTTACAGAATCTCACGCTAGCTCTGCCACTGGGTTTTTAGGCAAGCTGTTTAACTTCACAGAGACTTACCTTCTTCATTAGTAACAAGATGCCTCTTTCATGTCCCCTGATTCTAGGCTATTTATAGTTCCTATCTTGAGCCTACAAGATTGATCAGGCTGGTGCTAGAAAGCCAAAACACTGTTACTTGCCTGCTGTATGCCATATACTAAGCAAGAAACTTCAAGTACCCTTGGGACCTTTGCCCCCTTCCTTAATGCTACTGCCTTGCTTCCCGCTCTCATTGCCTTTCATTAAAAATACTGTAGACCCTCCTGAAGTGGTGGACCTGGGTTTAGTCCTCTCCTCTCATAGTTTACCTGCAAAGCTGCAAGTAGAACTCGGTCTAAATGCTGGACTGATCACGGCCCCCTCTGCTTACAGATTTTTCAGGGGTTCCCCTACCACATCTGCAACAAGTTCACTGCTTGAGAAGATATCCCTTCCCTGCTCCTGTCTCACCTCCTGCCTTTTCCTGGAGAACACGTGCTCCACTCAGAACCTCTACAGGGCCCCAATGCACACTTGGTTCTTTCAAGTCCCTCTCTTTCTGTCCAGTTCGCTCTGCCCAGGAAACTGTTCTCTGCTCTTTGACTAGTCAAGTTCACCCATCTTTTCAGACGCAAGTGTTCCTTGAATGTGGCCCAGGCTCTGACCAAAACCCCATTTCTCGGGCTGAGTTTGTCACCCATTGCCCGTGTTCTCAAGACTACTTTGCACAAGCCACCATAACACTTCTCAGTGTGCAGCGTTTACATGCAGAGGGACATTTGGGATAAGAACATGGGTCTCCCAGACCGACTTGAGTTTGAAACCAAGTTCTGTAACTTATTATGTGGCCTTAGAAGTGATTCTGAGTCTTAGTTTCCTAATTTTGGAAAAGGGGGACTTAGCGCCTAACTCATCGGACTGTTGTAATTACAGAATCAACGAGATGTGCTTTGCACAGCTGTCCCGTTATACTAATAGTAATTATCACTGGCTTGTGAACGTGTCAAATGCAAAGACTCAGGCCTACATTTTGTCCATCTTTCTACCCCAGAGACGCACTCTGTGAATGCTTCTTCAAATGCATAAATGAAATAGCATCCATGATATATTTTTCTTTACAGGAATAAGGTACAGGCTTATTCATTTTAGGAATTTTATTGAGGTGTCAAAAATTCTAACGATTTTAAGACATACTCCAAATCGTATTCATCTTTCCCTTTGCTAAACGAGTCCTGAACTTACACGTGTAACATAATTTGAGATCAAGCTTGAGTTTTTACTATTAGTGTTTTCTGCTCAATTCTCCCTTCACACTTTTAAGAGTTTTTACTGCACGCACATCAATTTCAGTCCTTACTCGGTCCTTCTTGGAACACAGATTACACCCTCCTTTCTCATACGTGTCATGCAACAGCTGCTTGCGTATAGGACTTCTGTGCTAAGTACTGTTCTAGGAGCTACACAGATCTGAAGTCCTCTGTGTGATTCATAACCAATGGACTTTCCTAAGATCACGGTGAGTGGTCCAAGCGATTAAAACCACTGCAAATTCCAGCCTAGCGTTCTGGCCGCAGCATGGCCTTTGGACCCCTAGAAGAGTGGAAGTTCCCTGAAGGCAAGCTCATCTCCTGCCTTCTGGGCGAAGGGAAGTCTCTTGGAAGCAGAGCTGACGGGACTTCTCCTCTGCTGCCCGCGTAGTTAACTTCCACTGGAGGGGCAAACGTTCCCACAGAGCACTCCGGAGACTCCCTGGCAGGTCTAAAGCCTTTAACCTCGGGGAAGCGCCCTTTAACCCTGGGCCCCGACCGCACACTCTTCTGCGGCGGTTCCTCCCCGGGGTTCGGGGTTCCGGCGACCCCTTCCAGGGGCTCTGACGAGGACAGGATACAGAAGGTTGGGGAACATTTTGGTCCCTTTCGACGAGCCGAGGGAGGGTCACCGTGGGGGCCAGGTGGCCTGTCCGGAGAGGCCTTGGGTCCCGGCCACGCGCGGCGACCCCAGCCGCCCACGGGAGCGGGGCCACCGTCCGCTCTCCCCGCGGAAACGCCGCGAGGCGCAGCCGCCCCGCGCCAGGAGCCTCCGCGGCGGCAGCGGCCGTCGCCGCCACACCGGAAGCGCCCCGAGCGCGTGCCGGGCGGGCCGCCGAGGGTCCCGCGGGCGGGGCGGGGCGGGGCCGCCGGGCCGCTCCCCCTCCCTTCCCCCTCCCCCCGGGGCGCGCGAGGGCCGGGCGGGGCCGGCCTCCCTTCCGGGGAGCGGTGGCCGCCGCCGCGTCTCCGGCGGCTTCCCTCCCCGCCCTCCCCGCCCCGCCGCGGCTCTGGGTGACGCTTCTCCAATTACAGCTCGCGGGGAGCCGCGGCTCCGGGCGCCCCTCCGCGCCGGGCCCGCCAGCCCCGCCCTGCTGCCGGCATGAGGGCCGCGGGCGACGGCGGCCTGGAGCGCTTCTGCAGCCCGGGCAAGGGCCGGGGGCTGCGGGCCCTGCAGCCCTTCCACGTGGGGGACTTGCTCTTCTCCTGCCCGGCCTACGCCTACGTGCTCACGGTCAACGAGCGGGGCAACCACTGCGAGTACTGCTTCGCCAGGTAGGGCGGCGGCGCGGGCGGGCGGGCGGGCGGGCGGGGGCGCCGCGGCGGCGGCGGCGCGGACCGCGGCGGGAGGAAGTGCGCGCGGCGCGCAGGGTCCTAGCGCCGGCGGTTGGGGCGGCGGCCGCGCGGGCGGGCGGGCTGCGCGCTCTCACGGCTCTCACCGCGCGCGGGCCGTGCCACGTGCGCTGGGACGGAGCCGCGGAGGACACGCCGCACGCCCACGCCCTGCACCGCCCATTTGCCGAGTTGCTCACGCCGGATGCCCCCCCCCCCCCCCCCCCCCCCGGGGGGGCGGCGCCCCCCCCGGGGGCCCCCCCCCCCCCCCCGGGAGTGCGGGGTTCTCGGCCCCGACACGGGCGCGGAGCCAGGCTTGCTCCAACCCCGGGCACGCGCTGCTCCCTTGGTGCATTGGCGGCTGGGCCCCAGGTTCGGGCAGCCACAGCCGCTCACCTTGAACCCGTGCTTCCTGCGGCTTGTTCTGTGCTCCGCTCGCCACCCGCCCGCCCCGCCGCCGCAGATCTGCCGTCCCCCCCAGGGAACTTAATGACTCTTAACATTTCGTGTAAAGTACGCGGCTCCTCCTCTTCCTTCTCACTGAGCACTTGTGTTTGGAGAGAAGCCAGAGGAGTTCTGACCGCACAACCCCGGACTCTGCTGGGCTGCGCGGGTGGGAGGCACCGAGCCTTGGCTTGGGATTTTGAAAACGTGGTCTCGGAGGGAATTAGGCAAAATGAGTGGTAGGAAATAGTATTTAATTGCCGCACATCACGTGTACACATATACACACGTACATCTACGTTCGTTTCCATGCGTATATATTCACCCACATCCACACATGTTTACACCCTTAAGCCTTATGACAGTTTCAGACCTGAGGGGCATTAGTAATCAGCAGCCCAATACACTTTCTCCATTTTACAAGCGAGAAAACCAATGCTCGGACAGGAAGTGTGGTTGTGTATCTATAGTCACCCCAATAGGTGAGGGAATGAAATCTGACCTCTTCAGTTCTGCCCATTTCCTACTAGGTAGGTGCTCAGTAAAATTCCAGAGACGGGAAGCATGGCGTTGAATTAGGTGTGTACCGCACCTTCCACCACTCTGAAGAATGGACCCTCCTTTATTTTGAATCTCAGTTTCTTCATCTTTGAAATGGAGTTTCTTGGATCAGACTGCACTGACCTGAGGTCCCGCAGGTACCTTTGGAGTACGGGTCTCAAGTCCAACATACACCAAAGTACCCAGTTTCCCAGACTTGTGTGCCTTATTCTATGATAAGACATAGCAAAAGAAGGGACAAAGGCTAAATATTATAGTAATCTTGCCCAGACTCCCTGCCAGAACTGTCTTCCGCTTGGGGGGACCCGGAAAGGCACTAGACGCAGAATCATGCCGTGGGCAGCTTAAGGGCTGTATGTGATGTGGCTCTTTGAATTGGTGAGTCAAGAGCTAAAGGGTCATGGCACCACTTTGCAACGTTTGAGTGAAGTGAGCATTGGGTTTTCCCAAAGTTAAAAAGGCTGCTGTGACTGGTCCCTTGATCTTCTGAGCCTCGCTGTGGCTCGGAGTCTGAAGCAGTGTGGGTGTCTGGAGTGGCAGGAGCAAAGCGGGGTCACCCAGCACGGAAGGTGCTTCCCTCCATCAGGAATCCTGGTGATTCCGGAAGGCTGTCCTAGGAGAGAAGACCACAGTGCCGGGCACATAGTAGGTACTCAGATGGTAGTTACCAGTGCACGCCTCCAATGAATTAGAGATCAAATCCCTCGGGTTCAGAGGGTGGGAAGCGGAGCTGAGAGATGTTTCTTTTTAGCTGTGAGTGTCCTGACTGTACCTACTGTATACGCCCCCAACCTTAGAACAGTAATGTAGGGCCAGATGTAGCTCCACAAAGCACCCCGGCCCTATGTGACAGAGCCTGCTTTGTTTCTCCTTTTTTCTGAATAACATTTGGTAGGGCCGTTAACCCGTGTCTTAGACCTCTCCCCAGGGCTGCTGCTTGCACTTGGGCCCTACCACTGCCTCTGTCCCCACCCCGACCATGTCCCTCTGTTTGGCTCAGATGCATGGGCTGGTAATGCCCACAGTTCATTTCTTCTCTCTAACGAGTCATTTGAAATCAACTAGAATAACAAGACAGGAAATAGTGACACCACAATACCTATGACATTGGAAATATCCTTGTACACCATTCGATTAGTTTGGAATTAGTGGTTAGGTCGTTCTCCTAGATTTTGCACCATTTTCTCTGTCAGCTATTTGATCATGTCCAAGAACAAACTAGTCTGTCCAGCTGTACTAGAACATATATATGTCTCCTGGGGTTTCAAGGGAGTAGGAGCAGAATTGGCAAGTATTGAAGTATACAGGCTAAAATCTGCTACTTCCCCACCCAACCCCACCCACCCCTCTCCGACAGGAGAAAAAAACCCCAAACTACTTCTTATTCTTTCATGTGCTAGGGAAAAACAAACAAACAAACAAACAAAACACCCAAACTACTACTTATCTTTTCATGTTTAGCATAAACAATACTGCTTAAGATAAGTGAGTCACTGGGGGTTCTCCTTGTCCTATTAATGATATCTGGGCTTAACTTATTTTGAAGGCAAATAGGTGATTCCTGTGGTAATAAATTCTATAAATTGAAAAATGGAAGTTTCGCAGGTCCCAGTGGAATGGGATGCTTGTTGGCACAATTCAGACAGAGGTTTGTTTCTGGGAATTTTAAATTTGTCCACATTCACTCATTTGGGTGGTTGGTACTTGGGAGGGTGTTTATCTCGCCTCAACTGCTAGAGGGCAACTCCTAAAAATATAAATGTTTTCCAGTTGGGAACTGTCCCTGTCACACCTGCTAGATACATTTTGTACACACACACACACACACACACACACACACACACACACCTTTTTTAGCCGTTGGCCACGTTTCTATGGCAGATACTTTTATGTTATATTTCATACTTAATATTCAACATATTTTAACACTTTGTTATTTGTCTTAAAAGGAAAAATCTGTTGTAAACCAGTGTTCTATCTCAATATTCATTCTGTGTGCAATTCCTTAGGTGGGAAGATATCTCTCTCTTGATCTTTTATTTTCTTGGCTCATGGATCACTTAAGGGCAAGAACATTACCTTTTTTGTTAGCTCATTCTCAGTATGGGGTAAAAGTAGGAAGGCCCACTTAGCCTCCTTGCAATAGAGCTGTTAGAACATAATTTCAGGAAATTTGTGTCCTGCCTGGCTCACTCAAAGTGGTTTTAAAAATTAAAATGCTTGCATGAGCAAAACAGTACGATTGAGATGACCTGTTTCAGAAGTTGTAAAGATGTGATGTCTCACAGATTTATTCTGTAGGACTATTCATCCTATCTACCGCATTGTGTTACAAGACTGTCAAAGTAATACTTAGTTGATTTTAATTGGTGTTAAGAGGCATGAACTCTTGCTGCAGTTTTCTTAAGAAACCTTAAGGTTCTCTGATGAACCCTGGGCTGACCAACTGAAGTCTCACCCCAGATGGGGGAGGCATCCCCAGGGCTGCTGTTTATTTCCAGAACATTCTCTGAGAATTGTATGGTCTCTAAGGGGACAGCTGACTTTGAATGTTCTCAAATTATCTTGCTTTTTGAATGAAAAATTAGACACATGCTCTAACAGAGAAGTCCCTTCTTTTCACAAGTATTTTTTTAAATGGGTAGTAAGACTAAAATATACAGACAACAGATTTCTTCTTAAAATTTACATCGAACAAAACAAAATTCAACTATCTGTATATCAGGTAATGAGATATTATGTTGTCAACTTTCCATATTAGAGTATTTCAAGTTTTTCATTTATTTAGAGATGGAAAGGCAGAGACTTGGGTGCCAGATTGACTTGGTTTCAGTTCTGGCTTCCTCCCTTCCTGATATTATGTCTTTGAACAGCTAGGTTCCTTTATGTTTACAGTGCTCCCGTGAATGCCTGCCTCTAGAGCTACATGAGAATTACAGGAGACAGAAGTCAAAAGCTTAGTATAGTCCTAGCATAGAGTAAGCTGTCAGAGTCTGCCTGATGGTCTCGCTTGTGCTAATTGTTATGGAGGGTGATAAAATATTGCAAGGTCAGGGATGTTTGTATCATGGTGGGGTTGGTGGACGGGGGGGGCTACCCGGAAGGAAATACTGGAAATTGTTGGTCGGTAGAGTCATTCTTCGGATGGCGCATTCATCCCGAGCTAAGAGCAGCAGTTCTCAGCCTCCAAGTTCCCCAGAATACAATGTATTACCCGTTTCCCCCCAAAACTTAATGGAAATGAGATGATGAACCTACTTAGGTAAACCTCTTTTTTTTTTTCTTTAAGAGCCTTTTGTAGCTCCAAAGTGCTGAGATGCTCTAATAGTCTTTTGCCATGAGATTAAGCAAATATTTGAGAAGAGAAATGGAAGCAAACAGAATTTTTTTTTTTTTAAAGATTTTATTTATTTATTTGACAGACAGAGATCAGAAGTAGGCAGAGACACAGGCAGAGAGGAGGCAGAGAGGAGGAAGCAGGCCCTCTGCTGAGCAGAGAGCCCGATGCGGGGCTCAATCCCAGGACCCTGAGATCATGACCTGAGCCCAAGGCAGAGGATTAGCCCACTGAGCCACCCAGGTGCCCCACAAACAGAATTTTTTGCATAGCAAGCCTGTCAAGGGTCCTCTCTGCTCTTTAATTTTTGTGTGATTCAGGTATGGCCCAGAGCAGTCCTTTAAGACTTTAGTTGTGGCAAGCACCACGACACACGTATTTTTCATATGCAGGGATCATAATTCCTGTTAGGGCTTGCAGGGGCTCTGGGACCAAGCTGTACGGTTGGAAACGATTTGACATGAAAGAGACAGAACAGCAGCAGGATATGCTGAAGTGAAGTTCAAACCCTGGTGAGTTAAAACCACCATCTAATACCTTTCCTTCCTGAACGCAATCACACAAAATCTCTCAGTCAGAAATATCTGAAGATCCCATAAAATGACATTTCTTAAAATCATGTTGTTCTTTGCAGCTCATAAAGCATTTCCAGATACATTCTTCTTTTGATCCTCCCAAGGATGGCTTGTGTAGAGGGACCCATACCCCATCGCATGAAGGAAAAAGCTGTGTGACAGAGAGTTGAAGTAGTTCCCTTGAATTTCACATATTTTTGGTCAGATGTTTATTGAGTATCTTCTGAAGGGCCAGGCTCTGTGTCCTTCAGGGACTGAACCACGCCTTCCTATTCCGAGTGGTTTTCCTTCCCCTACCCCTTTTGGCCTGAATCGACTATGTGCTTCATCCCTGGACACTGGGCCGTATTCACTCTGATTTCTCCTGGAGTGAGTGCTGTTTTTATTACCTCTTTTCTTTTGCTTCTCCTTCCCTCAATAGGTAGTTCAACAAACTAACGTTTCTAAACCTTGAACAAATAAATTGATCGAGTATCCTTCGATACATAGCTTAGGCTGCTGTGGGTTCAGAAATGTCTTTACTACAGTGTCTTGGAATTTGCATAAAGAGCTGTATGTGTTTTTCGTATGTATCAATTATTACATAAGAAAATGTAAAAAGAACACAAGGCTTTGGTCCTTTTGTGGGCTTAGAATATTTAAAAATATTCAGCTAGAACTAAGATGAGTTTGTTGCCCAAGTCTTTATACCTACATATAAAGCGTTTGTTCCTCTGGCTGGTAGGACAGTATCAGAGTAGATTTCTTTTTCTTCAACATATTCTTTCCCCAGAACGTGGTGCCAAGTTCATTTGTTTAGGTTTGGAAATAAAATACATGGTGCAGCTATGCTAGGAGGCCCCTGGGTGGTATTCCTTTGGACAAGCAGATTGCCCACCATCAGTCAGCAGTTTCTTTAAAAAATACGAAGACCTGTTTTAAATTTCTTTTGAAGGATCCAGTACCCAGAGGTTTAGTTTGGTAGGTGCTGATGTTCAGGGCAACTCTGAATCAGTGAGAACGCAGGCTGCAAAGCTGCCTATTTTAGAACCTAAATGGCAAAGAAGGTTTCTATTTTATTTTGGTGGGTGCATGTTTTTAAGATTTTATTTTTAATCTCTACACCCAGCATGGGGCTCGAACCCACAACCCTGAGATCAAGAGTCACATGCTCGACCAACTCGTCCAGCCGTTGCACCTCATCTACTTTATTTGGGTGCTTTTGATTTACGTCTTTTGCCTTAGGTTAATATCCATTATTCTTTTTCTTGTCTATATAAGGAATTATGAACTAATTACAATTTTATGCCACTTTGCTTCCCAAGGAAGCAATCAGTAATTATAAATATCCTTTATGGTCTTAGAGTCATTAATATCTAAAGTCATCTCCCATCCCCACACCTGTACCTTTTTTTTTGGACCTCACACCTCAGATGTAGAGTGAGGTCTTCCTTTCTCAGTTCCAGGCAAGCTTCATCTGCTCGGTGTAAGGCCAGTTGGGTTTAGAGGAATTTCCCCTCTGTTATTGATTCCCTGTTCTCATGTGCTGCCCCTCTCACAGAGCCCCTCTCTAGGTTTGCCTTTGAATATGTGCGTCTTGATCATCACCAGGGAACTAGACATACAACCGGGCGCCTGGTTGTACTTGATCACACTCAGACTTTGAGCCCTCTTCTGGTGAGCCTGGCAGCTCCGTGGTTTTCTGTAGCAGTTCCCTGGGTGAGACCACCCTGTGCTGGCCCCTTTCCCCCAGAGAGTGGCCAATGCAGGGACTAGAAGTTTCTGTCCCCTCTCAAGAGGACTGACATTGTCAGCCTCTCAGTCAGCCTCCCCTTTCCCACCCACATCCCCAACTTCACATCTTTGGATTTCTAGCAAATCCGTGGTACTTTAGGGGTGCAGAGCTCTGGCAGAGAATTGATTGAAGTCACTGCCTTTTCAGGGATTGAACCTGTGACCTTGGCCTCATTAGCACGGGTGCTCTAACCAGTCACAAAGCCACACACCTCACTTTGTGCAACTTCTGCTGACTCTGTTCCTACCACCCTCAGAGGCCTCCTTTTCAATTGCAAAGGCGTTCACACCAACACAATAGAACAGAAGGAAATCCGATCTCTTCAAGACTCCTCTGAAGGACAGAAATATGCAATTTCACAGGAAAATAATACCAAAAAGTCTTGAAGGTTCAGGAAACAACTTATCTTTCTAGTCCGTACATTCCCTGAGAATCCAGCTGTGTCCCAGCTGCTTCTTCAATCAAAAGTTTAAAAATAGTACGGAGCTCCTTGTGCCAATATATTAACATAAAATCTGGTGACTCTTGCACACTAAGTGGAGGGTTTCAGATGACTAAGTGGAAATATTGCATGCATATTATTAAAATAGATTCAAGTCACTTTTATAGGAAGAGGGGATTTGAGACTTTGTAAATGCTGCTCTTTGGCAAGTTTCTAGTCCCTGGAATCCGAAATGAGCGCTTGCTAGGGTGAGAGCTAAGACAGTGGCATGTATCAGCAAGTGCATTCTGGTAATACGAGGTGTGTTGGTGCCCAGGGGATCCCGACTCGCCATGCAGAAGAGGAGAAATAAAGGCAACTCACTGGAGAAGTGAATTTGACACCAGGCCTTGAAGACAGAGGCATATCCTGGGGGAGGGAAGTGGTGAGAAAATCTGGCTGACCAACAGAATACAGGTTTTCATCAGAGCCAAATAAAAAAAAAAATCTTTTCTATCATGGCACTTGAAGAGAGTTATATCAGAATTTGTGGCAAAATGAAAAGACCTTAGACAGGAGGCACCTTTTCTCTCCAGGCTTGGAGTGCCAGGGAAGACCCTTTAGGGATATGGGTTCTGGGCTCACACTTTGTTGGTTTCCCTCACCATGATGATGCTTGTATAGGAAACTCTCGTCCCTGTGCCCCAAGAAAGCTCTTTCCCGTCAGTTGCACAAATCTGTTTGTAGTGATAGCCTCCCGTGGCCTTCAGACCTCAACAGTAATAGACATTTAATTAGGAGCAGATGGTAAACTCCTTGATCAGGGATTCTATTTTTAATGTATTCAACAAAT
Organism: Mustela nigripes; assembly: GCF_022355385.1. NCBI lineage: Eukaryota > Metazoa > Chordata > Mammalia > Carnivora > Mustelidae > Mustela > Mustela nigripes. Next base: position 14,698,300 of record NC_081566.1, read on the forward strand.
ATTTATATCTGTGGAACAGTCACTAGGTTCTGGGTTCTCGGTCCCTAGAAACAATGTGAAGAAAAGGAATAAAAATCCCTACCACCATGGAGCTTCTCTTCTAGAAGGTTTTTCTCATCTTTATGTTAGCCACAATGCCTTGAACATTGTGAAGTTTCAGCAGATTCTTGTTATTGTTGAAGACAGGTGTGGGGGTTGAGTATTTTCTTCTTCTCACTTCTGTTTGGTTGAAAACTGATAATCCATGTATGTCATAAATGCCTTTCAGGGAATTAATATGTTTAACCACACACCCTAGGTCATGACTTCTGCAAACTCAGGGTGAGGCTTGATCACATACTGAGGTCTAATGAAATGGTAACTTCCCATTTGACACAACTTTAACATTGTGTCAAAACAGCTGCGGCTTTGGGTACACTTTTTTGTGGGGGGAGTTAATGAAATTTAGTCTATTCATCATACACCTGAGTAAATATTTCTAACGATCACTTGAAGGAAAACTTTATATAAGATTTTTTTCACCTTAGAAACTAGCAGGTTCACAAATTTGGAATATAAAAGCAATCTATTTATTCCATTCAGTATTTAATTCATTTCTACACCCAGTTCCTAAGTATTTTCTAGATTTAGAGCAGGGCAAGAAGCTCACCTCCATCTTCTCTATCTGTGTATCTTCAGAGAATGGCCCTGGTAGGACTGGAGGGGGGGGGGGTGAGGGGGAGGGGTGGGGGGGCCCCCCCGGGGAAGGCTGCAGGGGGGGGGGGTGGGGCCCCCTTGCCCTGCCGGATCTGGTTCCCGCCCGGAGCCCCCCCCCCCCCCCCCACACACACACAGGCGGACACAAACACACAGCATCATGCTGATCCTCTCCTGCTTGTCCCTCTTTGCCTGGCTAGTTTTCAGGTCAGAAGTCTGTCCTGATTTTGGCAGGCTGGAGTAGTTCCCTTTGTCTTCGCTCCCAGGGCCCCTCGTCAGATACTTCCTTGGGCACACTGGCTCCTGAGTGGGAACCAGATCTCATTCATCCATGTCGCCCCAGGCCTGTCTCTCTCTTGCCTTAGTCAATAATGATGCAATGAACAGTCTCGTGTCTGCAGCTTATTTTCTTAGTGGCTCTTTGGACGAGACCTCTTCACTGGTCCATGTATATAACTGCTCCTCCTCATCCTTAGGACTTACAGACACTCGCAGAACCCTTCTCGGATCCCTGTTTTCTTCGGGATAGAATCTTGACTGTCCTGCTCCTCCGTATTAAGTGCCCTTCCCACACTCACCGGCGTTATCCGTCCCCGCCCTCTAACTCACACCCTGAACACAGTCTGGGTGGTCTTTCCAGTATCCCGCGACGCAGCGGTGCCCTGTCATTCTGCATTCTTACTTTCCCTATTTGTAACCACGAGTGCTTTTCTCTGCACGATTCCATTCCCTAGCGTCGCCTCCCGAGTCTCTTCATTCTCAAGGGAGATCTAGTGGAAACTGCATTTTTTATGAGGCTCCTCAGCCCACAATTCCCTTCGTTTTATTTTTTTACTATTTTATATTTACGGTAGATGACTATTTACATTTTTTGAGCACTCTTGCTATTCTAGGCATCATGTTCTAACCCTGGGGCTTCAGAAGTCAGTAAGCCAGCTTTCTCCGTAGTACTCAAACTTCTGTGTCCTTAAAGAGTTCAGTCCTAGGAGTGACTTCCCGCTCTCAATTCTGTGTCGTTTAGGCCATTTGGATGCTGAATCATTTTGCCTGAAATTTATATTTACCACCATTTGCATGAAGGTAGGGCCTCTTGTCATCTGTCCCCAAATTGCTCAACTGTTATAAAAATATCATTCCTCAGAGCCTGGTACAATATTTTACACAGAGAAAATGATGCTTTCTGAACAGAACTTAATTGGCTAAGTTGGATTAACCTATTTCCTGCTTCATGTACAAAGTTTTATAGTACATAACAGGTTTTTAATTCAGAAATACAAATGGAATCAACAGAGATTGAAAGAAAAATGTCTGTTAAATCTGTTCAAACAGTAGCTGATAGCCTTGAGTTCTCAAGGTATAGTCCACAGTGGAGTCATTCACCCCAACAGACTGGCATTTCAATTTTTTATTGTCTATAGGAAAATAGAGCCAAAGGGATGAGGGCAGGTCACCTATTAAAATTCTCCTGTAAGCAGTTTTCAAAAGGTGTGTTTTCTTGTAGGTAGGATTGAGAGCAGGTCACCTGTTTGTCGGGTGCGGAGTTCATGCTCATGTTTGGCTGCAGAGGGCCTGACCTCTGTTCTGGAATTCACATTTAGCAATAGGTTATGAAGGTATTTTTACATTTCTTTTTTCCCTTACTTTGTGGCCAGAATGTTGACGTAAGCAGTATTGTTAGGAACAGCTTGAGTTTTTAAATAGTTAAATTGATAGGCCTTTGGTTTTGTCCTTTTCCTTGGTATCGACTCACCGTGGCGTTTTGGACAGGTCTCTTCACCTCCTCACAGAAGCGAGGGCGACCGCGGTCGCAGGGGAATCCAATATTCCTGGTATTGATTACAAAGAACCGAGGATAACATCTGTCACTTACTGAAGCCCGTAGGAACTGGTGGATGGTATTTATTACCCGTTCCTTTCTGAGAGAGGGAGTGAGACAGAATCCATTGTTTTCCCTCCTTTCCATGTCCCAGTCAGTGGGCGTCAGAAGTAAAAGAGCAGCAGAGAAGTGTCATTCGGATCTGGTGCAGAAGTTAAGATAGAACACGTTTCCAAATGAAAATGCTAGGTTTTGAAAGTCCCTAATTTCAGCCTTCCTTGGGCGGGCTGAACTGCTGGGGGTTCGGCAGGGCCCGCAGGCTGAGGTCGGCGTGCAGGCGTCACCCAGCGGCTGCTGAGAGTGACTTGTTGTTCCCTGTTCCTTAGCCTGAGTATCTCCCGCCTCTGTCCATAAGCTTCGTGAATCTCTTTTTCTTTCTAAGACAAAGACAGATTTCATCTCCGCCAGGGCCCGCATTACAGCAAATCCTAAATCAGTGTCATCCTTTTTTCTCTTTTCATTGCTGAGCTGACTTTTACAGAATCTGTGATGTGTGGAGTCATCTTACAAGATTCTGTTAGATTTTATTGAGGGATAATGGGCAAATATAATTGTATATATTCAAAGTCTACAACATGATAACTCGATATACATTGTGGAGTGCCTGCTAAGGTCAGGGTAATTAACGTATCACCTCGCACACTTACTTTTAGGTGTATGTGGTGGGAATGCTTACGATCTCCTCTTAGCAACGTTCAGGTATACAGCGCTGTATTATTAACTGTACCCACTGGAGAGCCCCAGAACTTAGAGCTGAAAATGTCTGCTCTGAACTTAGAACTTAGAGCTGAAAATGTCCATGACTCCACCTTGCCCTGTGACACGTTCTAGAAAGGCCGACCCTTTTTAGCCCTCCCGGTGTCCTCCTTGTAAATCATGGCTCCTGTGCTAATAGTTGGGAAAAGCTATTAGTTGCTACTTTCCTGCCCTAAATATCTCCTGCTTCCCCAAGAGGCCCCGGGCTCTAACTTTTAACAAGCCTCAGAACAAAGCCCAGTGCGAAGGGGAAGGTTCAGCACAGCTCTGGGAAGAAGCTCCCCGCTGCACGTGGGTCCGTTTCACTGTTACATTGTGGATTAAAGTGGTATGCGAAGCATCTTTCACTATTACACAAAAACCTATAGCCTTAGTATTATCCTTATCCCCTGACCAGGGTTATAATAGGGTTCTACCACAATTCCTCCAATTTTTATTTCTCTCAAATAAAAATTTGCTAGTGTAACCAGTCTCTCTGGGTGGGAGGCCAACTTTGTTTCTGATTGTCTTATTTCAGCCCATGGTGAAGTTATATTGCGCCGCTGGGCTTTTTTCCTTTTCTCTTTTTCATTTGGCTGGGGCCGCCTCTGTTCAACAGAGCATACTTGTCACTTCTTCTGTCACCGTTAGTTAAAAGTAATTGTTATTGCAAACCCCCTCCATGCCGGTCTCCTTTTCTTTCATGGTGAAACCCACTAAGCATTCATTTCAGTAGCAGAAAGTGGGGAGCTTACAGGATCCAATCCTTTTTATCTAGACCAACAGCACCTGCGGCAAGGCATTAACTAGCCGGAGTTGTTAATTACATCTCTAACTTGTTGATCTTCATGGCTTCCAAATTGAAAAGCAAGAAAATTAATCACTGCATGTGTCTCCTCCAGCAGAAAATGACAGGAGCGTGTCTTTTGCGTTCTCTTCCAGTCGCTGATAATCAGAGAGTTGCACTTTGCTGTAACATTTCTCTCCTCCCTTTGTGGATGGAATTGTTTCTTAAGTTCAAAGAGTTCTTCCGTTCACAGCAGGGAAGATAATTCGCCTGTAAAACAGAGACTTTAGAAACATAAATTTGCAAATAGGAGTCTGAATGAGTTTGGACTGAAGACAGTTCAGTAGTTGAGAACCACTTAAAACCAGAGTGGAGGCTAACATAGAACGTGAAGGTAACACGCATCTCTTGTATTTTCTTATGTGATTTTCATAACAAACCTATGGGGCTGGAACTGCATCATGACAGTGGAGGGAAAGGTCCAGAGAGGATAAATGCTTTGCCCAAGATCACATGGCACCTCAAGCACAGGGAGGAGGATTTGAGAGGTGGGGAAGTGACTCCTCACATTCACCCTAAATTGTGAAGTAGGAATCAGGAGTAGATGGGGAAAGGAAAAAAAAAAAAAGCCTCTGCTCTCTTTTGTAAAGCTTGCACCTGGCTTCTAAAATGCTTTCTTGTCATAGTTAGAAAATACAGTGTCAGCCTCTTTATTCTCACCTTAATATGCATTATCAAGGTCACTCAACAACCTAATACGTCCACAATGTGCCGCTAATTTTTAGGCTGAGTTACCTCGCAAAGAGTCTGCATTGCAGAGAATTACTTCAACACTAGTCAGCAGCTTCTGCCCCTGGAGAAACACTCAGCCCGAAAGGATTACCAGAGGCCTGGGCTGCTGATTCTGCCTCCTGGAAGCTGATAGAATCTCCTGGAGAGCGTTTTCAAAATCCCAGCACAGACCCAGGGACTGGGAGCTGCTGGGTCCTCCCCCAGGCACCCATTCACTCTTCTCTGTCTTGGAGTTCCATTCCTTTTGAGGGATTTCAGTTTCTTCCTTCAAGTGACCTTTGTTAGTCTTTGAGAGGAGTTTTGTCGTCTTTGTCTTGCAGTCTTTCCCCCAGACCTCCTGGACAATTCAGATTAGGTTACATTGCAAATGCAGTGTTTATGGCTGTGTCTTCTGTAGGAAGACAGTTTATTCCGAACGCCTTATGTGTTCCTGCAGTGAAAATGGATATCCCGTATGAAGTTTCTCTCTGGCTCAATGTCTCTGTCAGCAACAGTCAGACACTCAGAGAAGCTCTCTCTGTCTCTTCCTTCCCCTCTCAAGCACGCGCACAGACACACACACACACATACATACAATGTAGGTCCCAGTGCAACAAATTCTAATTTGAGTTTCAACGATCAGGCTTAATTTGAAAAGTTTACCTGTCTCCCCAGCTGTGGAAGGGAGACAGAGTTCCCCTATGTGTCTGCATGTGGGAAGCAGAGCGCCCTCTCCTGCCTCCATCCCACCTCATCTGAACTTCCCTCGTACCCAGAGTAGATCAAAGTAGGTTTAGAGGCTCTTCACAATCACGAAGTGCTTTAGCTCTTCTCCTTCTCTGCTCTGAAGGCGGCTGGGCTCAGGAAGATGTACGTTAGAACATTCGCATGTGAGCAGGCAGTTGCTCGAACGAGCACACACACAGGCCAATCGGCCCCAGAGCCAGGCAAAGCTTTTTGGTAGTTTGTGAGAGCTGTACCATCCCGTGGCCCAGCTCCCAGCAGACACGGTCCAGCTTAGACTGGCCCAGGATCTATCTGTCTGAGAAACACTCTGAGGTATTGTACTGAAGGACAGGGGAAGACTTTCTTCGCACAGACCAAATACACAATCAATTATGATTGATTATAATTGATATGATTATCAGTTATTTCACACCAGTGCATTTTAAGTGAAACCAATGACTGCGTCACCCCATTCTTTGAGACACCCTCTTGGTGGGGGTGCTCCCTCCCGAAATCTCATGTTGAGAAATGATCCTGGCTTCTCCTCGTTGTGTTTTTGGAGCACAGTGGCAATAATCCGGTCTCGGTGGAACCGGGGGGTTGTGCCAACAGAGGAGAGATGGCCTCATGTTCTCTTACTACTGTTAGGTTATCCAAACACGTGGATGATTCCTGCTTTGTCTAGTAGATCCCCCTGAAGGACTGCCGCGGTAACTCAAGGAAGGCTGTTCTTGAGTGATGAAGATGAAATCTCTACTTCAGCATGTGGATTCTGATTCTGCTACGTACTTGCTGAATGACCAGGCTGAATCACATACTTCACCTTTGGACCCTCATTATCTTCATTTGAAAAATAGGACCAAGGCCTTTTTCTTAGAACTGACAGACTTATTAAGATAGATCCGTTTTCATATTGTTTGGTCTTAAGGATCCCTCTATACTTTTAAACACTGAGAGCTCCAGAGAGCTTTTGTTCATATGGAGTATGTTTATTAATATTGACCATACTTGAAATTAAAAAAGAAAACTATAAAGTATTCAGTTTAAAAGGACACCAGCTATTACTGCTAGTAGCATTTTTTTTTTTAAGAACTATTTTACAGAACAAGAGAATTAGTGAGACTAGTGGTGGTGTTCCAGTTTTACAAGTCTCTTTAATGTTTGGATTTCCGGAAGACAGCTGGATTCTCAAATACACTTCTGAATTCAGTCTGTGGTATTATGTAGTTTTGGTTGAAATATGTGGAGAGAATCTAGCATCAAATAGATAGGTAATCAGAGAGAGAGAGAGATCTATTTTAACAGCCTTTTCAATTAATTGTGAATATATTTTGATTGAACACTAAAACTTGGTAAGTGAATTTGTCTTAAAGGTAGACCCTTCAGTGTGCAATGAAGCCGTGTCAGTGAACTTTCCGTGTTCTCTTACGTTGAAATCCCTTGGTCTGTCTTGCACTTCGAATGACCTTTTTAGCCATGCATAATTTTAAAAAAATACCATGCCCCTCTCCTTTGAAAAACATTGGTTCACTGAATTATATAGACATTCTAAAAGTTGATGTTCTTCATAAACTGTATTTTTTTTTAATCTTTTTTTTTTTTTTAAGATTTTATTTATTTATTTGACAGAGAGAGATCACAAGTAGGCAGAGAGGCAGGCAGAGAGAGAGGGGGAAGCAGGCTCCCTGCAGAGCAGAGAGCCTTATGCGGGGCTCAATCCCAGGACCCTGGGATCATGACCCGAGCCGAAGGCAGAGGCTTTAACCCACTGAGCCACCCAGGCGCCCCCATAAACTGTATTTTTTTTTTAAACCCACAATTTTTAATATCTCTGGCAATCTCACATGAGAGGCTGTCAAAATTCTCACATTTGCTTGAAAGCTGACATTTTATCATTAACCAAACCTATTTTCAATTGTTTTCCTTGAAGTGACATTCATTTCCATCATGTATCTGCCAAATCCTCAAGTCTGAAAAATCACTGTTTGTCTAATGGGATTCCACGAGGAAAGGGGGGCTGGTTCACCGTAGGACTCGGGCGCTCACACAGGTGCTTTTCCCTGAGCCACCTGGTGTGCCTCGGGATCAGAAGAAACCCTTGATGCTTATCTAACTTACTACAGAATGTCAGAAGATACTATGCTACCCGAGCATCAAGACTGAACACAACGACTACTTGTTACTGCTTCATCTGGGATCTTCTTAAATAAAGCTGGCCTTTCCCCCCCTTAACTCGGAGCCTGTGGAAGTCAAAAACACACGGGCACAGCTTCATTTGCTTTGATTTATACCAAGGCTCCCAAAGTTTTACCCTCCAGGCTCCTTTACACCTTGTACCCCCGCAGCGTAATTGTCAAGACTGTAGTGTGACTTGGAAAGTAGTTTCGGCCCCACTGACTCCCAGAAAGGGTCCCTGGGATCCCAGAAGTCTCCAGACCACAGTTTGAGAACCCCTGGGACAGACTCTAGAAATTACCCAACAAATTGCCCACCCTTAAAACTTAGCTGTTGCCTCTTGCTGTTTGGGGCTTGTGGACTTGGTAGCAGGCTAGAGTGAATGAATCCTGGCCTTTGGGCAATTTATGGTTTTGATGAAATCCCACTAGAGTTCTTCCTGAGCTCTCGAGAGCCCAGTTTTGCCGTTTCTCTCCCTTGGGATGTTACCATGAGGCTAAAAATAAGCCTTGGTTTCGTACTCACTTTACTGCTTGCCTCTGCAGGACGGGCCACCGAATCCTTGCTTTTGGGTATGATCTAGGGGTAATAGGGATGTTTCTGAGATAGTTTTCCCATCTTTTATACCAGGGGGTCTTAACTCGAGTTTCAGAGGCCGTTCAGTGTCTTTGGGCTTTAGGTGGCTCAGAGCCCTTGAAATCTCCCCAAATTTTCTGATGCTTCGGGGGGCTGGGGAGAAGATAGGTTGTTGGGAGAATTAGTAGCTTCCATCACATTCTCAAAGAGCTTCTGTGACCTCTCCCCCTACGAAAACAAACATTAACAAACAGCTGCTTCCGATGGATGTTTTTATGGGGTGGCATCTAGGCATCCATTATCCATTTCCACACGCACCTCTTTTGGGAAGGAATTTTCAAATCTCCCTCCCTGGCTTGGCCCCTCTTAACTTTCCATTCCCTTGGCATTATTCTAGCTCTCTGTCCATTGGCACTTGCTTCCAAGTCACTTCTCAGTAGTTTCTCTGTAGCCTCTTTGGTCCTTCTTTCCTCCTTGTAAAATGCAGCAGAGCAGGGACCTTCTGTCTGTCTCTGGTTTCTTTGTTACTGCAAAGTGCAAAGTCAGAGTCAGGACGCCTTCAGGAGCACCTTGGGTCCTGGCGGGGGTGGGGGGAGGTACTTTAGGCCAGAGAATAGGCTCAGCCAAATCAGTGAGTTCCTTTTTAAACTACTGAGATGTGCAAACTCCGGATATTTATTTATGCCTCAGCCACAAAATGTGTTTTTCTCCCACACATTCTCCACAGTCTGCTTCTTGGAATCCAAGTGCTGTCATGAAAACTGCAAGGCAGTCTGTTTCGCTCCAACAGGAGCATTTGGGGAGCAGTCTCGATTCCGTGGGAGTCGTGTGGTGACTGCCGCTCGCTGACAAGGAGCAGAGGAGGACTCTGCAGCGTGATTCCCTGTGTTTTCTAGAACATCAGCTCCCCGGGGCGCGCTGCAGTAAGATGTCGGGGCGGGGGCGGGCACTGCAGTGCCCAGCCTGGCAGCCTCGACAGCGCCCCTCGTGGCCAGGCGTTGGCATTGCCTCAACTTGAAGGCCAGCTTCCTGGGCAGGGGCACAAGACCCGTGCTTTGAACCAGAGGTTACTTTCCCACCTAAAAAAAAAATGTGTTTGAGGATTCTTTTCTGGTGAGGTTTAATTCTGTGGCTTCACAGTTTTGAAAAAGCTTTGACTTATCAAACCTGACAAACACACTAGCACCTGACAACTGGGAAACAGCAGAGTCTCTGTCCTTTAGCGGAAGCAAGGAGGTGATATGGCAAGGACGGGGACCGTTGACCTCATTACAAAGGCAGAAAAATCACTCATGCAGTACACTGACAAGGCGGTATGGGTACCGATCACATCCAGTAATGTTTTATATGTCTCCGCTTGCTGGGTTGCCTTACACAAGCGCGTGCACACACACACACACACACACACACACACAGACATATTTTGAGTGGGGAGAGGGAGAGAGAAAATCATAAGCAGACTCCATGCTAAGTGCAGAGCCTGATACGAGACTTAATCTCACCACCCTGACCTCATGGCTGGAGCAGAAACGAAGAGTCCGATGCTCAATGGGCTGAGCCGCCCAGGTGCCCTGGGTTGCATTGTTTTTAAACTTGGCTTTCTGGGCAGCATAGGGATTACTGACATACACTGTTCCATCTTCTGCTTTCCTTGCATTTCTAATTAATAGAGGTTGTCACTCACACTGCATTTTTACCAGGACAGGTGGCCTCTAAGCCTCTGTCTGTATGAGGTCAAACCTCTAAGATGGTTTTGTTTATCTCTGTCCCTCTGTAGTAGGTGAGAAAATCAGGACCTACGGGCCTTTGACTTGCCCCAAACTACTGAGTACTAGTGCAGGCAATGCAGAAGCTCTGGTGTCCAGGCCAGGCTCATGAGTCGTAGACACCCTGCCTGTCAGTTGGGAAGGTGCCCTTCCCACCGCCAGGGCCGGGAAATGCTGGTGCATGTACTGTTTGACTAACTTACTCCTACCCAAGGACTGAATCTGGTCACAGTTCTCCTTTGGGAAAATGCCACTTTATCAGTGGGAGAGTAAGGTAAGGTGAATCCTGGCTCTGCTTCCCGACCAGATGGCTTTTATGATTGCATGATAAAATGTGCAGCTTCACGTTTCTGTGCCTCTCGCCACTACAGTGCCCTTTCTGTTTTTAAGGAAAGAAGGATTGTTCAAATGTGGAAGATGCAAGCAGGCATTTTACTGCAATGTGGAGTGTCAGGTAGGTTCTGGGCCAACTGGTAGGGAGGGCCTTGTTTCCTCTGAAGAGCGGGACCCTGATGTCTTTCCCTTTCCTTGTCACACCATTCCCAGCACCCTTTGCAGCCAGAGCGGGAAAACTTACTTCGGGCCTTGGATGCGGCTGGATACCCTTGAGCACTGGCCCAGGACTGAAGGCAGCCAGTGATAGACAGCGATGCTCTGGGGCCACAGGCAGGTGCAGGCGAAGGGGAAAGACCTGAGGAGAGTATGTTGGGTGCAGGCAGGTGGATTACCAAGGTTGACAGTTTGCTCCCCAAACCTGCCAGCAACAGATGGAACACTGAGGAGGTGACAAACAAAAAATGCTAAAATGGTACCTTTAAAATATTTTTATTTTTACTGTCATAGGTCTGTATTTTTATAAATCCCCATAAGCAGGCCACATGTCTCCCTCGGCCTGTTCAAAGCCAGTCTGAGTCCAGCCAGACTTCAGTGAGCACCTGGCACAGCCTTGCCCGGCCAGAGGGTGGCCATGCTGAATCTGTGCTTGGAGCTGGTGCCTTGGAAGCAGCCGGGCTGGGACAGGCTCAGGAGGCGGGTTGCATGGAGACCATGGGCCATCTGGTCCGAGGGGTAAGTCTCCAGGGAATCCTGTAATAACGTGGCAATGGGAAGCTTAGGGAGGAATTTGGAGGAACTCTTGGTAGCTCTTTGAGGGACAGAGTGCTGTTTTCCATTCTTGTCTGCTAGATTCTAATTCCACTGAATGTTCATAGGTATTCTGCAGAAAATTCATTCCACGTTCTAACAATTTGAATTTAGGGAGAATATGGTCTTGGACATCTGTGTACCCTCCTTAGTCTATTTTTTTTTTTTTTAATGGAAACCTTTTCATAGAGTCTCGGAAATGCTGATGCTATTAAATAGTGGCTCTAAGTGACAGGGAGGATTTTCTCCTTAGTCTTTCCTCTTTTTGGGGGGCCAGTGTTCTTGCCAGACTTGGTGTCATTTACCTCCCACACTCGCCCCCCCAACCCGATCGACTTCTGATTATATCACTGTTTTCCTACTCTGCTCCCTATGCAGTCGGCTCCTGAAAATCCCCAAAGAGCATTATTATTTATCAGTGGGAGAGGTTGCTAAGCTCTGATGTCCCGTCTGACCATAGAGCTCCAGTCACAATGGCACCTTACTGGAATGAAGCACAGGTTGAGCCGTTGACCTGGAGTCCTCAGCCTTGGGTCTGCGGGCCCTGGGCAGCCCACTCCCCTGTGTCTCCCCTGGCAGGCTTCCAGAGGTGGTCAGCCTGTGTGGCAGTAGGAATATAAATGGGTTTATCATTGAGTTTTCAGGGAGTGTGACTTCTTTCGAGGAGGAGAGATCGTACTTTGCTCCTGCCAGTTGTGGTGGGATCACTTTGGTGCTGGGGAGATCAGAGAGCCCTGGGAATTCCATGGTCCGGTTCCTGGAATGCGAAGTTAGCTCTTTCTAGATTTAAGTTAAATTCGTCTAGAAAAATTAACTCATTACATTCTGGTGTGTTAGGGAAGCAAGATAGGAAAATTGCATAGAGTTCGGACTGTGTAGCACAGAACAGTAGAAGGAGAGGATCCTAACTCTGCAACCTCCTATCTCTAGGAACCCGAGGAGCCGCAGGACACCTCTGCGCTCAGTGCCTTCACACTAAGTAGCGCCCGTCCTGACAAATGGTAGCGACCTAGTGATATGAGAGCTGTGAAAGTTCTCTATAAACCATGATGCCGTGGACAGGTGTGAGGACACGTGGGAAATGCTATGACGGTAATTTAGGCTGGACCGCTGCTCAGCTGTGCAAAGAATAAAATATATAGCATACTTTAGATTTGACAGACTTGGTTTGTTTTGGTTTTGGTTTTGGTTTCTTTTACCCCAAGAGAATGGATGGATTCTAAAACCCTGAGAACATGAACAGTGTACATTGTGTGAGTCATGCTTATTACAAAATGAGTCTTACGTTCTTTGATGAGCTGTAAACAGTGCGTTAATGCAAAGAATCGGGGACTGCGTGAGACGCCCATTACCTCGGGGTCTTCTCAGCGTGTTGCTAACTCTTTTCCCATTATGCCTCCCTAGAGGGCACTATTTTGATGAACCACTGCAGTCCGGGGTGGGCAGGTTTCAAGGTGGCCGATGGGGCTCCCCTTCCCTTCAGGACCAAGTGTCCCAAAGCTGCAGACTTGGAGAGCTCATCTGTAAGCACACAGCGAGGGGCGCTCTCCCTGGGGGGTTCACGTGAACCAAATACAGTGGCCTGTGTGCGTCAGGGTGCTGCATTTCACTTGACAGCAAGCAGTTTGGTTGTCTGTACATTCTCCTGTGGACAGACTGTCCAGGTGGTCAGATCATAATGAGCTTGCTTGGGTAGCCAGGAAGCCTGGAGCCGAGGGTCCTGCTCTGTAATGCTAAGTCATGTTCAAGGTCTCAGGCCAAGACAGCTTGCTGTGACCAGCCTCGTGTTGGAGAGTCTTCCCTGCTCTTTACCCAGTGTTAAGGTAAAGTGGTGGGTTTCCCCATCAGCCCTGGAGAGTACTTCTGCAGTTCAAGTTTGCTGTGCTTCTGGGAAGTATCTAGTGGTCAAAGTCCCCCCCCGCCCATGATAAGTGATACCCGGTTTCTGATGCCACTTGTTGCCAGAGGTGACAGACTGGTTTTCATCTGGAAGTTTTATTCTTGTTTCGTCTGTCCCCTTTTGTTGAAGGAAGAGGTTAATGGCCGCTAAGGTTTGTCATGCTTTTGTGCTGAAGAACTAAGTCAGAGCAAGGCAGTGGATTGTAAGACCTAGAATGGTCCTAAGGGTTTAACAAAAGCAAGTGCCTAGAAAGAAATGACAGTTCAGGAACTTCATACGTATAATCATTAGGGGAGGAATCTGGGGCATTAGCTCCAGATAAAAATGTATTCCGTTTTCCTCCTAAGGGGGTGCTTGGGTGGGATCAAAGGGGGAGTTGTGCTCTATAAAGCAAGGGCGGAGATGGGAAGCAGATAACTGAGCAATTCTCCACCTGAGAGACCAGGGCCCTTGGCTGCTCCTCACCACCACGTAGAACCCGCCCACCTGGAATGCAGACGTGGACACCAAACGGCAGAGTTGGGGTGTCAGAGTGAAGGTGACCAGGTCCAGCATGTCAGTAGATAAGAAAACAGTGGCCACAAGTGGTTGGGTGACCTGCCCAAGGTCACAGGGGCAGGACTGGGGACTAGGCTGTACAGACTGCTGGTGGGAGGCTATCTCCGCTTTCCAACATGGTGCTTTTGAGGGTCTTGAGGGCCCTCTGGGAGAGGGGGCACTATAGGAACATGTCAAAGAGAAGTGACCTTCGGTGGACATGAAAGGGGAGAGCCCCTTCTCGTGTCATCTTTGCCAAAAATCTACCCCAAGAGTGCTAAGGCAGCACACTTCCCAAGGTTGACGTCTTCACAGGGAGTGTAGCCTCTCAGGAGACCCTGGCCACTACGTGCACTCTTCCCAGGCCCTCTTCCCTGACCGCAGCGCTTTAGAATTTTCGCTTTATTTTATACAATTTGGTGATATCTTGTCCCATTTACTTTTCTCTTCATTCACTTGACTCGGTGTGATCCTGCCAGAGGAAAGATTTTAATTGATGATGCATGAAAGGATAATGGGAGGAAACATAAAAGAAATAGAAGTTCCTTTTTAGTTAGGCTTATTTTGTAACCTGTGTGTTTTAATGAACTATATTTATTTTTATAAATATGCCTGGAAAGCTAAGTATATTATTGCCTCACTTAGACTTCTTCATTAAATTGCACCATGACATGTACAAGAGAATGGTTTTACAAAGTTATTTAATAGAGGAACCATTGTAGAGTAGAACTTTCTAGGGCGTCATTTCTTAACATTAACAAATAGAAAAGAAACTGTTCGTGATGCGTAAACAGGTGATGGGGTTACAAGAGTGTTTTTGAAAGTAAAAAGGGGCTTGCCCTGAAGGGGATAAAAAAGCACATGTGAGGAGCATGTGACTGAGGACGTGAGAAAATTTGTGAATTTCCTCGTTGAAGAGAAAGTAACTGAAACGTAGAAGATGCATAAGAAATACTCACCCGACCCTCTTGTTGTTATGGGTGAATTAGGTAATTGGGCCAGAGTCGCAGATTCAGTCCTGGTTAAATTCACTTTGGTCCCTTAACCCAAACCTTGGAAGCGTCTTGAACTTGATCACCCTTTTCTCTAAATGTTCCACATCACCGGTAGGAAGATGTGTGGATGAATGAATGAGCCCATCCCCTGGCTCTTGAAGGGAAACATAAAACAAAGCCCGTGTCCTTGTGATGGGGGCCAGCAGCCTCAGTCACCTTCGTGTGAGGTGGTCAGTGTGCACCTGACTCCTTTGTACTCCTCCCCTTGATGATAATGGTAGTGGCAGCAGAAATCCCATGACATTTTTCTACTGTTCCGCATTTCAGGAAGTCACATGCCTTTGGCCAAGTAGACTAGGTCTGTTTCGAAAGCTCCATTAAAGCCAAGAGAAATACCAGGTGCGAAAGTTAGGAAAGGGGACTTCACATTAAAAACTCAGTCTCCTTGTCCAGGAAGACAGCATTATCATTCACTCAGCAGAAAACTGGACGAAATAATGGTCCGTTGTTTCTTCCAAGGTTGAAAATGTTGGCGCATCCTGAGACAATTTTCCAACTCTTTATGTGTCTTGAAGCATTTTTGTCCATGCACACACAGGAGTCATGCGGAGCAGTTACTACATTGACTGAAAATGACCTCGAGGTTTAAATAGGGTACGGAAATTTCTGTATTTTCCTTTTACATTGATTTAATTATTTAGCTTCATTGGACAAATAATATTTGTTCATTTTAGAAAAATCTGGAAAGTACAGTCTGAAAAGACAACAAAAAGGATCCATGATTTTGTCCTTCCAGAGAAAGTCTCTACTAGCTCTTTGCTATCTGTCTTTCTCCTTCCTGTCTATTTGTATATTACTTTAAAGGAAAAAGTATGATCCAAATTCACATAAAAGTATAAAAAGTTTGCAATCAGGGCAGAAGAAATAGCTTGACTTTTGAACAAGAAAGATACTCAAAGTTTTAGAAAGACTCACAAAAATGTTTTAAAAAGCTTATATAAGCAGTTACAAAACCACTCTGTGTACGAAGAAACCACTGATACTGGAACACAACAAAACAAAACGAAACTGTTCGTTGATACTGCCTATTCTGATCCCTCAGGATAGCCAGTTTTTTGTCCAGTCTAATTATTTACAGTTTTTCTAGTCAGAACCTGGGCAAATTGCCATTGTCAAGTTCTCTGCGGTGTGGGAACCATCCCTGTGACAGAGGACGGCATGTCAGATGATGCTCGGGACCGAACAGGTGCTCCTGCCAGATGTGAGCCTCCCTTCCAGCTTGTTGTTGTTTTAAAGAATTAAAACAGTGCCATGGAGGTACCTCTCTGTCATTCCTCCCTTAGTCCACATCTCTCACCACTTTCCAGCAGAAGGTGAAAACTTACTTGGGGAAATTTCCCTTGATGAAACTTTTGTGATTCCACACTTTGAATTTATTGTGCCGTCTGCTTTCACGGGCTGTGTGTGGATCCGTGTCACACAGTGTCTCCTGTCACGGTCACAAACTCCTTCAAGTTCAGGACTTCATCTCCCCTCCCTGCCGCTAGGGTCAGTTGCAGAGATCGTTGAATGCACAAAAGAACGAATGAACGAACCAGTGAATGAACAGGTTCCCATGTGTTTTGAGAGTGTGCCATGTGCCAGGCGCTGTTCTAGGTGCTTCTCCAGGATGAGCTGATTGGATCCTGATGAGGATCCTCTGTGTTTGCACCGATGCCTCGTTGTCCCCACATGAAGGTCCTACATGTCTCAGTCCTCTTCAGGCTTCGGATCTGATTATCATTCTCGGAAGGTGTCAAATCATAGCCTTGGAATTTGGAACCGCTAAGTAACGCAGAGATTACATTATTGACAGCCAAGGGTACAGCTGCGGAGGGATTAAGAGGTCCGCCTGCTGTCACAGAGCTGAGGAGTGCGGGGCCAAGAACGCAGGTTCCCTGAGCCCCGACCCAGGGTCCACTTCCTCGACAGCCCCGACCCAGGGTCCACTTCCTCGACAGCCCCGACCCAGGGTCCACTTCCTCGACAGC
>NC_081566.1:14715022-14821316 GCF_022355385.1 Mustela nigripes
GCTCTGCTCTCCGCCCACAGGCCCCCTTCCCTCTGAGGACGTTCCCGTCCATAATTGTCAGCGTCGGGTGTTACTTCTGTGAGCCTCGGTTTTGTGTGCTCCTAATGAGTTGAGTCTATCACTAAATAATACATAAATCATGGTAAGAAAGGGTGGGGTTAAACTTCCTTCTCCCAGGAGTCATTGTTGTTGAACACGGAGGACAAGACCTGCTGTTCAGGAAACGGGCATCTCCAAGGCCCTGCAAAGCCTTCTCTTAGAATTCCTGGTTTCACAGTGGACACGCGCTCGTGGTTGCTCATTATCTCTCTGTCTCCTGCTGGCCGCCCCCATTCCCCTCAGATGCCCCAAGGCCTGAAGCCTTCTCGGTCTTTGCCTCCTCACCGTGCTCTCATTTCAGGCTTCGGCTAAAAACAGATCCCTTCTCCCTCGTGCATATCTTGTCATTTCTTTCTCTCCGTGCACTCGGTTATATTCGGCACGGCGTTATTTAACTGTGCGGAACATCTCGGCACTGAACTTGAGCCA
Source organism: Mustela nigripes (assembly GCF_022355385.1). Lineage (NCBI taxonomy): Eukaryota > Metazoa > Chordata > Mammalia > Carnivora > Mustelidae > Mustela > Mustela nigripes. The sequence continues at coordinate 14,715,551 of NC_081566.1, forward strand.
GTGGCCTGCACCACGTAGAGCATTAAATCATGAAGTGACATTTTGTCCTTCCTTCTTGGGGTGGGGGTTGGGGGGGCAGGGGGCAAGGAGACATCTTCATTCTTTCAGCAGCTTTATCGGGGACCTCGTAAATGTGAGGCCCTGTTCTAGCTTCTGGGTTTTAAATGTGGGAAAAACCCACACCAGACTGAGTTCCTTTATTTTAATAGGTGGAGACAGATACTGACCACAAATTAATAAATACGTAGCATATCAGGTGGTGAGAAGCACCAGAGATGTATAGAGCAAGGGAACGTGCAGGGGTGGGCGCGCGCTAGTGGGTATTCGTGGCAGGAATCCTGAGCCAGAGATGAGAAGAGGTAGGCAGGGAGCGACCTGGACATCCAGGGGAAGAGGGCACCAGCCAAGAATGCAGCAAGTGCAAGAGGTCTTAGGGCAGGAGTGCGCACGGTCCTGTAGGGAGCAGCGGGGGGCGGAGGTGAGAGCCCGGCAGGAGGCGATGGGGTCAGAGGAGTGGGGGGGTCCCCAGCATGAGTGCCTTATCAGTCATCTTTAAGACTCTGCCTTTTGCTCTGAGACGAGACGCCCTTAGAAGGTTCAGAGCCGAGAACTGGCAAGACCTGAGTTCTGTGTAGCAGGATTGACTACCCTGCTGCTCTCCTGATCCTAGTTCGCCGGGGCAGGCGCAGCAGTGGGCATGTGGGTGGGAGGCATGGGCGGTGCTGGGGTGGGGGAGGGGTGGGGGCTGCAGCGGGCAGGAGGGTGGGGCAGTGAGGGGTGATCAGGTTCTAGATCTCTTCTGAAGGCAGCCCAGTGTGCTGGAGGTGACCGGGGAGCATGGGACAGGCGACGAGGATGACCCCGGGCTCCAGCCTGAGCATCTGAAAGAACAGACTCGCTGTTTTCTGAGGGGGGGAAAGGCTGAGGGGAAGCCAGGATATGCCCGCTTCCGTCGAGAGGCGGTGTGTCTGCAGACACCGGTCGCAAGTGCTGGGAGATTTCCCACCTCACAAGTCAATCTCACAAGAAGCAGTCAGCTGCTTCTTGTCAATCAGCGCATCCCTCCATGATGTCCCGTCCATTCTCTGTCATCCCCCTGCCCCTGTCACCAGTGATGGCATCGCCAGCTCCTCCCCAGCCCTCACTCCTCTCCAGGGCCACCACGGCACCACGATGTCCTTCTCCCTCAGCCTCCCCAGTCCCCGTGCACAGCGTCCCTCCCTTGCCCGCAGGGAGCGCCTAGCCTTTGTGTCCCAACCTGGGGCACGAGAGCATCAAGGCAGGCCCGAAAGGACTACGGTGTTCCTTTGTCAGGGGACTCTTCAGAGAGTCTTTGTTCCTAAATGTGGCCAGTGGTTGCCTCTGCCAGGCTCCAACGGCTCTTGCCAAAGCCTTCATTTGTGTTCCGTTTTTGTCACCTATGAAAGGAGACGAGTGGCTGAGTGCAGCTCTCAGGGCTTTGCCCCGACGTGAGACCAGAAGCAGAACAGGACTGTTTGAGGGCGCGGGGCCAGATCAATGGCAAATACCCCAAATCACAGATAACGGAAGGCGGCGTGCGCCGCTCGGGCAAACGAGGGGCTGCAGGAAGATGAGATGTTGATGAAAAAACACAAAGTAGATTTTTCTCATCCCAACGACCTTGGCCAGGCCTGAGTCAAGGCCATACAACCGTCTCTATCTTAAAGGATGTTTTTGTCTCTCACTTTTGTGAGCTTCATTGTGTTTTCCAAAAGGAAACATATTTCACTTGACCTTCACTAGAAGGACTTACTGCATCCTCTCTTCTTGAACTTTATTCCTGTGTGTGAGTGTTTCATCATTTTCTTTTTTCTAACTTTCCCAGAAAGAAGATTGGCCCATGCACAAGCTGGAATGTTCTCCCATGGTTGTTTTTGGGGAAAACTGGAATCCCTCAGAGACCGTAAGGCTAACCGCAAGGATTCTGGCCAAACAGGTGAGGAAATGGGATGATGTTCAAGTGTACTTTCTTTCTTTCTTTTTTTTTTTTTCCTTAAAGGTCAGAAAGAGGAGTGGCCTGTGGCGACCATCTCTGGTTAAACATTCTCGGGCTCATTTCCCCTCACGTCCCCACGGGCGGGCGTGGGAAGAACACTGCAGCAGACACTGTTTGCTGCTGGCCCCGTGCAACGAGGATGTCACTTACCCAGGTCGGGAACGCAGCCACAGCTGTTAAATCCTGAACTTTTGTTTTGTTTTGTTTTTTTAATGAATCAGGAAAATACAGCCTTTTCCAGTGTGAAGAGCTGAGTGACAATAACTAGAGCATCCTAGGGAACCGGCCTGGCCTGAGCAGCTTTGCGGTTTTCCCCTTTCTTTCTGACACCTGGAGTGCTCCCTGTCCCTCCTCCCAGCAGCGCCCTGTTCCCCGCTGTCTCTGCCTCCCACTTGCTCTCATCTGGGCAGGCAGGGGACGGGCTGGAACAGTCAGCGTGACAGATGCAAAGGAGAAGGAAAGGGGAAGGAGAGGAAAAGATGGGAAATCGAGGCACAGTGAGAGAGGAAGGGCGTAAAAGAAAGAAGAAGTAAAGAAAGAAATGCCCCAGGGGGAACTGATGACAGTCCTGGACAGTGTCCTCCAAAGATGATGCCAGGACTGGAGTCCTCCGCCTTTTTCAGTCGGACCTTACTGACGGGGCTCGTGAGGTGCCAGATCTCACAGGAGCAAACTAGAAGATGGGGGAGAAACACCACGGGACGTATCCTTGTGACACAGCCTAATAGGTTGCGCGGCACTTAGAAGGCATAGATCTGCGGAGGCCCTGCCCGTGTCAGGGAAGGGCTTACTGCTGCTGAGTTGGGGGCAGGACCCCTGTACTTGTCTTGAAGCTGAAATTTCATCCACTTCTTGATACCTGCCCTTTACTCCTCTATACCCCAGCTCCCTTTAAAACTTTCTATTTCTTTGTCTAAGCCAAAGGGGATTGCAATGACTGGCACATATCTGTCCCCGGCCCAAGTTAGGATCCTGGGCCACATAAACAGAGGTAGAACATTTCCGAACTCTGAGGTCATTGTTCCATTATGTGTGGCATGGGTCAGGTGCTTGCTGGAGTGCCACATCGTCTGCTCTGGGGTGAGCAGAGGAGTCACAGGCTGCCTGTAGGTTGAGACCAAAAACATCCAAACTGTTTTCCTACGAGGGTGTTAATTTATGAGTCCTTAACTGACAAGGATCCTGAAGCATGAGCCCAGTTCTCGGTCAGGGGGACAGGGTGGGCGGAGGCAGTGCGACTGGGCGTGGTGTCCCATAAGATCTGCGAGCATTTGGGGAGGACGGGGTGGTCCTTCCCTGCCCCCGCCTCACGCTCTTTGGTGGCATTTATAGTACTGTGGTTAAGAATCTAAAGAAGCCCATGTACTTTCCCTGAATGGAAAGCTTTCCCAGGCAAGAGGACTTAACTAATCTTACAGAAATGTATCCTGTGAATGGAAGATTTCTGCTCCAAAAAGAACAGTGGCAATGTTTTGGCACCGGGAGGGTGGTCTGAAGGCTCTGATGAGTTTATGCCGGTTCCATTCAACTTGTATTATAATTACTTATTGCTACTGATAGTCTGTTAAATGAAAAGTTACCTGGCCATCTTTTCATCTCAGTAGGACTTGATGATTAGAGAAACCAGACCATTTGTATTCTAGTAGCTTGCAAAGGGTTAGGGGAGACAGGCTACCCAACTACCAAGGGTAAGCTTAACATGTTAACCAGGGAGGAGAGAGCGCCCTGCTAGACCACCTGTATCCCCAAATTGAATAGCCAGATTACAAAGACACGGCCTCAGGCCAGCTCTTGAGCTCTGCTTTTGAACTCTTGTCAACACCAAGTTTATTCATGTTCTCAAAGCCTAGCAGGTTTACTATTGTTAGCTCCTCTTGGGGTGTCTAGAACAAAGCCAGCAACACGTTTAAAGTGAATCTGGGCTCACAGATACCACCAAAAGTGTTCTTTTTGAAACACAGAATTTGAGATCATTTTAGCCTATGCTTAAAGAAAGTGTAAAATGGATGGGGGGTTTGATTTTTGTTCCTTTTTAGAAGGAGAAATAATAAATAGGATGGTTCCCCTGTAGACTCAGAGTCCTTTTAAGTCGGGGCCCTAAAAAAGTTGATGTCTCGCCAGTCTCCTTTCCCATAGCGGGCATCTTTGAGTCTACTGTGCGCACAGCGCGCTACTGGGTGTCAGGAATGTGGTAGATGCTTAAGAAAGTTTTCCGAGAAAGTCCTTGCGATTTGGGCACTGGGCAGATACTCGCAGCGCCCAATGGCAGGACTCCTGGAAGGGTTTTCTTTGCTTCATTGAGAATCGTTGCTCTTCCCTGATGTCGATGTAATAATAGTGAAAGCACCACTTTTTGCCCTGGTGGTTAACATCTCCATCTGTGTGGTTTCTTCCCGATCACTAGAAGATCCATCCAGAGCGAACACCTTCCGAGAAGTTGTTAGCTGTGAAGGAGTTTGAGTCACGTAAGTTTTCTGTGACTGGCCGAGGAGTCGTTGGAAGGACACGTGTCTGTGGACAAGGAACGCAGGGCTGGAGAAAGGCACGGGAAGCTTGTGGTGCTGGGGATTTTAACAACTAGTTTTTATTTTGACTCGTGTGCCTGTTTTGAAAAAATGACTGTAACTCTTTTTCCCCCCCTGAGTCTTTTTCCCTGAGTTGACATGATGACTAGGAAATAATGAAGGGGAAGTAGGAACTCGCAGATGAGTTGCTGCATCTCGAGCTATCTCCTGCCGGCTCTCCTGGGATGCTGAATATTTTTGTATCTTTGCTGAATTGCAGTCCTGTAAACAGCTGATGTCCTTACTGAAAGGCATTAAATCAGGGCTGTCTTGTGTCTTGACCATGACACAGATTCTGGGGCTAGTGGTGAGGGGAGGGGCTAGACTGGACCGCGCCTGCTTGTCAGGGCTGGCCTCTCGTCCCTGACCTCATTCCTCACGGTCAGTTAAGATTTCCTGTTCCGAGTGACTTCCAGTTGTCAGAGGAAGAGAAGAAAAGAAATGGAATGCTTTTCTTTGCCTAGAATTTATCAGTTACACCAACTAATGGGGAAGAATATTTTCTGGGGGCTCCACGGGGTTTTCTTGTTTTTTTGTTTTGTTTTGTTTTGTTTTTGTTTTTTTCCCCATGCCATTTACAGTAGGACAAGGATGTAGCTAGAAAGTCAGAGTTTACTACCCGGTGAATAATGGTTTGCTACTCCCCAGATCTGGAGAAATTAGACAATGAGAAGAGGGACTTGATTCAGAGTGACGTTGCCGCACTTCATCACTTTTACTCCAAGCACCTGGAGTTCCCCGACACGGACAGCCTGGTGGTCCTCTTTGCACAGGTAAGAACACCAGCCTCCGGTGACCATCTCTAGCCTTTCCCTGTCCAAGTCCCTGTCCCCAGCACACACTTGGTAAAGATGATCGGAAATAGACTGATGGCTTCTATGATGACAAGGCTGTTGCCCTGTTGGACCCTGTTTTCCATAGCCCTTCTGGGTGACCTTGAGCAGACCTTGAGCTGGCCCTCCTTGATGTGTGGTACATAGGAAAGTTACCTGACCTCTCCCTTTGGCACAGAAAGAGTTTGAGAAACCAGAGGGGTGCCAGCACCCCAATATTGTGGCATACTAGAAGCTCCTTGAAAGGAAAGACCATTTGAGGTTCCCACAGTAAATTTTGCTTTTCTTCTCTTAAACCTTCTGTTCTGACCCTAGTGTCTTTTACTCCTACAAACACTGTGTCACTAAAGCACAGGCACATCCAGATGCCCCCAGGAGGGAGGCCTTCTCTGCTGCCCCTAGGGAAGGACAGTCACCAAGACAGGAGCCCGAGTGGGTCTAGGTACAGCAAGTCTCTGCTGACAGTTTTTAAGACGTCTTTAGAGAAGTCTAGGTTTACGAAAATCAGATTTAATTAAAAAACCAGAGAGACTTCTAGACAAGAGCAACTTAGAAGCGACTGAGGCGCTGGAAACCAGTGTGTGGAAAGGTGAAGATGGAGGCACGGTTGGAACAGATGGAGGAAGTGCAGCGATCACTGCGGCTGCGCGCAGTCTGACCGCATAGACGTTCCTCTTATGGCGAGGGTGGCACTTCCGTCATGACCTCCTGGATCAGATTGCTCTCCCTTAGGTAGCCAGCATCTCCCCTACAAGCCGAACGTGTAGTTGAAGGTGACCTTCCCGGAGAGAGCAATACGGCAAGGCTGTTGCATGGGTGCACACAGCTCTGTTCCCCTGCCAGAAACTTCCGTCTCTAGCTCCACAAAAGACCTTGGGTGGATGCTTACGCATCTTGATCTTAGAACAGAATCAGCGTCGCCTGTATACCTTTTGACTCAGTAATTCCATTTCCAGGAATCTGTCCCAAAGAATCATCAGAGAATGTGGACAGTAATTCACACGCAGATTGTCTATGGCGGGTTCTCTTTAAAACTGGGAGGAAAGAAGGGAAACAACAGATGGCTTTGGTCGGCAGTGCCTGGCATAGCCTTGTGACTAAAGGTTATAGCCTGTATATCTTGTTTTAGCGGATGTGTAAAGATGTGCAAAACGTGGATAGAGCTGTAGTATAAAAGCAGGATAAAAATGTGTATAATACGAGAACACACACACATATGTTAAAAAAAAAGATTTGGTGCAAGGTCACAGGTGATTATCTCCTGAGTTGTAGACTGTTTTTGCTTTTTTTAGTTGGGTGATTTTCTGAATTTTCTGCAATGAGTGTATGTAACTTAAGAAAACACTCAAAGGGGGCTCAGTGGGTTAAGCCTCTACCTTCTGCTCAGGTCATGATCCCAGGGTCCTGGGACCCCACCTCAGGCTCCCTGCTCAGCGAGGAGTCTGCTTGTCCCTGCCCCCTGCCCCTTCCCCCGCACATGTGCACACCCGCTCTCTCTCTCCCTCTCCCGCAAATAAATAAGTAAAATCTTAAAAGAAAAAAGAACACTAAAAAGAAGAAAAAGATTAAAAAGCATCCATAATTCTTCCACTTCAGAAATTCCACGTTTAATGAATGAAGTGAGTCTTTATCTCTTTTCTGAACCACTTGAACTGCCGTGAGCGTGACTGCTACCGGTTGGATGAATTCCTTGATGGATATAATGTTATAGATAATATTTCTGTTTTGTGACTGTCGCCCTCAGGGGGAAAAAATGCCATTCTTGGTAAAGGAAAAAGGATTCCAGTTATGAGTGTTACAGTAGATTTTCCTAATTTTCACTTTACCCTGGATTTATATTTTTCCTAAGGGTCCTAAGACAGTGGATTTGAGTGACAGTGGGCAGTTGAGGAATTGACTATCTGCCATTAAAAAAAAAAAAAGAGAGAGAGAGAGAGTTACCTGACTCTTTTCTGGACTGGAGAGGGCATGGTTATATGAGAACCCAGGAGAGATGAAATAAATATAGTGTGTTTTCCCTTCTAACTGTGAAAAAAGATCGCTTTTCCTCCAGCACAGCAATGGATGCTGGTAGGACTTCTCAGTTTTGGTGTCGGAGCTCTGGGACCCTATCTTCATAACCAGAAATCAAGGCACTTGGTCTCACAAGCAGAAGTATATTTGTGGTGAAAATGACTCAGAATCTTTGACATTTGGACTTACTCAAAATCCAGGAGATAAAGATACACACACGCACACACACACACACACACACACACACACTAACTGAAATAATTAATTCCTTTATAGACTTCATATTTATCAGATCATAATATCCATTCTCCATTGTGTGTGTATGCACTTACATGTGTATGTGTGTGTATAGACATACACATGTATCTTTTCACATATGAATTTGAATAGGCACTTGTAGTATCCCCAGAGAAAACTCCAAAGCAAAGCTGAAAAGTGCTGTTCGAGCCCCGGGCCACCCTCTGGCCCCACGCTGCGTGTCCTCTTCTCCAGCCTCCAAGCCTTCTCCTCCCTCTGCTTTGTGGGAGGGCGTCGTGGGTTACCTTGTGGCCCAGCAGCAGCTGGCAGCAGAAGGTGACTGCACTCCTCCAACAGCGTCGAGGTGCATTCTAATCACTGGGAACATATGCAGGGTTGGGAAGTGTATTTTTGGTGTGCAGCCTACTTCTGGTCTAAATGCTAATTATGAGAATAGATTTAGCAAGGCACTTAACGCCCGAGTTGACTTGAAAAAAAGGACGGCGGCTCATGCATCCTTCTTAACAACATGCAAGTTCACTGTTCCTCTCTGGGGATATTTCAGAAGGGAGGGAAAACTGGCAGAGAAACTGCTATGCGGTTTGGCTTGTCCCCCATCCCCGCCTCCCAGGAAGGAACCGTGAGGACACTGTGCTCACAGGAGCCTCTGCTCCTGAAGAAACACACTCGCTCTTCCTCAGGGAGAGGAGGACGGTGGAGGGAATCGAGCGACCAGGGCTTGTAGAACACTGAAGCCCGAAGGAATCTGGAATCACAGACTGGTCCCGGGTTGGACCAGCAGAGGACGAGATTAAGAGGCAAAGGAGTGAGTCTCCTACCCCTCAGAGTTAGTGAGGAGCTGTCTGTCCCTCGATCGGTTTTGAAAATTGTCGCTAGATTCTCATTCATTCTCTCCTTTTGCAGACACTGCTGAGACATGGTAGTGCTGTTCCGAGGTTGTCTGTAGATCACGAAGGACCCGCCATGGTGCAGGGCACAGAGCTCATGCTCCAGTATATTTTGTTGAAATATACCCAAATATCTTACCCAATGTTGGTTGTAGCTCATTGGCTCCTGATGGTTGGTTAATGTCCTGATGACAGAGCAGGTTGGGGTACTGGAAGATGGCACAAAAAATACGACATGAAGTCTATGTAGAAATGCCCAACAACTCCGGACTTCCAAGGCTGTCTGTTGTTCCAGTCTGCAGTAATCTCTTTATGTCGAAAGTTCTAACTACTGGTTGTAAATATGTTGAATTGCAAAAGCCACAAATGAAACCCGTCACAGCCTTTACTTCTCTGTGCATCTAGATTTCTAAGCCTTTTGAGTTTTATGGAGAATTGCCTTATTATTATTCCTAGGTCAGAACAGTTTCAGAGGAAAATGAGATAGAGTAAAACTCTAGTGTTTCTGAGAACTTTGTTATCTGAATATCTGGTCCTAACTCTGACTCCTTGTCTGCCACTCACTATTTCTATGGCCTTGAGCAAGTTCTCAATCATTGACCTCTCCCTGAGCCTCAGTTTCCACATCCATAAAATGGGTCATCAGAGCAGTTTTGCAGATTTATGAAAGGGTAAACATGTAGCACCTAGCATAGGGCCTGGCCCAAAGGATGTGCACAGTGGATGCTGTTTTAAAAAGCCCGTCTGGGGGCACCTGGGTGGCTCAGTGGGTTAAGCCACTGCCTTCGGCTCGGGTCATGATCTCAGGGTCCTGGGATCGAGTCCCGCGTCGGGCTCTCTGCTCAGCGGGGAGCCTGCTTCCCTGTCTCTCTCTCTCTGCCTGCCTCTCCATCTACTTGTGATTTCTCTCTGTCAAATAAATAAATAAATCTTTGGGGAAAAAAAAAAAAAAAAAAAAGCCCGTCTGTTGGCCTGAAATGTCCCGGTGCAGTGTCTCCAGTATGGAAGGATGTGGTTCTGACCCATGGGGTAAAAGCGTTCAGCTTGTGTGCCTCACAGGCAGCCTTCACAGCAGCTTGGCAGGACTTGGGGCGGGGGGGTATCTCAGCCTTTGCCACTGGCTCTGGGCCAGTCACTGCTCCTCTCTGACTTCAGATTCGTCATTTGAAAAGTACAAAGACTGGTTCCCCTTCCAGTTCTGAAGTCTTAGATGTAAAGGAAAAATACCCACTGAGCTGTCTCCCTGTTGGACCGGGTGTACATCCAGGGCACGGAGTTAAGCCTGTTCATCCTTCTGTGCCCAGTGCCCACCCTGTAGTGGCTCTCAGGGAACATCAGTGGAAAGAATAAATGTACAGAACATAAAATCAGGGCGTACAGTCCTCAGGGCAGCCTGCTCACTCCGCGTTAGACTTGCACAGGTGCGAGAGTCACTCTTCTTCTTAAGGCTGAGACAGTTGCCAGTGGTTGATTTGGGCCGAGATGTGAAAGACGGGTGTCTGTTCGTTAGCCTCCGGCCCTCGGCCCTGTGCCTCTCGAGGGGGTGGGCAGCAGTCAGGTCAGCTCTGGAAGTATTTCCCCATTCACCACCTCACCGCGTGGGGCAAGTTGTGGATTAAGTGACTTCTTTTTCTTAATGTATCATTTATTGGGGTACCGTTGACCGACAGGGTTACGTTAGCTTCAGGTATGCCACATAGTGTACAGCACTGGTGTACATCGGGAAATGGTCTGTGCTCTGAGTCCACCTGTCCTGTCACCTTACGCAGTCAACACAGTATTCCTGACTACCTTCCCCATCCTGCACGTTTCATCCTCATGGCTCATGGCTCTTTTACCCGGAGAAAATCAGGGACAGAGGGACCCTGTGATGGGTTCGTGATCATACAGCCGATCTATGGCATCACTGGGACTGGACTCCAGGTATTCTAACTCTAGACTTCAGTCCTTAGAGCCTTAGCGGCTGTGGTGGCCTCGGGCCACTGTGTGTGAGGTGGTGGGGGCGCGGGGCGGGGGGCGCGCAGGGGGTAGGTCAGCTGCACTAAAGGTTCTTCCTTCCTAACAATTCTGCCTTTGTTTGTTACACATGAGATTGCTGGGTCAGTTTTGTTTGAGCCAAGGGTACGTTGGCCAAAAGACAGGTTTTTACATCACTCAACTGGAATGTCGTCCTAGTTAATTTGTGAAAGGTCAAAATTAAAGAATGATTTCTATCCGAAGAGAAGCTTCCTCTCACCTGTTTCTTTCTCCCCCTCTCTCACTGCAGGTTAACTGTAATGGCTTCACAATTGAAGATGAAGAGCTTTCTCATTTGGGATCAGCAATATTTCCCGAGTAGGCTGAGTTTGACTTCACTTCTTTTCCTTTCTACTTAACTTAACACTAATTAGATTTTTTTTTTTTTTTTGATTTTTAAATAACCTACCTAACTGCATGTGGCAGGCATGAAACTCCAAGTGAATTAAGACACCTTTTTAATTCTGCCAGATTTCAAAATATTTCCCATCCATTTAAGGATCCAAAGGTAGTAGTTAAGAGAACAGTGGCTTGTTAAGTCCTGCGAGGTACGGAGCTATTATTAAAGAATGTTTTATAGTGCGCATAGAAGGAACAGTCTCTGCCCTGCTGAGAAATTTGCTTTTTGCATGTCTTTGGTTCTGGAAATCTTTGGGTTTCTTATACTCAAAGCAAAACACTAATTGCCAACCAAGAATTGGCCGTAGGCTAATGCAGAGACGATATGAGCTTCTACAGCTGTTTGTTCTTCTCGAAAAATACGAGTATAAAAACAGCACAGCTGGGGTGGGACACTCTGCTCAAGTAGCCAACTAGGAGGATTTCAAAGAACGACAGGATTTTTCTTTACTTCAGGAAAACTCAAGTAATTTAAGAAAGGCTGGCCCGCTGGCAAATGCAGGTGTTTATAGCTCCGACTTTCATGGATTTGCCAAAAATGGCTTTGCTGTGGGGTCTGCTGGAATGGGTGTTTTCAGATGCTTTGGTTCCCTGAAATCAGTCCTCCCTGCAGAGATGGGGCGAAGAAGCCCTCCCTGCGTCCCCCGTCTGAATCCACAGTGTAGATCGGCGAGGCTCTTAACACACACCCCCAAGCCTTTAGCTTCGGGCTGAAGCAGAGAAAAGGGGACACCCATGTGTTTGCCGTGGATGATGCGTGAGCTCCTGGGGCACGCGTGTGCGTGTGTGTGTGTGTGTGTGTGGCCGCCTGGATCTGGGCGTCACACGGGTCTGAAAGATAGAGAAGCACGTGGACAGGCCTGTGTCTTGGCAGCACCTGCCACGGGCCTTCCCAGCCACTGCAGCCGGGAGTTTCTTCACGTGATATTGTCCCCGTGGCCAGAATGGTGGCCTTGGCCGTTCGAATTCCGATAGTGAGGAAAGAAGTGTCTTGGGGAGAAGGCCTTGAGAAAAGGAAGGAGAAACTGGGAGAGGCCATCAGACCCTCTTTAGAAGGCTCTTCCTGACAACTTCAGACCTGAAAGAACGTAGCTGCTCTCAGTGTTTTCCAGACGGAGAGCGAGGGTCAGTGGTGTTGTCTGGCATTTTACCGGGCGCCGTGATCACGGGAGAATGATGATACCAAGGGCGTGAACTCTTCTGGGTTCTTTGCCTTGGTGAATTTCTCCCAGATATCCAGGGGTCTGTCTTGAAATGAATTAATAGTTCATCAATGAAAGATTCTAGAAAGCGGCTTTTCCCTGAGTGACAACTCTCAGTGCACTTGTTTATCAGGTTTCCTGGGGCCTGGTGGCCTGTTGTTAAGCCAGGTGGGCTGTGCTGTGTGGCAGAGGCGACCCTTCCAAAGGACGAGACAGGGGACTTGCTCCGTGTTCTCCCAGGCTCAAGGCCAGTCACATGGCTCGCTTACTGTGGCCTTAGCACCTGGGAGCTGGGAGATGAGCGGTCATCTCTCTGTTGTGTTCGGCAGAGCGAGGGCAGCCCATCCTCATCGGGCCCCAGTGCTCTCTGCTCTTTTGTGCTGGGGCAGACAGGACCGGGGTTCTGGTAGCTGAGGGCTCAGGCAAGTGACACTGGCTTCCAGAGCCATGTTCCATATGGATGTGAGTGCCCATATGAGCCCCAGTTTCCAGGCAGTTTTAATTGGGGGAAAAATCCCTTTGGGCAGAAATCATATCAGCATTGTGATTTCAAAGGCAGCATTTTCAGAGATCAAGCACTGTTTCCCTGTAGTTTAGAAATTTCTGTTCTCAGAACTTTGACCTTGATATAATCAGAAAGCTCAAAGCCCCTCGCATAGGCGAGTCTCTCTGTCCTCTCCGTCCCTGAAAAGCAGACAGTGAGCAGCAGGAGCAGTAATGTCCCAATTTTCCAGATGAGGAAATCAGGGTGTGGAGAGAGGGGCAGCTGGGCTCCTCGGGGCCTCTCCGGGTACCCCAAGCCCTGCCTGAGGAAGCTGGCCTCTCCTTGGTGGCAGTTTCCCAACAGCTGAAGAAAAGACGCCAGAAATGATCCACAAACAGAAAAAGCTGCTTGGAGCCGGCACCCCATCTGTCCCGCGCAGGGTCCAGTGGGGGAGCCGTCTGCCACGGCCGCTGGGCTTTGAGTCCTTCATCTCGCGGGAAGGAGCGTTGGTGGGATTCATTGTCACCACTGTTTTTATTGTTGTGTGTGTGTATGTGTGTGTGTCTCTGTGTGTGTGTGTTTGTTTGGCCCACATGTCACCATTTTGAATTGTGAATTTTACTTTTCCGTATTGCTAGAGGCATTAGATATGATACAGACACAGGCAGGACGATCTCTTAGACTACGATGGCCAACTGTTAGATTGTTTTTTCAAACGTCCTACCAAGATCCCAGTCTTGCAACCTAGTAAGTACATAGCCCAGGATCGCCTGATCAGTCTGCCTTCCGGGGAGAAAACTGGGTTTTCTTTTCTGATTGACAGCGTTGCACTGATGAATCACAGCTGTTGCCCCAATGTCATTGTGACCTACAAGGGGACCCTGGCAGAAGTAAGAGCTGTACAGGAGATCAGCCCGGGAGAGGAGGTGAGTGTGAGGCTGGCGGCAGCTGTGGCCGTGGGTTTCCAGCTGTGGTTTTACAGGGCAATCTGGAAGATTCTCTGTGGCCGCACTGGGCAAGGTGGTCTGGGAGTGATCCCAGCAGCTGACCAGTTTCTGGTCTCAGGCCCTGCAAGTCAGTGATCAGCTTCATGGCTCATGACTTCGAGCCCTACGCTTTTGCCTTCCATTCAGTGCTCCCCATTTCCGTCAATGGCCAAGAAAAAACAGGAAAGAATAAATTTGAGCTCAATCCCTTGCAAAGACTGATAGAGATTTGCAGAGAAAGGACACTGCCCAAATGAGCTCAGCAAGATTTTGGAAGCTCTTGAGCGTCTCTGTATTTCTCCTGCTGAACAATTGAGTTTGAGCTTTTGCTTTTTCTTAGTGAATTTTGGCCTGTCCTCCCCACACCCCCAAAGAAGGTCAATCCCACTGTTACATGAAAGAGAGAAAAGCAACCCAGTGGTAGCTAACGCGTTGGACACCAGATGCCCACATGACCCTCGCACATGCTGTCTCTCCACATCTGAGCTCCCGAGAGATCGTTGTTTAGGAACGCAGTTCAGGTGGTGGCCGAACACACCAATGGGGCCAGGGGAGGCCGTCTGTGGCCAAGAGGCACCGTCCTAAACTTAGGGACGTGGAGAAAACCAGGTGTTCTCTCCCCTGCTCAGTGATTCCCTGTCCCTTTCCCATGTGCTGGCCCCGAGCGGCTGATTGGCCAATTGGGAGAGGAATGCTGTGTGCTCTTAAGTAAGTAAGAGATTCCCTAGCAAGGACACATGGATTGGTTAGGACCGTAACCGCACACTTCAGAGTCCATTTCAGTTTAATCATCTTCAGTGCTTTTTTAAGGTCTTTGGATATTTTAAATTTTAGACACAGTGATTAGTGTGCTAAGCGATCAAGGCCTTGGCTTCTCCAGAAGCTGTTGACCAACCCAGAGCCGAACTTGGGGCGGGAAGTCCAGGGCACAGATGAGACTTTCTGCCCTTTGCTTAATTCATCATGACGAGGGTACCCTGTTTTCAGTTGGGGCCTCTTGCGACTACGCCGATGCCTCCGTAGGAGGCACAGTCTCAGTGGGTCAGAATGTAAGTCACCAGGCTCCAGCGCTCCCCTGGGGCTGCTTGTGGAGACTCCACAGTCTGTCACCTGGCCGGGCTCTGCCTGGGCCCGCACAGCGACACTGAGCGGCCTCTGTCGCCATCTTCTGGGCCCTTGTGTTTGTTGCGCGATGTCTCTGTCCATCCTGTCAAGGGAACGCGGCAGCTCTTGCTGTGGTGAGGGAGGCCTGCAGAGCTAGCTCCTGTGCCTTCGCCCTCCCGCGATCGGAAATGCAGTGACCTCACTTTGGGGTTCAGTGCTTTGGGGCGACTTGCCCTTTAAAGAGGGTGTCAGATGAGCCACGAGGTCTCCCTGACTGCCCTTTGGGTTGGGAAGAGCCTGGCTTGGCGGTGCCTGCAAGCACCCAGCCCGGTGCAGGTCCCCCCGCCTGCCAGCCTGAGGTTACTGGCACGCTGACGGCTTTGTGACATCCATCTGTTCGGTCAGACATTTGCCTGATGGTGTGGGATGAGCAGCGAGTGCCGTCCCAGTGAGTAGATAATGGGCAGTTAAATGCCGGGCTCCTCCATATGCTCCAAGTCCCAGTTAAAGACCCCGTTAGAAAACAGCAAGGACGGGAGCACCCGAGGAGCGCAAAGGCAAGAGGTCTCCAAGTTCTCTGGCCCAGCGGGGTAAGGCAGCAGCCTGCTGCTGCCCCAGAGGCTGTGTCCTCCCTCTGCCCGGCCCAGCCTCCTGCTCCCTTGCCAGCAGACCGCAGATGTGTTCCTGCTTCCCCTCCATCCGGCAAGGCATCCACGCTGGCCCAATCTGGGAAAGAAAGGGGCTGAACGAAGGCCGGGCAGACACGAACCCGGGCCAGTCTCAAGCACGAGTAGGGTCTGTGCGTCTCCGCATGTGACGGGGCCCGTCCTTGCTGGGACACATCCACTGTTGGCTGTCTTTGGGGAGGAAGGGGGTGGGCATGCTTTCAGCACTCCCCGTTGACTGTTCTGGGGACTCCTTGATTCTCTAGAAGGCGGAAAGAAAGGCTCTTTCTTTCCATAGCAAGGATGTGGACAAAATTAGGGGATTGCTGACTTTAGAGAATTCAGGGTTTTTAAAGGAAGAGCATCCCCCCAGCTGTGGCCCTCCTTGGGGCCCACCCCCGTGAGTGTTTGCAGAGCCGCAGGTGCCCCAGGAAGGGGAAGGAGCGAGTGCACCTGCGACAGACAGCCTTGTCCACTCCTTTTACCCCCTTAGGTGTTCACCAGCTACATTGACCTCCTGTACCCAACAGAAGATAGGAATGACCGGTTAAGAGATTCTTACTTCTTTACCTGCCAGTGCCAGGAGTGCACCACCAAAGACAAGGTAGGGCCCTGATCAGGTGAAGGTGCCGACGCCACCCTGCAGCTCAGGACCTCAGGTGCCATACACTGCCCTCTCTGCCTTGGGGTATGCATTGCCCATGCTCTTCCGTCCATGCCCCCCGCTCCTCATTCTGTTCTCTTCATTCATAGATGTGTGAGCCCACAGATCTGCCCATAGCAAACATGTTCTAAGTGTCCTGCCTTGATAAGGATTGTCTAGAAAATTCGTATTTTTATTTGTTTGTTGTAAAAAGGTATTCGAGTACTCAATTTCTTGGATCCAGTGCCCAGTTTCCTTGCAACTTTACAATGGGTGAACCCCTATCTCTACATGGAAAAATAGACTATTTGAGAGGTTTCCCCTTGGTGCAGTTTCTGTACGAGGTAATGTCTTGCACGTGTGGACATTTCCCACAGGATAAGGCCAAGGTGGAAATCCGGAAGCTCAGCGATCCCCCAAAGGCAGAAACCATCCGTGAGATGGTCCGATATGCGCGCAACGTCATCGAGGAGTTCCGGAGGGCCAAGCACTACAAATATATCCTTTGCACCTGTCCAGAAGTCTACTGCCCCTCACCTGCCAGAGGTGCTGGGTGAGCTGGGGGGCAGGGAGCGGACGAAGGGTGAGTGTAAGATTCTGAACGGGCAAGGAGGAGTGTCTCCTGGCAGATGTGGGCAGAATAACGGACTGCCTGTGACTTGGCGTCACCCGCACCTAGTTCTAAGGTGTTGATGTCATCTTTCTTCTCTTCGTTTCGCTAGTGTGGTCAGGAGCTGGATGTGGTAGAAGAGTTTCTGGTCAAAGCTGTGAAGGAGAGTTCCTTGCAGGCCGTCATCGCTTGGGTGTTGTACTCCAGGCAAGCACAGTACCGTGGGCTTTGCTTATTACAGCACCGCACCTAATCCACACAGGGACACACGGTTTTGCCATCCCCATGTAGCAGATGGGACTCCTAGATTGGAAGTAATTTACCCAAGGGACAGAGCTCACCAGGATTTTTGCTCCAGGTCTGCTGACTACCATAATCCATATTCTTAACCCCTACATTACAGCATTTTCTTAGGTAAAAAGGCATCACATTTACACATGGTGGGGAAGAGCTAAAAGCAGTGGAGGAAGTTAGAGGCACAATTTTTTTTTTTTCCTCAGTCTAAAAAAGAACTTTCCTATAGTGGGGACTTCTTCCTTAAAAATGCTTCTACTAAAGTGCTGATGTTGGATGATGGAGGTTGAAGGTTTGTAGTTTTAAACGTTGTTTATAGCTGAACCGAGGGTCTGTTCCCCATGGCTCAAATTTTTCAATTGTGTTTAATAGTTGAGGTCATTAGTTATTCCCAAAGTTTCTTTCTTTAAAAAAGCATGTTACTTGCAGAAAAAAATATTTTCCTTTCCCTTTTGCTTGGCTTTCCCTAATTTACTTTTTCAGAGGGTGAGGGAAGGGGCAAGGTGGAGGGAGTAACTCCTGGAACCCAGCCTTGGGCAGTGTCCAAACAGAAAGGCCCCAGCCAGTGGTTTCCTTGACTCCAGAGCACCCCCTAGTGAGCTGCTGGAGATCTGCGAGCTCAGCCAGGAGAAGATGGGCTCCGTGTTTGAGGACAGCAACGTGTACATGCTGCACATGATGTACCAGGCCATGGGCGTCTGCCTGTACATGCAGGATTGGGAAGGAGCCCTCCGATATGGACAGAAAATCATTAAGCCCTACAGGTGATTGCGATGGCTGTCCTCGTCCTCTTAGCAGGGACTGGAATTGGGTGATTTGGAATGCTGCGTTTGTTTTCTGACTGTCCTGTGTCGGAACATGCCTCGAACAGCTTTCTCTTTCTGCACCCACACCTGGAGGCCCAGGGGCAGGCTGCTGCTGCGTCGGGCCTGGCCTGTTGGGTCGGCCTTCTGCAAGAGATGCCTGTGGAGACAGGTTGGGGTTAGGAAGGGGGCACCGGGCAAGAGCCCTGCCGAGACCTGTCCAGTGTGCTGTGTCCAAAGTAGTTAATTCCTATCAGTATTAAGAAGCCACCAGCTCGTTTCTTTTCCCTCCCACGCCTTCCAAGGTAAACAGACGTGCTCATTGGTAAGCGGGGGTCTCACATCCCTGCTTTTCCCTCGTTAGTCACACCACCCTCTTCTTGTGCTTTTTGGAATTGCAGCCCAGTTTGCAAGTGGGGACATGCTAGGACCATTGTGTTGGTTTTTGTTATCCATTCCCCCCTGCCAAAGCTCCCCATCCACACCCCTCGTTCTGAATAAGGCAAGCTGGATTTTAGCTTCCAGGAATAGTGGATTTCAGCCCCGGGGAAGTTTCCTATTGAGAAGGTTTTTAAACCTCAAAGTGTGTGACTGATGGAGGTTTGAGGCAGTGTCCTCCGCCTCTGAGTAGCCGTTTCAGGGCTGGGAAGGCCTAGATCTTATCAGTGGGGCCCTTGTTAAACGCATTCACATTGTACATTTATTTGTGCCTCCCTGAGACCCAAGTGGCTCAGCATCCCTGGGCATTAGACCTGAGATCCCTGTGCCCCCAGAAGCACCCCCGGTGTCTCTCATGGATTTGAGAAGCCCTCAGCACTCCCTCCAGTTCTGGGGTTGGGGACTATAAAGTTTGTGTCCAGGCTGGATTTCCAGGGCCTTCCACTTAACCCTGCCTTGCGCAGAGAAGCCATCAGGGGGAGCTCAAGGGAAGCCAGCTCCTAAAATCTGCTCTTAGAAACTATTTGCTACACCACAGAGGCTCTCAAAACCTGTCATCTTCCTAGGCTTGGTGAGAAAGGCCTCCGGTCTTATGCCCACTGTCCTCTGTGAGATCCGGAGAGAGGGGATGAGGGAGAGAGAAAGATACGAGATCATCTTCGCCTTGTGGTCCGTCTCCCAGCAGGGCCTTGCTCCCCTGCACCCTTCCTTAGCTTAGTGAGCTCCTCCTGGAAGCGGGCTCTGGTGCAACAGCTTCCCCTGGGCAGATGATGCCGCCTGCCCAGGAATACAGCTGGGATGTGCCTCTTTTGGGTGGCTCTTGAGGGTAGCGCCATACAGACCGGTCTATAAATCAACACCTGCACACACACACGCTTTCTCCGCCCATCCGCTCTCACCCTTGAGCGGCCTCTTGGTCTCTTTCCCTGGCAGGCCCTACCTGTCGGCCTTGTAAAATGCAGAGAGGGAATGCCGGCTATATACAAGGCCCCTACCGGACCACAGAGAACACTTACCTAGAAGTAGGTGTCCTGACTGCGGAGTGCTGGCCGCCTTGTTAAACCAACTGATGCCGTAGAGTGTGACAGAAAGCCGAGGTCCTGAGACACACGGGGTGTGTGTGTGTTTAGATGTACTGTCTTTTTAATATGAGAGGATAGGCCTAGTGTCTTCATAAATAGGGGATTCACTTTAAAAGATGTTTTTCCCTGTGCCCTGCTCTGGGTGCACCCAAAACAAAAATCTGGGATTAGGATTGAATGTTGTGTTTATCAATATTTTTTTGTGTAGGATTTCCCCTGCGGTTTTTCTGTAGCTTTTCAGAAACACACAAATTGCGTGAAAGGAAGCGCCTCTGGGGTGCTTAGACAGGATCGAGCCGTCCACACTGTCCCCTAGCACCTGCCACGGCTTGGAGGAGCCTAGCCGCCACGGGGAGCAGGCCGCGGGCTGGGCAGCCGTGGGCTCGCTGTGCCTGGTCTACGGGCTGCTCCCGGACCTTTGACAAGTGGCCTTTTACCTTTTCCTCTTCCTGCAGCAAGCACTACCCTCTGTACTCGCTCAACGTGGCCTCCATGTGGCTGAAGCTGGGGAGGCTATACATGGGCCTGGAAGACAAAGCTGCTGGGGAGAAAGCCCTGAAGAAGGTACGTCGACAGCCTGGGGCTGGGAGGTCCCGGTGCCCCGTGGCCCCTTCGTCCCCTGCTCTCCTGCCTGATAGGAGACTCAGGGAGACTGAGTGACTCAGGCCCTAGAGATTTGACCCACTCTTGAGTCACCTCCAGCCAGAGAGGTGGGGGAGGTGGGCTGGGTAGATCAGAATAGGGTAAGTGATTGAGCGTTTGCCTGGCCTGCACCCGGGCCCTCCCGTAGGAAAGGGATGCGCCCACTGAGGGGGACTGGCTGCCGTTCTGGGCACAGCCTGTGACTGGAGAGAAGGGGGGACCGTCTCCATCCTGCGGGAAGCCCTGGAAGTGGACAGAGGCCACGGGGTGGGTCGGGAGACTGTGCTGAGGGAATCTTCCATTTGTCCTTCGGTTTATAATTATGCACTTGCAGTTTCTAAAATGTACATAACTGTTCATCCAATACCAGCTACATGGGAGGACCCTCCTATGGTTTTTTTTTTTTCTTTTAATTCTCACAAAAATGAGACTTTACTGATGGAAAAATTGAGATCCAAACAGGCTGAGGCCTTCCTTCAGACTGGGGTCTTTCTGAGTTGGAAGTGTCCACTCCACTTACTGAGGCTGCGACCCACACGTGGGCAGACCAGGCCCGTGGGCAGTATTTGCCTCCCTCAGGGTCCACAGCTGTCCCGTGTGATCGACAGGGCAGGGCCCTGACCTGTTACCTGACCGGAGCTCACAATCACCGTCCTATTTGATTCTTGTTCTTTGCGTAGAAGTTAACAGGTGATGAAGTGTAATCTTTGAGACAGTCTGTTGAGTCCTGTAAGAAAATGTCTGTGAATGTTGGGGCCAAATTCCCTGTATCTCCCCAGTAGACTACTTGGGAAGGTGGTGTAAGGTCCCATATCTCAAACAGAAGGGTCTGGGCCCAACTAGGCTAGAAGTGTGAGCTAAGTATAAACTTTTCCTTCCCCCCCCCCTTTTAAATACTTTTCCCTTTTTAAACCATAGAATTACCTTGTAAGGTAACAGATTTATTGTCTTGGTGAATTGAGGGAAAATTGACTAGTTGAGTCACAGGGGCAAGGTGCTGGTAGGTAACGAGGTACGACATCAGTGAAGGACACAGGAGATCTGAGCAAGAAGCATGAGTCCTGAACTGACCACAGAAGAGAGGGAGCAAGGGAGGCATTTGATACAGGACATTCCTGAAGGCTCACACTGTTCTTGGCCTGCCTCCTGTTGGTTTGAGATCTATGAAGTGAATGGTATAAATGAGAGGTTTGTCCATTAGAGTCATAGGCCATCAGAAATTCTGTCTGGAGAGTGCAATTTCTATATGTGAGTAATATAGTTGAATACAAAAAAGCAAAATAAATTCGTAGAGATAACATTTGGGCTCTGCGTCCTATATCCCGGACCCTATTCTAAACACTTCACGTGTACTAACAACTGAGAGGTAGGCATCGTTCCTATTCTGCAGATGAGGAAAATGAGGCACAGAGTAGTTAAGCAAATTGCCCAAGGTCACAGAGCGAGGATGTGATGGAGCCCCCCAGCAACGCCCCACTATGAAGAAGCCTTGTCATAAATATGTTCTCTCCAGCTTCCTCAAATGAGACCCGCAACTACTTTTAAGGTTTTTTTAAGAATATGTATTACAAGGAAACGTGCTGTTTGAAAGGGAAGGACAGTCGCCTCATGTCTTACGGATTCGCCGTGTCAACTAAAACCGGGATAGGTTCGACGTGAGGTTCACTGTGGACTTCTCTGTTCCAGCCTGTTGACTTCGTTGAGCACAGCCAAGTCATTCTGTCCCTAAAGCATTGCTCACTGCAGTATCTAGAATATCACGAAATGGGTTTCTCTGTATCCTTTCTTCAGCCAGTGGTACAGACTGGGTGACTAGTTGGTCATCAGATAATCTCGTCCATTTAAAAAGAAAGGAGGAAGAGGAGGAGGCCGGGTTCTGGAGGAGAAGGGGGCTCTAGGAGCCCGTGTGTGTCCTGGGTCTTGACGCAGAGCAGTCTGGCTGGGGTTGCGGGGGCCCGCGGGGCAGGGTGTGGGCGAGAGGGGGCTGCTTCCAGGCTCTCAGCCGGTCGCTTGTCTCTGCCTCTCCTAGGCCATCGCCATCATGGAAGTGGCCCACGGCAAAGATCACCCGTACATTTCTGAGATCAAACAGGAGATTGAAAGCCACTGAAAACACGCCAACTTGGTCGTTTTTATTTAAATGCTAATGCAGAAGCCTTCCAGGATTTGAATATTTCCAGTCCTATACACGACTCCTGCATTTCCGTACAATCGCTGGAATGAAAACGCTACTCGCGCTTAAGCCTCACACATGGCTTACCTGGAAGTTGGTCTTCACCTTTGCTCTTAGTACCAAAGTCATCTTGGAATGCTTTTGTTGCCCTAAGAGATAATGGCATGGTTTCGTATGTTATCTTAGATTCTGGACAGACTGAGTTTTAAAAAAATGAGATTATTTTTCCCTTCATGCCTATTATGATGTTCTGAACACACCGGAATGATGAGGGAGAATAAAAAAGGTAACGGTATTTGAAGTTTGTCTTTTCTTCTGTCTGCGGGGAGGAGCTCACGGCAGCGGTGGGAGCCGGGTCCGGGAGGGGCAGTCACCACCGTTCTGCATCGCGGTTCAGCCTGTACTGGCTCTCAGGGCTCGGTGACCTTGGAGGAAGAAAGAAGGTGCAATGAAGTCACCCAAGTGCCCCACCCTGGCGGGGGACAGCATCCGTTCTGAGGCTTCGGTGCAGTATCTGGAATCCCTTTAACGTATAAAGGTGCCTTCCTTCACTTTCTTGGCGGTTTTTTTCCCCCCTCCTCTATCTGAAAGCAGACTTCCCATTCCTCATTCTGATTGTTCTCATGCAGGACTCTCCTCGTTTGGAGGCCCTCCAGGGTAAGCTGGAGAAGGAAAAAAAAAATTCCTTACCAACTCTGTGTTATTGAGCAAACACTGATCTGTCCCTGTGTGGCCAGCAGGAATCCAGCTTCCCACAGCCCGGAGGGCAGCAACCTGGGTGCTGTTTGCTAGCAATGCCTCCAAAGGCCTGACCTGACCGCCCACACCCCCTAGGCCGCGCTGTTTCCTGGAGGAGGCTCGGGCAGTCCAAAGAGTGGCACTTCCCCACTGGTAATAATTAAAACCTGATGGAGTCCGCACTTGAGTTTTCCCCCATATTCATGAGCCACAAGCAGCTGCAACGGCTGTAATCCTGCACCTTACCCTTCTGGCGCATCGATACCCACATGCACACATGAGAACACATGAACGTGTGTCGAACACATGAACGTGTGTCACACACACGGGGCTAACTGCACACAGCGGGGATTCAGCAGGCAGAATGCATTCTCTTGTTCAGTGAAGTGCAGTCAGGTGCTTACTGAACACCTACTGTCTGCAGAACACTCCAGGTGCGGAGAGAGAGGAGTGAGGCCTGGCTCCAGGGAGCTTAGTGTTTGGAGAATGCTGACTGACTCTGGAGGAAGCCCAAAATAAGTTTAGCCGCCACCCACCCCCACCCCCATAGGTTTTGTAAATGTTAGGAAAGTAATACTTTCTCAAAAATGGAAATACTGGAGAAAATAAGCTGTTCTTTCTTTCTTCTCCAGCCCAGCTCTCCAGAGGTGACCCCTGGCAACCGTGTGCTGATGCGGTCCCAGTTTTTCCCGCGCTCACGTAAGGTGTGTATGCAAAGAGATTCGAAAAAGGCAGAATGGTGCTGACCTATTGTTTTGTGATCTCTGTCTCCGACTTAACCAGATGGACCTCTTCTCACTGCAGCATTTGCAGATTAACCAGAGTCAGAACATGACACTGACTGGGTCATAATTTACTCCTCCTGTTTACGGACACGTGGTTTTTCCAGGTTGCTGTTATTAGGAACAGTGCCACAGGCACAGTCGTCACCGCAGAGCTTTGCTCTCAGGTGGTAGCGTTTGGGGGCTAGATTCCTAGCCCCAAACTTCAGGATCCGGTTGTGAAAACTATTAAAATCTGATTTTTAATCCTTTTTAAAAAAACTGCATCGGGTACCAAGAAGATACAATGTTTGCAGTATTTGTTTTCCTCTACTGTCATAACAATGCACTGTTTGAAGTGGTTTTGCCAGTCTGCGGTGTGAATTACTGTTTGCTACGCATGTACTGATGAGACGGGACACCGCCTCCTATACTTAGGAATTCCTGTTTTTCTTCCGCAAGTCGATATTCACAGTCATTGCCTATCTTGCTAATCATGTCTCTCCTAATATTTTATTCTTAAAGATTTTTCTTAGTCGGGGGAGGGGCAGAGGGAGACTCTGAAGCAGACTCCCCACTGAGCACAGGGCTTGATCTCGCGGCCCTGAGATCAAAATCAAGAGTCTGGTGCTTAACCGACTGAGCCACCCAGCCTCCCCTGTCATACTAACTTATGAGCGCTCAGTGTATTTTGGGATATTAGCTCTTTGCCATGTCCTGAAAATGTTTTTTCCCTGGTTGGCCATTACTTTATTTTTCATGACACTTGCTGTAGAAAGTTTTCATCGTAAAGTGAAGAAAAGAAAATGTTTTCATCTGTAAATGAAAAAAGGAAATGACAATTTTTAAAAAGTCTTTGCTTTGCCTGGGAACTTAATAGGTAGAGATCCAGTCATACTCTCTAAAATTTTTAAATTTTCAGAATTGCTAGCCACTTACGGCAGCAGCATTGACAGACTGATTTTCCTCTGCTGATCTGAAACAGTCCCATTATCGGCCCTGAAGATTTAGGTTTGTTTCTGTAGTCTCAATTATCGCGGCACTGAGAAACTTTTAGTATCTAGTAGGGCTTGTCTCTCGTGTTCTCTTGACTTGTTCTGACCGTTCTCCCATGTGTAGCCCTCCCAAGTCCTTGAGCATCATTTGGCCAAGCTGCCCTGGGCCTTCCCCTCCTACCCCAAGAAAGTGCGGTTCGGTGTTTAGAACTGCACTGAGTGTGAGTAACACGCAGGCGCGGACTTCTCCGAAACGTGAGTCTTTATATCCAAGAATGCGGTGAGTTTATCAGTTTGTCTGTTTTGCCTCAAAATGGTTAGGCTTTGTTTATATAGGTCCTGCCCACGGATCTTCATTCCTAGATACTGTGTTTTCCACAGCTGTTAGGAATGAACTCTTTTCTTCCATCATGCTTAACTGTTAAGTCAGATAATGTTTTCCCATTTGTTTTTATCAAGATGTAAAATCACAAAATCGACATATTTGACCCTGCTTTTGTCATTTCATTGAATGTCTGTGAATGTTTTCCTTACACTTAACTTTTGCTCTCTGGGTTTTCTTCTTTCTTAAAAAGTTTCCTTCCTCAGCTCTGCTAACAGTCTGGAGATAAAACAGGAACCACCAGTAGACCTGTTTATCTCAAAATATGATAAGACTCTTTCTGTTGTTATCCAAAGAAAATAAACTGAGTCCGTGTACTCAGTCCGTGAAAGAGAAAACAAACTAGTGTCTGTACCTCTTTTCGTTCTGCTGCTCTCCATTTCCACCAGCACTTTGTCTGTTATCATTTTTTTCTAACGTCATGGAGTTTTTCTTTCAAGAACTGGTAATTGCTTTGTTGCCCCCGTCAACATACACACAGAACTATTTCTGTGTTTGAGGAGGCGACACCCAGAGTGGCTCACGGTATTCTCACTTACGCGGCCTGAAATACGCCGGGGCCTCAGTGAGTGAGCTCCTTGTGGAGTGACGAGGGGAAAATGGGTTAACACAGAAGCAAGTGTATTGTCCTGTTTCTCCTCAAGGGACACCGAGTGGCCACCGTCCTCAGCAGGGCTTCACTGTGGATGTCTCCGGCAGTTGACGGGGTAAAAATATGGGCAGGGCAGCCTTTTTAAAACCTAGACAGGAGCTATTGAAGGACAAACTAAGAATATGGGTGTCCCAGAGCAGCTGGGGGCCTGCCGTTTCCATGTGGACAGTCTGGGGTCTGAGGAGGTGACAGCAGGGGGAGGGGACTTGGTGCTTGGTTGGGGCTGTCATGGCGCTGGGGGGAAAGATCCCTTTCTGTGTATTTGCCATTCCAAGAGGTCACCCTGGGCAGGTGTTTTTTGTTTGTTTTTTGTTTTTTCTAAGTAACTGTGACAACTTTGGAATCTCAAACGAATTCTTCGGTATGACTGAGTTATACAGGAATGAAAAGTGGGTAGAGATAAAAAGGTTTTAAAACAGTAAAAAAGCAGATTTTACCAGGTACTTTTGCCTCTGAAAACAATCCTCAACGTAAAGGATGTAGGTGCTTTCATCTAATGCAAACATGTATGACACAGAAGAAAGAAGATTCAAGTATTTTCTCTGGAGAAAAAAAAAAGTTTATTGCATATGGAAGTCAATAGATATCTTTTACAAAAAAAAAGTTAGAATAAAGATCTCACATTTGTAAAGGCACATATGAAACATTTTACAGCAATGACAAGGGTCGTGAGAACAGACAATATCCAACTAGGACCACTATCGAAAGACTTTATAAAAACAGATAACAGTGCAAAAAATACTGTCAAAAGTCAGTTTTACACACCTCATAATTGTGTACAAAACTGGCAAGCATAAGCTTATTTACTGATATAAAAAAGCACATAGAATAGCATGCATAGTTTAAGGCTTTCAATATTATTAAATTGAGAGAGAGACTATACCAAATTAAAGTTGTCACGAATATTAATAAATCACTCCCTGACTAAGGGAATGTCCTATAAGTTTTTCACGCCCCTTCTCCCCTTACAGCCCATTTGTCATAGAGAGACTGGACTGGTATCTTGCGAGGTAGCCAGTGGCCACAGAGGGGAGAGCACAGGTGGTGTGGGGATCCCCAGTCCCAGGCTGGAATGCGTGCTCCCTGCAACAGCAATCCAAGACGGCTGCATTTCCAGGTCAGCTCACAGCAGCTAGCCCCGCTGGGCTGACCCTCCCCTAGAAGTCCCGAAGGCTTCTAGGCCTTCAGAAAAAACTGATGTTGAAGCTGGGGAGTTGTCCGCACACGGTTTCAAAAGGAAACCTATGAAATGCCAATTGTTTTGAATGATACAACAATTCACAACATCTTATAAAACACAGACAAGGAAAAGCGTCAAAATACTGAGTTAAGTAACAGAACAAGAAGTCCAGTGGAACAAACTATGTTGGCCTGGTGTTTGATGTAACACGAATAATACAAGGTTATATGTTTAAATAGTCATCTGCATATGTAAACGGTTTTCATTTTTCCCATTTAAGAATCCTCGAGCGTGGCAGCTGATGATATGAAGGAACACAGGACAAACAGGAAATCATCTCTGGTGAAGAGTAACCTTACTTTTGAAAGGGTACGTGGTTAATAGATTTTTAATATTCCAAACTGGCAAGAAAGTTTAGTTAAGGGAAGTGGCAGTAACGTTTTACAGTGTTCACGCTGGAAAAAAACACAAAGGCTCTGAATGCCAGCTGCCGGGAGTTAGTAGCTAACACTGTAGTGGGTGGGGGAGTGGGGGGGGGGGGGGGGGAGGCCCCTGAGGAACGCGGAGGGTGCCAGGCTTCCCTGCGCTGAGAGCTACGCTGACTCCCAACCCGGTTTCCTGAGATTTGTTAAAAAATGGTCTCCCCCCCCCCCCCCCCCCGCAAAGGCACGAAAAGCCCCCCACCCCCTCTTTTCAGCTTTCTCCTGGAAACCTGCGGTCCGGTGAGAAGGCATCTGGGTTTCCGGGGAGGATGAGGCTGGGGAGAGACAACAGGACAGGGCACAGAGTGGCCCCTCTGAGGCCAGTGGAGAACTGGTCACCAAACAACGGGTCCCACTCCTGGCGCGCCCCACCCTTTCCCGGCTGTGCCACGTCGGCCCCTCCCGGTGAAGAGGCCACGCCCCACGGAGCGGGGGTCAGGGAGGAAGCCGGACACAAATGAATCTGACCACACACGTCACTGCCAAAGGCAGCCCCTGGGAATGCACGGAAGTTCACCTCGAAAGACACAGAAAGCACCACTGCTACACTCCTTGTTCCAGACAGGACAGATGATCGAATCCATCCTCCCCCTGCCCAGGTACCGAGGAGTGTCAGCGTCTACCACCAAAGCAACTTCTTGGTTGATGACAATTTTCTAAAGATTTTATTTGAGAAAGAGCCAGAGGAGAGCACGAGTGGGGTGAGGGGTGGAGGGAGAAGCAGGCTCCCCACTGAGTAGGGAACCTAACTTGGGGCTCAATCCCAGGTCCCTGGGATCATGATCTGAGCCAAAGGCAGACAGTTTTAACCGACTGAGCCACCCGGGTGCCCATTTTTCATTCGTTCTGGTTCTTTCCGTTCACCAGATCTTGTTCCTTCAAATTTAGTAAGCTTTTAAAACTTAAATTTAGATTTCCTAATTATGTAATTTAGAGCAGCTTAAGAGTGATTCTCTACAAGACTGAACTATTTTGTAGGGTTTGTGCCAAAAGGGTAGGGAAAGGAAAGCCAAGTGAAAGTGGACCCATAAAGCAAAAGGAGAGGTCAGCAGAGCCCTAAGCAAGCCAGGTGCCCTTGGAATGAAGGCGAGGTCACAAACCAGTCCTGCCCATGCCCCCCAGTGGGACGGGCCACTGCGGTTGCTGTACTGACCTCCTCCCCATTTTTGTGCCCTGACCATAAACACGCTATGCTACCAACGGGAACAAGGTTGGCGACTGTCCCCCGGAGGGCAGGAGAGGATGGCAGCGCACAGGGGCTGCGGCTGTGGACACCAGGGGCTAGGGAAGCAGGACCCTCCGCTATGAGGCCGCACAGAAAGGCAAAGCTGCCAGCGGGTGAGGGGCGATGGCACCCCCAGGCCCATGCCCGAACCTCTGACCTTCAGCGAGCTCCACCACTGTGGCAAGGGCTGCTTGAAGCCGCAAGCAAGGGTGGAACAGACCCCAAACCCGCAGCCCTGTCTTTCCTCGGGCCTCCACCACGCGCTTTCCATCCCTCTGGCCTCACGGAGAAGGAAGTAGAAAGCAGGAGACATTCTAGAGTTCAGAAAATTATTTGTGAACCGGTACATTTTTTTTGGATAGCAACTTCAGGGCTGCTCTGAGATGCGCTCCCTCTTCCTCTTCCCGTGTATAACTTCCCTGGGCAAGCCTATGGCATCTTTGGGAAGAAATGATCCTGGCAGCCCAAGCACCACAGAAGAAACAGGGACTTTGGACGCAGATGCTCGTCATGGCCAGGCCGCACACCAGCTCTCGCCCTCCTGCCTCGTCACAAAAGGTCCCTGAACTTATATTTAAACTCTGCACAGTAGGAACTGATGCATGCCCTCCTACGTCACTGCCCCCAACAACAAGCTGTCTGGTTTCATGCAGTCGACGGAGGCCAGACACTTCATATGTCAGGCTCAAGGACATATCCACAGGGAACATTTTTCGTCTGACATTGCAGAAGATGCAGGCCTATTCAGCTAAGAGATCAGAAAGGTAGGCAGAACACAAACGCTCAGCCACCTGAGTTTATCACCCAAACGCAGAACGTGAGCACAGGCAGGAAAAGGGTTACACATTAGACAAGCTGGCTGTGGAGTTTTATGGAATCCCACAAGTAACAGTGACTTTTGGGGCAACACCTTTGGATGGGCAGATTTGATTGGCTGTACCCTCACTTCTCTCCCAGGCACGTTGCTGTTACTTTCAAAGAAGGGATCACTAAGATCTTTTGCCCCCAGATGTCTGGGGAGCCGAGGCAGAGACAAGAACCATTCTGTTTTCCTGCACAGCATCCAAGAGAAGTTTCAAATGTAATTGAACATCTTAGAGATCTCCACCCTATAGGGCCAACTAAGATTATTTCCATCCTACAGGGCCAAGTAATTTGTCATCCGGAATGCTGTAGGCCACTGGGAAACTTGTGCAGTGTCCATGGAAAACCCAAATTTCTCCTGGAAGCAGTAGAAAAAGTAGCTGAGTGGCAAATTTGTTCACAAAAAGAAATCACTAAAAGCCTGAAAAATCATAGGAATAGAGCTGATAAAATAATAGGAATAAAGCAAAACAGAGAAGCAGAAGAGTCTTTGGTAAAACGTGAGGAAGCAGATTTGCCCACACAGGGCCACCTAAGGACCTCAACAGTGATTACTTGGTACTTCTGGAAATTTCCTCCTCTAGGACCCCCAAGAGCTTTTGCCAAAATGGAGGGAGGAGGAGGAACAGAGTAACAGTCACGTGGGTCTGACCCAGTCCTTTGTGTCTCAGCTCCCTGGCACTCCCCCCATCTCAAAATGGTGGACACATCTCCCCAGAAAGGAAGTCAATAGTTATACCTGCTTTCCCCATCAGACATATCACGAGAAGTGGAGGAATGAGATTCGAAAGCACATTCTACTTTCTGGCTAAGGACACCTTCAGGCCCACACACCATGTGCTGTGACCACTGGGCTGACACAAACTGTATGTCAAAGAGGGCAGCTGAACCCCACAGTGATGTGCCTGATGGCCAGCGCTGCCTATGAAAACATTCTAACATCTAGGTGTACTAACATCTCGGCAAAGAGCAACTTCCCAGCCCCAGGAGGTGACCTCTGCACTGAGGGCAAAGCTCACCACAGCAAGGCCAAGCTGCCCATTTCATATGCTTTCCTGTTCATGTGCACTTGTGTGGAGAAATGACATACGGTATGCTGGGACCTTACTACATCAGGGAAGAAAAATGTTGAATAGATTAGGTTGATTCATGTGGGTTTTCTGTCACTGCAAAAAATGGTCCAGCTCCTGTCAATTTCCTATGGTCAACCTGTAATTAAGCTGAAAAGATGAGAGAAGTAGGCAGTTGGTAATAATGCTGACCTCCTGCACGCCCTGGAGTCCAAAACTGAACCTCAAAAGCTAAGAGTAGACAAGATAAAGGATAAGAGAGTCCTGGGAGAGGCGCCTGTGTGGCTCAGGGGGTTAAGCCTCTGCCTTTGGCTCAGGTCATGATCTCAGGTTCCTGGGATCGAGCCCCGCATCAGGCTCTCTGCTCAGCAGGGAGCCCGCTTCCCTCTCTCTCTCTCTGCCTGCCTCTCTGCCTACTTGTGATCTCTATCTCTCTCTGTCAAATAAATAAATAAAATCTTAAAAAAAAAAAAAAAAAAAGAGAGAGAGTACCAGGAAAGCCGGTGGCCAGGTCCCACAGGAACCCTTTTGGCGGGGCCCACAGAGCCCCTCCGACCAGGCTGGGGGAAGAAGGGGCCGGAGACAGCCACGTGAGTCTCCAAGACAAGCAATGAGTTGTAAATCACAGGAAAAATCAAATCACAGATAAATAATGGTTCCTCTTCTTAATCTAAATCTAGGATCATAAAGTTTGTATAAGTAAAATTCTCTCCATTTAAGCCCCCTGGAAGCACAGTGCTCAAAATATTCCATGTTGAGAGGTTTTCCCCTTTCCCCTTTCCCAATCTTGCTGTTGCAAGAGGAGCTCACTCCTCTTTCCTCTCCTATAAAGAAATCAACATTTGGCATCGCTCTCGAATGCAGCCAATTCCTCTTTTACCTCCTAGCCAAGGAAAGAGGTGTATTAAATGTAAATCCTACGAAAGGTGGTGTCTCCTTAGAGCCCAAGAGAACCAGTAGGCTCAGCTAAGCTCCGCTCAAGGATGAAGACATCAGACTCAGCCTCCGCCATCCAGGGACCACGGCAAACAAAGACAAATGCTGTGCCCGAATGAGTGCGGGTCACAGAAATGAAATATTTCAACTGGAAAACTTAAAAACCAGAGGCCCCAAAGTGGTGAATGGCTTTGCTGCAAGAGGATATCTCCCCCCTCCTTTTTAATTTTCTCTCTTCAAATCCAAACAGAAAAAAATAGACCCCGACAGCTCCAGCTTCAGACTTGATCCATCATCAGGAACTCTGTCCAAAAGCTCTAACTAGATAACTAATTTAATACACTTTGCTTCAAGGTTTATTCCTTGGCTTCCTTCCCAGATATAAAGCATCTCTGTGCAATTATTATGCAGATGCCACTAGAAGGACTTTCGCTGCCTGCTGCTAATTTCACAGGAGCTGTGCTGGCATTCGCTGGAGATGGGGAAAATGAATGCAGAATGCGCGACAGACCCAAAAACATTTGTTTTTAAAAATGAAATATGTAGAGTAACTTTTAAGTGGTTTCCTTTGGGTTTCGACAGAAACTTCGGCAAGGGGCCTGGACTGCAAACCTACCCCTCCCCTGCATCGTGTGCATTAACGACGACTCCCGTAGCACAGAGTGACAGCGGCTCTACGTGCTGCCCACGCGAGACTCGATCTCACAGTGCTCGCGCTGGGGCCGGAGAGACGGAACAGGAATACTGACGATCCTCAGGGAAGCCAAGAGCTGCAGACCAACTGTGAAAACATCCCAAACGGCAGACTATCCTGAGGATGGAAAAGTGTCCAAAGAAGGGAAACAGATACCTCTTTGCCTGTCGATGATCCAAGCTCCAGGTGTCTCCTGGTGAGGGTGAGGAGCTCTGTGCCATTGAAAGTGTAGGGCATACTCATGATTTCCTTTTCTAGAACGCACACATAAATTTTACAATCTCAAGAGCTTAGTTGAAGTTACCCTCCTTGACTGATACTTCAGACTTTGGAGTAGAAGAGAGGAGGCCCTTCCATCACCAGGTACTCGGAGTCTAAGTGAGAGAACCACCGCCACACAGCCCCTGGCCCAGTGTGAAACGGAGCGGACTTCTGCTCCAAAGCAGTTCATCGGGACTCCCCTTCCACGCCCTCTGGGGCCACGGGTAACCGAAGGTCACACGGGCTCGCTCTTCCTGGCTGACCTGATGCCATTCTTTCTGAACATGTTCAGCTCAGGACAATCAAAACAAAAAGGCGGCAGCAGAGGAAAGCTTATGTAAGGGACACCCACAAATGCCAATTCTAAGAACAAAGCCACGGTTTGAAAGTTGCATTCAAGAAAGAACTAAGACAGGAGAGAAGCAAAGTCCTAAAATCCAGCTCGAGGGAAAAGGTGTGGCACGATTTGCCGGGTACTGACCTAAGAAATTCAGGACAATGACCAGCGTAGGCTCAGGAGGAGACACACAGAGGGGAGCCGTGAAGTGTCCGGAGGCGGGGGTGGGGCGGGTGCACGGAGAACAAGGAAGCAGTAAAGGGCTTCGTGTGAGACAGATCTCTGCATCTTGCATCCAGTGGCCAAAAGGTGGAGGACAGGGTCCCGAGTGGGCTTAGCGCTGCTCCTGCAGGCCAAAGCCTGCGGCAAGAGCTGCACAGCTGGGAGGGGCCTCCCAGTGCGCTTCTTGGCCGGGGCCCCGCCACCTGAGTGCCAAACAGCCCCCATCAATCAGCTTTTCCAACTGTTCCCTTTACGGCATTTCCAATGACTTGGTGACTGATGGAAAGACAGAATGTCCCCAGCACCTCGACCTTCACGCCTCTGTCCAGCACACAAAGCCTATTTAAATAAAAAATGATAGATATCAAGAGCCTACCCGTCTCCTTTCTCTTCCCACTCGGGTCCATTATCTTCTCTCAATCAGGCAGGAGGCCTAGCTGCACAGATGGCCTGGCCCAGAGCCTCCAAGACCACCGGACGGGGGCCCGCCGAGCACACGGGGAGCGGTAGTGGAGACGGGTGCTTCCCTGGCAGGGAGCACAGGCTCCGAACTCCAACAGAAGGGAGTGCTGAGAAAGGTACAAAACAGAGCTCCTTGCTCGGCCTGGGTGATGGCTGTTCCTGTCTTTAACTTGAGCTGCTGAGCTTGGGGGCAGAAAGGAAGGAGGGAGGCCGCCGGCCAGCAAGGCTCACGAGCCCCCAAATGTAAGAGAATAGTGGGGTTTTCTTTGTTGTTGTTGTGGTTTCCCTTCAGGGAAGGGCCTTGGCCCCTATCTGTTAATTTTAGAACAAATTAATTTTCTTGCCATGTTGGATTTGGATGGAAGATGAGGCTGATGAATTTCAGGGTCAGTTACTAATCTGGCCGCAACTTCACTAGAGAGGCCTTCCCTTATGCCTCTGTCCTCCAGATGATCTACCAGACAGCCCTTCCGACTGACATATTACAATGCAGATCAGTCAAAATATCGTTCAGATGAAAGGTACTATATTATTGTGAAAACTGAATTACAACGATTCACAAAAGTTATCCCAAAGGGGAAAAAAAATAAATTATCTTATATAAAATAATCTATGATGTTTTGTGAATGCTCTCGGCTCCTGTCCTCAGGAGCCCATGACCTGCCTGCTCTGGCCATCCACGCCCCTCGGGGGGAGATGCTGTCTGGGGTGCCTCCCCGTCTGCACACCGGAGCTGGGTCCTCTTGCAGGAGCTGGGTCGAGGGGTTAAATGAGTCTGGAGTTTTGGAGGAACTGGACGAGCACTTGGTAGACAAACTTGTACTGGGCGATGGTCTGGATCATGAACATCCTCTGCTCCCTGAGCAGCCGCAGCATCACAGGCACATCCACCTTCTGCAAGACAAGAAAACAAGCACCACACCCTGAGATGAGAAGCCGCCCTTGGGCCCCTCCTCATTCCCTCCTCCGGGAAGCTTTGGCTCACTGCCCATCTCTAGGTACATGAGAAAGCCAAGGGTCTGGCCCCTCTAGGGTTGCCCATTCAAAGACCTTCTACCAGCACCTGGAGAATCTGGCTGTCACATGCCACTGGCACTGGTGTGAGATGTGAAACATGCACCAGACAGTTCGAGAAAACCCAGAGGCTGCAGTCGCTCATACTGGACTGGTACTCCCCACTCCGGCTGGAATCAGTGGCAGGATTCAAGACCTCGCTGGGTCTTAGTTTCTTATTTGTACGAGAAAAAAAACTGACGCTTTCCTTTGATGACAGTGTGGCTTTGCCACGGTTAGCAACACTTCCTCAGCCAGAACAGTGGGTGACCGGGCCGTACCCGCCTGATGGGATCCAGCAGTGACATGCACGTAAGGCATTTGGCACAGTGTCCGGCACACACTGAGTTCTTAATAAAGACCAACCTTTATTATTACTATCAATGAGCTGAGAAAAATCATACTGATCCCGCTACCTCACAGAATCGTGGTCATTATCAAGTGAGATAATTTATGGGTAAACCTGGAAAACATCAAGTTACAATCTCTGAACACAGTCCTGTTGATTGGTTGGTTGGTTGGTTGATTTTTTTTTTTTTTAGTTGGTCCTTCTCTTTGTCTCTATGCCTCACACCCATTTTCAGAAATTCTATCAATTCGTGTTTGGGGTCTTCTCCAGGATAACTAGGCTGCTTCTCAGCTTTTGCCTTTTCTTTTTTCTTTTCTTTTTTTAAGTTTTTATTTAAATTCCAGTTAGTCAACATAAAGTGTAATGTTAGTTTCAGGTGTACAATACAGAAATCAACCCTTTTCCATCCAACACCCAGTGCTCATCACAACAGCCATAATTAGAGTGAAAACCTTTCACTAAAAATATCTTCTATATAAAATGAGATTGCCTGTGTGTCAATTCTTTGGGAATACAGAACCAGCTTCAACAGAAGGGAATTAACACAGACCAGAGGCTCAGTCGAGTCCTTTGCATCCTCCTGGACCAGCCAGGGCAGAAGTCTCAGGGAGTCCGCAAAGCCAGCGTGGCCGCAGCACACGGCCCCTGCACTGGGAGCTCCTCCCCGGGGCGACACCAGCGCCATGAGGTCTGCAAGCGCGGAGCAACCGCAGGAGGCAAGGCAACGCACCCCCAGCGGTAGGTCTTTTCTTACTTGACTTTTACAAGCCACTTCAGCCACTTCGAACTTCGTGTAGCTACAATGCAGCACATGCCAGCCTTCTTGGTCTCTCTTCTCCAAAAACCCATAATGCACACCACAGATTTAAAAGGGACAGAGGCAAGTCCTCAGTAAGAAGGAAAGAGAAAAAGGCATGTGAATCCTCAAACTATTAGTCAAAACCTACAGCCTACGCTGTAAGCTTTGAACTAGTGGATGTTTGCCCACACGATACTTCCAAGTAACCGACAGCGCGATGTACAACCCATGGGCACCCAACGATGAACTTACACCAGCACACACTGCTTGGTGAGCATTACTGAGCTGGGTGCTGAAGACGTAAGGAGAGAGTAGAGCTGCTACTCCCCCATTCCCATCAAGGTTTTGACGGGGAGGCAGGGTCACACACCAGTTAAGAGCATGGGCTCGGGTCAGGCTTCATCTGCCAAACCCCAGCCTTCACACTTCCTGGCTGTGGGACAGGGACACATCCCCTCATCTACTTGTGCCTCAGAATCTCTGTCACACAGGGCATTAGCAGGATCTCTCTTATAGGGTTACTGTAAAGGCTCCTTGAGTTGTGAGGCTCCTAGAATGGTGGTGGCACATTCAATATAGGTTGGTGGTTGTTACTCTGATATTGTCATTGTCACTGTTGTCATCACCCCTTCCACCTCCACCACTTCCATCACTATCATCTCCTGCACCACCATCGTCACACCTATGTCCCCTACCTTGGCCACCTCCACCATCTCGAGCTCCATCCACCATCATGGTCATTACCATCTCAATAGCCTGTAAGACTCAGCTCTAAAGACAGCATGTTGATGAGGGACAGCTGCGAGACAAGACAAAGAAAGTTCCCCCATAATCAACGAGAGTCCTAGTTGCCCTGAAGATTCACTCCCAGAGTCTCTGCTCTCCACTGTCCCTAACTCCAAGGAATCATGCCGCAGTTGCTGTGTGCTCAGTTTTGTCCAGAAGGCATTTTCTCCTCTCTACTCCATGAGGAAGGGATAACTTATTCAGAAAAGCAGCCAGAGAAGATATCTCATTATTTGGGTACTGAAAACCCAACCTTTTATTATGAGCTGATCTAGGGCAGAGCGCTAAATCCCAGGGGGACAAGGTAGAGGACTGCAAACCATAAAACTAGTGCTTTCTGGGGGGGGGGGAGGGGAGATAGGCATTAAAATGTCAAGCCAACATTTAGTGACCCAAAGCAGTGGGCCACGAAGACACCTGTCAGAGCAGCCTAGGAGCGTTCCCTCCGCTCCCCACGTCACAGCTCCCTGACCTGACTGTAAAAAGCATCTTTATTCCAGGAAAAAGAAAAGGCATTTCGCTGACAAAACTAACACTGTATGGTTTACAGACTAAAATATAAAGTACACTAAATCCAGAAGCAACGGACGGGAGGCAGGGAAGTTTAGAGAGGAGAAAAACAGGATGCGCAATTTTATATTTGTTTGTCAAAATCTTTGCTTAAAAAACAAATAAAAGAGCTAAATATGCTCCACTCTTCTTTTGAAATGAGGGTTTGACTTTTACTAGCCAGGCCTGAAGCAGAACAAAGTAGAGAACTTGTCTCTCCCTAACCATCTACCAATAGCAGTGATGGGAAATGGGACAGATAAGGCTGGCTATATTTGTGCTAGGGGAAGGGAAGGGAACAATATGAGTCATCTTGCTATCTTTGAATATCAATGGGAACAGAAGTCCTTTTTGGACTGACCATGTTCCAGCAAAGAATGTTCTGGCAGGCAACTGGGCATTGAGGAAATCCACTATGTTTGGACACACTGTAGAGAATTTAATCACCCTGAGCCCTCACCAAGTCCATGCGAGGCCCTAATGGCCAAATCCTCACTCGGCACCACACTGGCTCGGACATGTGCCATATGTCGTATTGGGTCAGTAACATCTGGGGGCCAATGAACCTTCGTGTCCTCACATTACTAAGGCTCAGCTTTCGGTGGGTCTCTAAAAAGCTCAGAACAGAACCACCTTCCATGTCAGACAAGATGGACAAAAGGAGCAGTGGGGCGCGGAGGAAGAGTTCACAGGGAATGGTAGACAGAGGGACACTGTGGGGAAGACAGTGACACAAGAGAGTGGTAAGATAGCTAGGGGAGGGGACGATGATGAGGCTTTCTTCCTCCTCTGGAGCCCACTGTGTCTCCAGTGGAGCTTGGATATACTCACGCCATATATACTACACTTCTACTTCCATCTTTTTCCATCTCCCTAGCACCGATTCACTTTGGGACTCAATGGCAAGCTATTCAGTTTACTAGACCCTTCTAGAGACTTCTAGAAGTGACAGAGGAGCAAGTAATCAAGAAATCTCATGATGTGAGACAAAAGGATAAAAACTCACGGAAGATGACAAAATTCCTGTTAGGTAGTCTCAGCTGATTCTGCGATGGGCATTTTGCTCATCAGCAGAATGTCTGTTTTTAAAAGTAGTCTACTTTTGGTATAAGCCCAATTTTACTTTTTTTTTTTTTTTTTTTAGATTTACTTATTTTAGAGAGAGAGCACATGAGAGCATTGTGGGGAAGAAGGAGAGAGAGAGAGAAGCAGACACCCCGCTGAGCATGGAGCTTGATTCTATGATGTGGAGATCATGACCTGAGCCAAAACCAAGAGTTGGGACACCCAACTGACTGAGCCATCCACACGCCCCACAGATTCTACTTTTCAGCAGCACATTCATACATATGGATTCAAAATTTCCAAAATGAACTTTATATGGGCAGAGTTTAAAAATCCTTTAAACATGTTTGAACTTGTGTATTTATCATTTTTCTTCAAATTTCAGTATAACAAATTTCGTGGGGCAATATTTAATCTGATTTTCAAATGACTGATACTACTGAGTAAATCCATATATTATATCAGTTCTTTCACAGAACATGCATTGTCACATTCCCTAATTTAACAACTAAGGAACCACTTCAAAAGCTTCCTTGGATTCTCCAAGCTATATAATTTATTACTATTTTAAAAAATATTTCATTTATTTATTTGTGAGAGAGTGAAAGAGAGCATGAGTGGGGAGAAGAGGAAGAAGCAGGCTCCTCGCTGAGCCAGGAACCCGACATGGGGCTCGATCCCAGGGTCCTGGAACCACGACGTGAGCCAAAGCAGATGTTTACCTGAGCCAGTCAGGTGCCCCTGTATAATTTGAGAATGGAACAAGAACCAAGGGCACTTGGCATCTGCCAGCAGAGTGAAGACAGGAAAGAACTGGACCTCATTCTCACCTTAGCACTAGACAAGTCCCTAAGTTGTTTCTGGACTTGAGTTTCCTCGTCTGTAAAACAGGACAGGTGCCCAGCTCCTCTACACGGCTGCTCTGAAGACCCCAACTAAGAGCATTAACAAAATAAGTGAGAGCCATTTAAAACCCCCAAAGACCTATGTGAACAGAAAGCAGAAGAATGGTTCTTAAGCCTTGGATTTGATCTGATCTCACCTCCGTGAAATCAGAAGCCCCTCCATCCCACTCCCTGGCCTCGAGCTGCAGGAGAGGCCACACACCGCGTGGGCACCAGCTCAGCACAGCCCACCTCTGTGGGGAGAAGAGCTAAGCATGCACCGTTGCGGGGGCAGACCAGGTCAGTGTGCTACCCCAGGGCCTGTCTAGAGGGCCCACAACCTCCCCATCATCCAGTAAACACATTTTTTTCACAGAGGATTTCGCCTGAAACATACTCCAGAAATGCAAGTCACAGCTAGATGACCTGTGACCAGATAATCCACCGTGGAAGGTGACCCACAATAGAACCAGACCGGCTGCAAAACACCCCACAGCCTTCTGGAAGCCCGACACTAAGCACATCAGTCTTTCTCAATGTTTCCTATCTCACACTTTCATCTCTTTCTTCTGTGTTATCTTCGAGTCTACACAGAGCAAGGGAAAGGCGGAAGATAAAGGCTGTAAATGTCAAGGCCAACTAGGAATTGTGGATCTGGAAAAGTCTTGTCACAAGACGGGAAATGAAGCCCTGGAAACGCAAAGGGCCCCGGGGAAGGTCTGGGGGCAGAGTACATTT
Source organism: Mustela nigripes (assembly GCF_022355385.1). Taxonomy (NCBI): domain Eukaryota; kingdom Metazoa; phylum Chordata; class Mammalia; order Carnivora; family Mustelidae; genus Mustela; species Mustela nigripes. The sequence continues at coordinate 14,755,148 of NC_081566.1, forward strand.
GTCCCCAAGGTGGAGTATTCAGGAAAGCTGCCAATGACTCACTTCGTTATGCTCCAGGCAGTAGATCATCAGCTCAGAAAGAATGACCACGCCGGTCCGCCCCACCCCCGCGCTGCAGTGGACCACGATGGGGGGGTGCAGGCTCCTGGGGCCTTCCAGCATGCTGTTGGTGTGGCGACGCACCGACTGGATCTCCTCCAGGTAGGCTGCAAGACAAAATACAGATCCCGTCACCAAAGTCCTACCTGGCTTTGCGTAGGAAGGTGAATATTTCTCGTTTTTTCTTTCTTTTTTTATTTCAAGCGACAATAATTTACAGTTCTTACAAGACACTAATTATTTGGCTGGTACCCGCAGTACAGTCCTGGATCCAGAAAGGACCAGCTGGGAGTCAATTAGTCCACGGGAGAATTTGTTCTTTAAATTAAATAGTTCTTTTTTAAAAATTAAATTCTGTTTTCCCCTCTGCAAATCCCAAAGTCCCCCAAGCAGATGATTCTCGACATTACTTACAGCAATTCCTACTATTAACAGACTGGGATCAGAGCACCAGCGAGGTCCCCTTGAAACGCCCGCCTGTCAGAGCCAATTTCTGGTGGGAAGAACGTCCATCTGCCCCTTCCTCCTTCCCCTCACAGAATGACTGAATGTCAACTGAGGCTTGACTTCGTTTTTAGATGTAAAAATAGATGGGGGGGTTCAGGGGGTCCTGCTTTACAGCTCAGATTCCACGGGGTTATGTCAGTAGCTGAAGAGGAGCCCTCCCCTGCTCCGGAGGCAACGTGTGTGTGTGAGAGTGTGTGTGTGTGTGTGTGTGTGTGTGTGTACGGGTCCTGTCACCTCTGCATCCCTCCTGACATCTGCCTGGCTCACCAGGGCTGCACCGGGGTCTGTTCCCTATTCCAGTTGGGCACAAATGACAAATTATAGCCGTACAAGCCTTAACAACTTTTCCTGTTCATGGGCATGAAAAAAAAGGAAAATTCTATAAAACGTTAACCTCAAACAGTCCAAGAAACGGAAGAAGTCCATCCGTAATAGAGATTCTATAGTAGCTAGCTCAGGGGACAAACTGACCAAAATGTTCTCGATACTCAGAAAATCTCATCCCCATGAAGCATTGTAGACAAGACCGGGGAAGCGCTCAAATTGTTGGAGAGAACAAAAGGGAGCCCAAACCCATCTAGTGACTTAGAGGCATCTGTTTACATACAAGTACTACCAACTCCTACTTGCCTTTATGACATTAATGCAATTACAAAGTCGTCTGAAGTAGTTTACCAAAGTCAATGATTACCATCATCACCACCACCAATAATGTACAATGAGCTCGGACAAAACAGAACAGAGGGAAGGCAGGGCGCCTGGGTGGCTCAGTGGGTTAAGCCTCTGCCTTCAGCTCAGGTCATGATCTCAGGGTCCTGGGATCGAGCCTCGCATCGGGCTCTCTGCTCAGCAGGGAACCTGTTTCCCTCTCTGCCTGCTGCTCTACCTACTTGTGATCTCTCTTTGTCAAATAAATAAATAAATAAAAATCATAAGGGGAAACAAAAAAAGAACAGAGGGAAGGCAAACTCTGAGATGACCAGACACAGCAGTTACCACCCGGGACCAACGTGAGCTACACACGGTGCATGGAATTCTCAGTTTTTCTGTGAGAGGGCTGAGAAATTCAGTGACCGGGCACTCTCGGACAGAAAAGGCAACGTTCCCGCACATGAGACAGGTCTTCCTCTCGTGCTAGGTTTAAGAGGAGAAGAGAAAGGAATACTGGTCCATAAAGCAGATGCTACCACTACATAGAATTTCATAAAACACAGAGAAACTGGATTAAAACAGATGCGCTCTCTAGCAGTCACATGAATCAAGTTCCTTAAGCTGTAACTCAGCGAAGACTTCTCCAGGCTGGAAGCCATGTGCCCTAAGCCCCTGTCTCCAGGGAGTTGAATTTAAACACAGTCAAGAATCTTTTTAAAATTCCTAAAAACCTGGAAGAGCCAACATTTCAAAGACACCACTCCTCGGCCCCCAGCACACTGAGTTTCTTAGAAGCATCAATAAATTTACATTGTTTAAAAATATTCTTCCATGGCAGTGCCTAGGTGGCTCAGTCTGTTACGCATGTGACTCTTGGTTTTGGCTCAGGTCATGATCTCAGGGTCCTGAGATCGAGCCCCACATCAGGCTCTATGCCCAGCAGGGAGTCTGCTTGAGATTCTCTTTCTCTCTGTCCCTCCCAATGCCCCTTCCCACCCATTCCCCCCCACACACTCTCTCTAAAATAATAAATTAATAAATCTTTGAAAAAAAAATTTTCTCTGTTTTTCAGCAATTTAGATGGGCCTTCCTTGGTTCGGATTGAAAAGATCGGACTATGATTTTCATCACCTTACAGACTCAAACTTCTGTCAGAGCTGTTTGCCGGTCATCAAACTGATCTACTTTTATTGTTTCCTTTTCTGCATCTTGGAAATAATTCTGGTAAGTCAAAGGCTTGGTAAGCAAAGGCTTACCAGAAAAAAAAAAAAAAAAGAGCACTGTCAGGAGGAAAGAAAGTTCTACAAAGGTCCCTGCCCTCCTTATGAATGTTTTGAGCTACAGATAACTGACCTCAGTTGAGGCACTAACCCTCTCTAGACTTGCTCCCTTCCGTTGTCTGTCAGTGACACCCCCTCAAGTCCCACCTTCACTGCCCCAGTGGGAAAGCAAGTACTCGCAGCGGGGAACAGGTATGCATCGGAAGTTTCCCGCTGGAACTTTTGAAATGTTCCTTTTCGGTTCTTGAAGACCTGTTCTCCCCTCCATTCTCTGTGCATACCGCAGGTTCTAAGTGAGTATCAAAATAAAATCAAGGGTTTGACATCACGCAACATCCAGATGATGTTCCCATAGTCGTCTTCTGTCTGCTGGAAAGTCAACAACACACGGGTAATAAATCTGCCGAGAGCTCGAGGCCTCACTGGGTGAGCAAGGAATGGGGTGTCCCCACAAGTGCAGGACAGGTAAGTGAGACTGCGGAAAAGGCAGGGGGAGCACGGTAGCCCTCACCAGTGTCCCATCTCACCCCCGGACCGGCCTCACTGGCCTGCCTTTCTCATGAGACTTCGAGTGCCTTCCAAACAGAAATGGTTCCCTGATTCTAAGAGCCTGATCCAGAGCCTGAAATGCAGTGGGCACACACTCAGCTTTTCAAATAAAATACCGCATATATTTTAGGTCAACGAGCTTCTAAGGAAACCATACTATCAAAAATATATTGACAAATTAAAAAATGATAGTTCCAAAAACAACAATTCGATTTCAATAATTCCCAGTATCTTAATCAGAGGTAACCGGAAAGTACTCATTGAGATTCTTGTTGTAAGGAAGGGATGCAGGACTTATGAGATACAAACCCCCATGAAAAATTAAAAAGTAAGTGTTTTTCACAGGGTTGTATAACTATCACTGGGACCCATTCCTAGAACATTTTCATTACCCCAAACAGAAATTTTGTTTCAAAGAGTAACTTCCTATTGCCTATTTCCCCTTTCCCCTGGTCCCTGGTAACATCTACCCTTTCTATCTCTGTGAAGTTTTCTATTCTGGATACTTCATTAAAATGGAATCATACAATGTCTGTCCACTTGTGTCTGGTTTCTGCTACTTAGCATAATATTTTCAAGGCTCAGATATGTGACATCTGTCAGGTTTGTTACTGAGCGCCTAAAAGCCTATTGCATCAAGATGGAATGAACTAGTTTGCCACAGTTTCAGCTTATTTGGGTAAAAGGTAAGGGGACTGTGACAGAGGACATGTATTATTCTTCTCTTTCATACCATACGGAGGGACGTACACTTCAGTGATATAACACATTTGCCACTTAAGAGAAAACATCTCTTATCATTTCATTTCCAACTCTCAGACCATGGATGCAGTTGGTAAAATTCTGACCGGGAAGAAAAAACTTACATAAAAATCCTTGGACGTCCTCTGGGCAGCCGTGATCCGGCCAGTCCGTATACTGCAAATGCCACACTGTCCTTTCCTGCCCGGACAACAGGTGCTTGACCTTCAAGCCTGTGGTTGCATAGCAACCGGAATCTGTTCGGAACTTTGTGGTGACCTTGAACTTGCCATAGGTGGCCGAGCTGTGCTTGGAACCCAGTTTGGGCCAGTATCGGTGGCTCTTGGTTCGTCCACCTTCCTGAATCAGACACAAAAGCAAAACCAGAAATACAGTCAGGGGAAGCTCTTATCCCCTTCTTCGTAAACTCTGAGGACAGACGAAACGCGAGCAGCGTCTAGGTCACTAACTCGGGGCACTGGGCAGTCTCCATCATGGGGGAGATCCCAGGCACCGACACCAAGACCTTTGCAGCCGTAGTTACAGCACAGAGACACTCAGAAGACAGACAACTGTGCGGCAGTTGAACGTGAAGGAGAAGAGCCAGTGGAGAGGGCCAAGGGCAGGAACAACATGGGATCTCTGTTTCTGAGGTTTGCACGGTTAAGTCACTGTAGTGGGGAGTGGATCACATGGTGACCTAGAAGGAAACCCCGAGCAGGAAGCAGGAGGCGGCAGAGGAAGGCTAAGCAGCAGGCAGAGCTGGGGCACTGAGCGTGGGCGCTGCGGCTGCTCTTCCGAGGAGCCCCGATGGCCCCCTGCTTACACCTGTGGGAGGCTACAAAGGCTCCTGTCCCGATTCATCTGCTCGAACGGAATCTTACGTTTGAAGGACACCTGCCTCTTTTACTGAGCAAGGGAGATCAGTAAAACCTCCCTTACCTTCTGTCACTCCTGAGTGTCCAAGCGGACGACAAATTCCAAGAGACTGTAAGCCTCTGGCTGCCACACAGACCACCAGGCTTCACGCCTGTCAGGCCAGCCCCTTCTGGACACCCAGGTTTCAGCCCAACTGCAACCTCCCCGCAGGGCCCACGGCCGCACGTCTGACTGAAAGCTGCACGCCACCACTCTCAATGCCATCCTCCATTCTGCTTCCTTTGTGGCTGGGACCCCCCCCCCCCAAGCTTCCTTTATTTGTCTGGTCCCTCCCACAAAGACGGGAGCTCCCTGGGGACAGGGATCACACCTATCTAGTCAGCCACCAGACCCCCAGTCAGCACAGATGACACACTGTTTGGAGTTGAATGAATCCCTTCCGGTAGTATGATTTTATAAGACTAAAAAACGATTCTACACATTTTACAGAGCATTAACTCTTCGTGGGAAGGTCTCAAGTCAGCCAAGAGAAGTACTACAGGTTTTAAAGGGCTTGAACTGACTTTCATCACTACCTTCTTAAGGGGTTGTTCTGGGAAGCAACTACTCAGAACAGTCCATGAAGGAAATATGAGTTCTGTTTTCAGTTCGCTGCTCCCCACCCTTTAAAAATTTGTAGGAAAGGGGTATTTCTTTTCCTTTTTTTTTTTTTTAAAGATTTTATTTATTTGAGAGGAAGAGAGACAGAAAGAGAGAGAGCATGAGAGGGAAGAGGTTGGAGGGAGAAGCAGACTCCCAGCCAAGCAGGGAGCCCGATTTGGGACTTGATCCCGGAATTCCAGGACCATGACCTGAGTTGAAGGAAGTTGCTTAACCAACTGAGCCACCCAGGCACCAGGAAGGGGGTATTCCTTGCCGCAGATACTGGTGAAAGACAGATGAAGCTAGCTGGTCCCCTAAATGACTTCAAAACGGAAGTTAAAATCTCATGAAAGGAAGAAAAGAAAGTGGTTAAAATAAAAAAAACTGAGAACGTGACAAGAGAAGAAATATAAAACTTCTTCCCTTAAAGGCAGCAAAGTCCGAGCAAACTGCTCGGTTGGCCAGCGGCGAGCACCAGTTTATAGAACACTGCGCAGAGTTCTCCAGTTTCAACAGAAAAACTACATTTGACTTGGCAAAGAAAGGTAACGTTTTTTTTTTTTTTTTTTTTTTTTTCTCCTCCCCCAAAGAAGAGAGAGACCTCTACAGGAACACCAGTTTCTGGTCTCTCTTCAGCTGCTAAGCACAGAAGCGTGTGGGATTGGCCATGCCCGCGGCTGGGAATACGCGCCGATCTACCCACAGCAGCCCTAAGTTCTCGCTCAAATTCCAGGGGAGCGATGATCGCGCTGTTTGGCACACACAAGTGAGCTGGCTGAACTGAAGTTTGGTTCTTATTTGTTTGTCTGATGGATTCTAGTTTATGGCAGTCTAAGGAAAAGCGCTAATAAGCTGGATGAAAATGGGATACGACAATAAATTATCTTTGGGAAATAAAACAAATCTATGTGGGAGGAGAGAAAAGAAATGCGTGCCAGAGAGAAAAAGCATTTGCAGAGAAACGGTGGTGGAGGAAGCAGGATGCGACAGCGAGGTCACCAGATGCAGAGCTGATCTCCCGCCCCCCCACCACCACCCCCGGGGACAGATGGCTGTACCCCCAGCACCCTTACCTCTTCCGCAGTGACCATGGCAATCACGTTCGCTCCCTGCTCCCACACCATCTGCCAGAAGTCATGACACGTGTGTGGTAGGGGTCCCTGAGTGGCTATGTAGTGCCATTGTGCCCCACCAACCACCACCTGGAAACCAAGGAAAGCAAGGGTAAATGAACCCCAAATCTAGAACAGCATTACCTGCTGACCATGGCTCCATCTGTCTCTACCTGAAAACCGTGGATAATATTTTAGGCCAAATGGGTTAGTGATATTATCAAAAAAGTCTGGTAACACATTCTTACATGAAAATACATTTTGTCACTCAAGCCTATTAAAATACTTTTTCTTTTTTGGTCTGTAACTTATAGTAATTATATACAAACCCGTGAGAGTTAAAAACATACACATACGCACACACACACACATGCACTCAAATTGCATGACCCTAAGGGTGTGTATAACCTAACAGAATTTGTTACAGAAATAATACTTGTGCTTAGTACGCACAAGGTACTGATTATTTCTATTCTTTCCTCCTCTCTAGTCTAGTCTGTTTCGTTTAAAACACACACACACACACACACACACACACACACAACCTCAAAGTGGTCCTGATCAAGAAATTGATTTCATACCCCCACTATTATACTGTGTCCCCTAGTTTGAGGCACAGTACTCTCTACCACCCTTTTGCACAATTAAAAAAAGAAGTGTACCACGGAATATCATCCCTATGGAAGTGAGGTCTTTGTACTGATGACATGCTATGTACTGTGTTGTCACCCTCCACTGTTCTCGCGACTCCGTGTGTCACGTACAGGTGTTACAGACGCACCTCTAGCAACCACGCGTGCTACCGGACTGTTGACTCCTCGTTCATGCAGTACCACAGTATCCAAACGAACTTCAGAGTCATGAGATGATTTTGGATAATAGAAGTATTACCCCATGCAGCTCAGGGTGACCTTGGGAGACTAATTCTGTAGCTAGAAGTACTAGTGGCAGAGAATCAGGAGTAAATTGTGCCTGAGGTGTTGAAGGTCATGCTGTCAGGGTGAAATCGTGCCCTTTGGCGGCATTCTTTCTGTGTTCCTTTCCATTCCTGTGCAAAGTCGGGCCTCCTTCGACGTCCACCAGTGCAAATCTCTAGAGAGTTCTTGGAGCACGAAGTGATCCTTGTTTGAAACTTTTTTCCCTCATTTATTTTATGAAACTATATACTAACTGGATTCCAACAAAAACAATGTCTGTTATTGTCTCATTACACAAGACATGTTTAGGTCAAAGCTGGCAAGCGAAATCCAATTTCCAAGTACTGGTGGGAGATAACATTCATATATTGGCTGGCTGGCGAGGAGTTTCGTTTATCTGTGGAATTGTGATTTTGAACATTAGCCTCTCTGGCACCCAACATATAGGAACCATAAATACTTCCAAAGTATGTGGCTGCCTGGGGCCTATCAGCAAATTCCAAGTATTGACAGGAGGGCATTAGAAACTGCATTAAAACACAACAACCAATGCTACTGAGGTAGATTTCACAGATGTCATGATTCTACCTCTGGAGCAAATCAATCTTGGCTCTACGTTAATAGCTGCTTGGAACCCAGGGAGCAAACATTGGCAAGATCTACAGCTCTATTCGAAAAACACAAGGACAAGTTCTTACAAGCTCTACGGGTCTATTAAATGCACCCATGTCTAACCCGGATCCACAGGATGAAATGCAGGCCTTGGAGAATACAGAGGAAAGGGAAGCTTCTGTTAACAATACCCGGTGGGCAAAGCTGATGTAGATTGACAGCTTTTCCAGAACGCAGATGGGAAACGATGAAGGATATTTGGCCAAAAGAAGAAGACAGCATGGCATAGCTGTGTCAGAGTCCAAAGATATCCTACCAAGGAGCATTTCTGCGATTTGTATCTTCGTCTGATTCATTACTTTGGCTATTATTTCCTAATCTAAATTAAGCCCAGGAAACTGGCGGCGTTTACTCAAGAGTTTCCTGGGGTTCATTCTGTATCGTTTTAGTTCTCACTCTCAAAACCTAAAACCAAAATACCCAGTATGGTCCACAAGAGTATCCCCTTCGTATTTTTGCACAGTACTTTCTGGTACTTAAAAATATACACGTGGTTATCTATGCTCTGTGTACAAAACCCCTACATCCAACCACAGTGTTCTTTTCCTATTCTGTCCTACAACAATTGTAACGGACACAGGCACCAGACATCTGGCTGTATTTTATTTATTTATTTTTAATTTTTTAAATATATATATATATTTTTTAATATAGTGATGGCTGTATTTTAGAGACTCAGAGGAACCTACCAAAAATTCAGCTACAGTTGGAAAGTCCAACGAGGAAAGGAAATAACGCCAAACAAGGCCAGAAACAGATTTCTGAGGTTATGATCATACACGACTATTAACATGAACTGTGGATGATTTAAAAACATCCTGCTGTACCATTAGTATATGAATAAATTCTCCCACTTTGGTGGTCAGAGCCTGCAGTGACATTCCAAGCAACTACATTCTGTTACTGGGAGGGCAGAGGACGGTAAGCCACGTAGGAGACATTTAACCACGGAGCCACGCATCTAGAACTCTCAATTCTAGCTGGCGTCGAGCGACACTACTTTTCAAGTTGGTGAAGTACTGAGACGTGAAGATCTGAGGTATCTGAGGTACTAACAAAGAACGGAGGATAGTCCCGCGCGGACGAACGCGGCCAGCCTTGCAAGAGCCGCATCACCCACCGGCACCTTCACGGCCTGCGCCGCAGGGTCCGCTCTTCGGGACACGGCGCACCCCGGGGACGTCGGGGTCCGCTCTTCGGGACACGGCGCACCCCGGGGACGTCGGCGGGACGGCGCACGACCCGCACCAGCACCGGGGAGAACCGGGCAGTTTCTGCCGCTCCCCAACCCCCTAAAGACGTCCCTGACAGGACAGACACAACGCGTGCGACTTCCAAAGTCTCCACCGTGTGCGAATCACGAGCCGAAGAGGACACCCCGAGCTTCCCGAGCGCGCCCCGGGGATTGCTGTAAGTCACGGAGAGGAACAAGCGAATTCCCCTGCGGCCAATCGCGACCCGAGGTTCTCCCGGACGCCGCGCGGCAACCTTCTCTCCGCGGTGACGGACATGCCCGCCCGTCCGGTTGACTAAGCTGCACGGAATTCAAAAACACTCCCTCGGGGGCTGGGGATGAGCCAAGAGGCTCAGTCGGAGCCCGATGGTTTTTTTGTTTTTTGTTTTTTTTTTTCTCCCTGCATTTTTGCCTGGAACCCCGCAATCTTCCGCAAGCCGCCCCCCCACTCACCTTGATGTGGGAGGCGTTGATGTAACCCGTGTTGTTCTCTTTGGTCGGGACCAGCTCCACTCTGTTCTCCTCGTACGGGACGACTTCGCGGATGCGGCTTCGCTCGGCGTTCTCCGGCAGCGCGGCCGTGCTGAAGATGCCGTTCGCCTTCTTCTTGGGAATCTGCTCGTATTCTGTGAACACCATTCCCTCCTCTAGCTTTTTCTTCAGGGTTCTGAACTGCAACAGAAATTAATCCTCAGCTGCCCGGATTACCTTATTCAAAAACTCCAACGGGTCAGAGGCCTTGAAATATTTCACAGTGATCGCGTTAATCGGTACTTTTGGGGGTACGATGGACGCCGAACTATCTGGTCTCCTTGTTCTCCGGAGTGCTAGTGTCTCTGGCCCAATAACCAGTCTCCTTCTCACTCACGCTTGAAACAGAAGTGCTCAGCAAGGCCAGGCAAGAACCCAAATTCAAAATCAGTGTTTTTGTTATTAACACCTCTGTTTAAAGTCCCAGGGATGAGAAGACTGTTCTTCTCAATTACCCAAACATCCTTTTTCTCCACTTCCAGAGCAGTGTTTTGTTTTGTTTTCGATAAATTTAAGATGATACTGATCTATAGTTCCCTCGTTCTGAAGATGAGATCTTGTCTTTTATTTTTCCCACTGCCAAACCACTCATTACAAACACATGGTATTCACTGGATTAAATGATTCCTCTAAAGTCCCTTCTGCCTTTAAACCTTTGTTGTTGTTGTTGTGTTAGTCACTACACAGCACATCATTAGTATTTCAGGGTCTGATGGAGGGTCCCATGACTCGTCGCTTGCATCTAACACCCAGCGCTCCATGCAATCCGTGCCCTCCTTAATACCCATCACCAGGCCTTTCTAATACTTCATATATACTGGCAGAAATTCGAAACAGGAATGCTACTAGCATTCTATTAAATTTACACGTGTTTCTTAACCAGAGAGTAATTTCAGGAACTAAAGGAACACCCCTCTTCACCTCTAAAACACTAGCATGCAGCTGCTTCCCGCTTTTCAAAACCAAAGTTCTCACAATGCATTATCCTAAAAATGATAAATCAGCCACGTTTTACAGCCAAATAGGGGGATGGTCTATTAAAAGAATTCTATGAATATCTGGGTAAGACAGTCACTCCCTAAGAAAGGATAATGGTTCACTAAATTCATAGAGGCTGAGAGCTACAGCAACAGGTGAACTTCCTTATCTTGCCAAAAAAAACCAACAAAACAGGTCCAAAGAAATGGAGTGACTGGACCAAGGCTACGTGGCTGGCTAGTGGCAGGTCCCAAGGCAATGCCCCTGCCTTGTTAGGCCGGCATCACTGCTTCAACTTGATGAAGAAACTTGAGATGCTGGAAAGCATCAATTTAATACAGTGCACACACCGGGTCTTGCTAATCTCAAACTGGGGAATTAATTCATCAAACAAACCTCAGGGCTGGCATGTTTGGGCAAGGAGAGAGCTCTGGAACCCCAAGATCACAGAGAATGAATCACACACTTGACAAGCCCAGTGCTTACCCTCTCGTCCATGGGAACTCGGGTGGCATCGGCTCGACTGTCTTCCCGCCCCGAGACCCGGGCAACGGAGAGTCCATTCAATGCTGCCAACATGAGCGGCCGCTTCTGTGCTTCCAGAGTGGCCATCTTCTGCTTCTCTAGATTCTTGCGGCAAGAAAAGGCATGTTCTCATTGTTTATTATATGGGTAGAATGCTGGAATGTGTTTTATTTAATCTCCCCAAATCTGTAACTCCCCAGCCAAGGAATGCAGACAATCACCATTAGTGGGGCAGATTCAAACACAGCCTTCCCATTCTTCCCACTGTGTCTGCGGAAGCCAGGTCCTCTGGGACTCCTGAGCTTTTATCTAAAAATGGATGAGTGAATGAACTAACAATAAGTCAGAGCAAAGACGCCATGGAAATATCCCTCTGCCACGGGGCTCACTCCAAAAGAAAAAGAAAAAGAAAAAAGAAAAACTGTGTACTAGCAAGATGCTTCTAGAAGGTAAGGGCTGAAGGAAGACAGAGTGAGGGAGAGAGAAACAGCCAATCCAGTCACAGTGATGGACCTTTTATTCAGATCAAATGATTTATAAACAAAAACAAAAACAAAAAAACCATAAACATGGTTTGTTGCATTGTTAAATGCAGATTCACAAACCATAAAAAAAAACCTTCCCAAGTTTCCACTCTGAGGAGCAGAGATGGAGAGAGTCAATCCTATATTGGAGCTCTGGTCCCCGGGACCGTCTGCAGTACGAGGGAGATGCAGGTGAGCAGACTTGCCAACACCAACGTCTCCAGTCATCCAACGTGATCCGTGAGGCATTACCCTTCCTGCTGCATCTGTAAGGCCCCAAGGATTGGGCCCCATGGTTCCCAATGGTCACGGTGGGACATTACTGAATGGGACACAGGTATGGGAGAATATGGATTTGGGGACTGAGCAGCCCATTCCGGGAGAGGGTTGGAGGTCTTGTTGGTGGCATTTTTGATTTCCTCTCCAACCTCACCTGCACCAACATTCTGAGACGGGTTCAGTCAAGGCTCTGGCTGTTACTTCTAAGGCTACACTCCCTAGTGCCCCCTAAATGACTGAGGTAGAAAAGGCACCCGTTTTACTCAGGCAATCCAGTGAGAGCATTTCCCAAAAATAATTTTGTCTTAGAAGACAGAAAAATAGTGGGACTTCCTAAAGCATATGAGCAGAGGAGTTAAACAGCATTTAAGATTTTGCTCCTGACAGAAACAAAACTACTCTATAGGTCCCTTTGGATGCCACATGGGAAGGGGTCATCTTATCCCTGGTTTCTCTTCAAGGCTTAAGGTCCTTTTTTACCCCCTTGAGTTTATTATTTATAAATTTACTCCCCCTGAGAGGTTGGTGGTGAGGGAGCCATGGTGCTGGCAGAGGACAAGGAGTGAGCAGACTATCCCAAGTGTGGGGGCACAGGCGGGCATTACAACCCCACACAGTCAGCCTCTCCATGTCACCCAGAGTCAGAATGGAGCTCTGGCCTTTCTGAGGGAAGGCCACCAATGCGAGGCTTCATCCACTGTCAGGACCAGCCCAGCAGACAAACTGAAGGAACATCTCAGTGGAAGACTAACTGGGGGAGTGAGAAAAGTGCCGAGGTTCACCTTCGGCCAAAAGAATGGCCCCGGCTTCTCCATCCCACGAAGAGTTTGAAGATTCTGGATTTCAATTTTGGGGCTTTTGTTTGTTTGCTTGCTTATTAATGTTTGTGAGAAATAATTTTCCCATTATCTCTTTTAATTGGGAACATTTCACTTCCTCTGTGAAATTCTGAGAAAAGCAATCATTTTGGGGGGAAAAAAAAGTCCCTAAGGTCCTCCAAACAGTCTTTCTGCTTCCCTCCATCTGTACCATAAGGGGACACTAATAAGGCCTAAGGCAAAAAGTGACTATCTTGTCTTTCTCGGAAAAGGATTACTAGTTACCTAGTGAAAACTGAAACCCCAGTGATAAACGTTTTTTCTTAGTTCCTTCTCACTTACCCTATACACTTGTTACCAGAGATTTTAAAAAAAAAACCAAAAAACTCAGAAATCTGATTTGGCTTTTTCTCTTCCTGGAACCCGACTTGGGGCTCAGAAGCTAGACAGTGAAATGTCCTCGAGGCAGCAGTAGCAGCCGGAAGGCGGAGCTACCACAGCAGCAGACCTGAATCACCCATCAAACAGACAAGTGGCTCCAAAATTATGGAGAGTTGCCACAGGGGACATTCCCACCATACCTGCGACGCCCCCCCACCCCTGCCGCCCAGTTCCCCTTTGGTTAGATTTTCTCACTGTTTCATCAAAAACAGCAGATGGAGAACTACCCCAACCTTCAGGGCCACTGGCACTGTCACCATCTCGCTGGCACAGTGGCTCACTGAAGAATCTCCTAGTCCTTCTCTAAGGTCAAGACATCAGCCAAGGGCAGCGATCCCTGAGCTCCTGAGTATATATAATCTGGAAAAAAAATCAATGGGAAATGAAATAGGAACGGGATACCGATGTTCCTGAGCCACAATTAAGGGATGAACTCAGTTACTCACTATTATCCATATGGATGGGGTGGGTGAGCCCATGGGAAAAATGGTGGAAACGCCCTTCCTTCTCTGTGATGGCACAAGAAACTCTATGTAGGGAGTTAGGGCCATGGGTTTGGAGCCAGGGTTTTGTTTAACACAGGTAACAGGAGGAGCGGATAAGATGACCACCATGAGTTTATGGGACCATGAAGGTATCAATAAACCTCAAATCAGCAGGGGAAATAGCAGAGCCGAATGCTCTGACGGGTTCCTGAGTTGTGGTAAAGGAGCCTCCGGGGCCAAAACACACTGAAAATCCATCTCCACCAAAGCATGACTTTTTCCAAGCTGCGAAAGCTCTCCCCAGGGCGCCACCCCGGTGTTTCATTCCATCCCCCAGCCAAATGGTTTTATTGGCCAGAGGCAAAAGCACATCTTTCACAATTTCCCTCTAGGTTTGCAAAAAGTGGAAAAAGTTATGCCTGTACCAAATTCTTAGTGCTACTCTACTTGGGGCCAAATCCGGGCTGCTGGGAATGTTCTGAAAATTTGTCTAAAGTAATGAAGTTGCTGCGGTTAGATTCCTGAACCCCAAAACGTGGCTTCCTTAAAACTCTGGCCCTTAGCTGTTCTCTTCAGCTTGATTACCCACTGGGGCGCAAGGAGACTTGTAAAAGGAAGGGAGTCTAAGAAGCCCCCTCGAAGCAAATTTAACTTGGCTGCTGGCCCGGAGTTCCCATGTGCCAGCTACCTTATGTAGAGATGTGGTACCTGCAGAGGAGAAGTCAAGAGCGGTCTCATTACTAAGGACGTGATTTTTCATTTTTTAAGGGAGTGAAAATTTCCAGAACAAGCAGCAACAGTCATCTGAATTATTTTTTTTAAGTAGCAACTACAGGGATACCTTGGAGGGGTGGGGGCTCAGTCAGCGAAACGTCTGACTCTTGGTTTCAGCTCAAGTCATGATCTCAGGGTCATGGGATCGAGCCCCGCCCGGGTCAGGCTTTGCACTTCACTTGAAGTCTGCCTGAGAATCTGTCCCTCTCTCTCTGCCCCTCCCCTCGCTCACTCTTTCGCTCTCAAATAAAATAAATAAATAAAATTTTAAAGTCGCAACTACAATCTAGCAATTTTCTCATTAGGACATAATTCACTTTGTTGGTCTGTGTGTGCACCTGTTACTTACACACTCTTGCTCGGACCATACCTGGCCCTCCAGCTGGCACATGTCCTGAAAGACAGTGAGTCATGTCTAATATCAGGCATCTTCAAACATTGTACGTGTGTGTAGATGAACACGTGTATTCACATGCACATGTGTGCGTTCTGACAGAATGAGCTCAACGGGGAACTAAAGCTCAGTGGTGAATTCGTGAGTATACTGTCGTGTTCTTGGGTTGTGTTAAACATCCATTGAAAGAAAATCTGAAAGGAAGGCTGGACACGTCCCGGTGTGGTCAACACCGGTGAGCTATCCTGACGCACAGATCGCCACACGGAGCTGCACTTAGAAGGGGCGGGGTCGCTCTCTCACACGATCTAATCGGGGGAAACAAGCTTTCCCCCAAAAGAACCAATAGGAGATGCAGGAAGGAGAGCTCTGAGCAGCTCACACAACGGGATGTCTGACCCTAAACAGAGGGCACAACGCCGGCCCCGGACCCCGGCCCGACAACCAGCCTGCGTGCAGCATCCTAAGTCCACGACGGCGCGTGGTGCCAAGTACACCAGTCGGGGCGCTGAGTGAAAATGGAAGATGGAACCGAAAGGGTGAAACACAAAGTTCTGTGAAAGAGAACAGCCTGTTGAAATGCTCACTGATCCGCCAACTCCCCAACGTCTGGATGCTTCCGTACTCAGAATCTCGGCAAAGAGGCAGAGGACACTGCAGGGGACGCAGACCCCGCCTCGGGAGAGCAGGACACTTACCCTGAGCGCCATCTCTCTCTCTATAATGCTGTCTTCCAGCGAGAACATCTCGGACACGGGTCTCTCCTTCACAGGCTCTTTTTTGACCCGCTCCTTCACACTCGTCAGGTCGGGTTCAGAGATGGACGGACCGAGGGAAGGCCCGGCCACGGCCAGCTGGTCGGCTCGGGAGACGCTGATGGCCTTGGCCGGCCCGTGTCTCAGGACTCTGGCCCTGGCCACGGCAGGAGGCAGGCCGACCTGGTCTTGCCTCAGTGCCCCGTTGCTGACACTCTTCCTTGGGCCGGGGTACTCGGGTGGGGGTTTGTTTGGGATCCGGGCCAAGGCTGCCTGTAGCTGGGCACTGTACCCCATCTTCTCCCGGAGCACAGGGATCTGCGGCACCGAGCCCGGGACCTCCTCGTCCTCCTCGTCCTCGCTCTCACTGCTGTGGATCAGCATGGTGGCGTCGGAGAAAGTCTTCTTGTGGTGGTAATGGGGAAGCTGGTGAGCCTCGTGGCTCCCGGGCACCTCCTCGGGGGGCCCCTGCTCCCGGAGGGTGTTCCGGCGAGCCATGGGGATGTTGAGGGACTTCAAGGTCATGGCTTCCATGCCCCGCACCATGCTGCTCATCACCTCCAGGCTGTGGCGCTTATTCACAGGGCCGTGGTGCTTGGCTGTGAGGGGCTCGCTCACCTCCTGCAGAGACTGGTGCACCACCGGGGAGCTGTCCTCTTGGAAGGTCTTCACCGAGAGCTGCACTTTGCGGGTCACCAGGTCGGGGCTGCTGCCGCTGACGTACTTGTGGCGGTGGCTGGCAAGGTCCGGGGTGCTGGTGGCAGGGCGCGGCCGCGGGTAGGGGGGCGGCGGCCTGAAGAGATAGTTTTTGAGCATGTGGGCCGCGCTGTAGCTCTGCGCGCCCTGGAGCTGCGTGTTGGCCAGCTCGGGGGTGCTCACCGTGTGGGAGATGGCGCTGGCCCCCGGCTTGCTCGGCACCGTGCAGTTCTTTGGGTTCATCGGGTCGCACGGACCTACGAGCTTGTTACCGTAGCCGCCCTGGGGCCCGTAGGGGACAGTGTAGGGGTGCCGCTCCCGCATCTCAGGCTGGCTGTACACCAGATCCTCTGGCTGGTTGTAGGCATGTGTGTTGATGATGTTGAGGTTTCGCAGAGACTGGCTCTGGCTGTCCGTGGGCAGGACCCCCCTCTTTAGCTGTCGCATGACTGTCTCGTAATCGGGGGTCGGCCGGTAAGACGGCACAATGATGGCACTGTGCCGGTGGCTCGGGATGTAGTCCGCCCGCATGATGTCGCTCCCCGGGATGCTGAGGTTGGAGGACACGGGAGAGGCCTGGACGAACGTCTGTGAGCAGCTGAGCGAGTTGATGCTGTGTGCACTACACATGCTGCCGTTGGTGACAGTGCCATTTAAATAGTTCAAGTCCAGGCTGTTGTGGGAGTTGCGGTATAAGGCTTCCTCGTTTCCATGGACAATGCTGTCTACAAGGAGTCAAACAAAGGCATGTGAGCCCCCACATCACCCTGCTTCGACTGAGTTCCCCCTCACACTCATGGGCGTGATTTTTTAGAAGTCATGAAAAGTGAAACCCTGGGGTCTCCACCCAAACGTTCTAAAGGAAAACCAGGAATTTTGGGTGAGGTGCCAACATACAGAAGGAACCCTTGAAAGCATACTAAAAAGAAAAAGGGAATCTAATCAAAGCAAGCCATGCCCATTTGGAATAGTTACTACCTGGGTCAGTTCTCGATTTTGCCATCAGCTTTGAAGTCAGGCACCAACAATGGCCTTCATGCTGGGTGAATCTGTCTTCTTGTTCAGGGTCCAGCAACAGAGGACTGGATATTTGGGCCAGGAAGTCAAGAACTTCAACAGGGCAACAGATTTGATATTACTGATCACCTGTGGCTTAGGTTCCTGACTGTGTCAGCAAAGGTCCCCTCAACTGAGGTGAGGGGGGTCTTAACGCTCACCTGAGCGTTAAGACACAAGACAGGGATGCAGTCAAGATGTCCGTGTGCATGGCTAGCTTGCTGTGATGAGCTCCCAGAGGAGGGCAAAAGCAGAATCAGGAGTTCAGCCACTGCCTACAACTCTCCTCTAAAATCAGTTTCCTCACTGAGGTCAATTCACATTCAAATTAATAAGAATCCAAGGAGGTATCGAAAGAGATAAAAAGTACATTTCTAAAGTCAGGCCCATTCTAGGTGTCCGGGGTTCCTTTAAAACACACACACACACACACACACACACACGCACACACACACACCCGCCTCTAGGAAGGCAACCTCTTGCTGAGACATTTTTCAGTGAGCAAAGTACATTCACGTTCACGCTATGGATTTAAGCAAAGTAAAGGAAGACAAGGCAGAAAGACAAACAAAACAAAACAAAACAAAAAAACAAAACACTCCCAACTAACCAGAAAAGGTGACTGAAAACACTCAGCTGCCCGAAGAGGAGTGTGGTTCCAGACTACAGGAGAGTTGCTGGGTAAGAAAACCCAGCCAAACACGGAGACAAAAGTGTTCCCCTTCTAGCTCTAGTGGGGTTTGGTGTTTTCCCACAGAAGCAGGGAAACTTTGCTAGTCTTCTTATAAAAAGTGTTTTATTAAATAGTCTTCATTATCTAAGTTTCCAATCGCACACTCCGACAGCACAGAGAAATTCAAAATCGCTGGCATAGGATAACACAGAAACTAATGATACATTTAACATATTGTCAGCCTCCCCGTTTAATTTCATTCCTTTTCTGAGATGCCGTTAGTGTAATGATGAAGAGCTCTGGCTCTTGACGCCAATTTTCCTGTCCGAGCTCCTCCAACTCCCCTTCTGTATCCCACTTTCTGTATCTGCAAAATGGAATAATGGTATCTATGGCGTGGATTTATTTTGAGGATTAAATGAAACAATACGTTGCAAGGGCTTAGCACAGTGCTTAGGGAGTGGAATTGCTCTATAAATGTTAATTGTGATTATTAGAATCATTATTACTGGATTGGATTTTTCTCACACATTTTGCACGATGATGTTTTGGGGGAGAAAAAGAGGAAGAAAAGAGATTTACTCGGAGGCAAGAACAAGTGCACAGACAACTGGCAGACGGTAGTGAAAAAGAGTTGGGAGCATTTGTGTCTTTGTTCTAAGTATTCTGGACGTCTGTATTCTGTCACCTGAGAGCCCAGTGCACTGTTACAAGCTTTCCGATAAGGGCAGTGAGGGTGAAGAGTATTCGATTGGGGTACTGGCCCTCTCTCTTCTCCAAGCCCACTTACCAGAGCAGAAGAAAAAGGAACTTGCCCCCCTTCCTTCTCCCAACTCCCCTGGCAGCCAATTCTGGAAAAATTTTCTTCTCCGGGGCCCATGACATTCTATGCCTTTCATACATCAAAACTGCTGCCTGCTGTCATTCAGACAATGACAAAGTCAAGACAAAAGTATGACTGTCGTCTAAAAAAAATGGTCTTTCCTGCTCACAGGTACTCAATTTTTCGTCTTAAGAAGGGAAAATGGCAAGCCCCAGTTACCTTGTGAAGTGTGCATTTCCGAGTAGTGTTCCCCACACTGGACGTGCATGGGAGGCAAGATGTACGGCTGCTGTCGGGGCTGAAAGAGAGAACACGGCAAAGCTGGGAAGGCCGCGGCACAAGGGGCCATGGGCGATCGCTCACAGGGAACCCACCCATCACTCGCCCACACCTGCGGGGAAGCACAGCGTGGCTGCTCGGCCTGTCTGCCCTTGACCCATACCTCTTTCTCGCTCCTCGGTACCCCTGACTCCTAAGTTTAGGACTGGAGAAACGGGGAAGGGAGGAGTAGGGAGGCTGGTTCAAGGTGGGAGAGTCAAGAGGCTACAATGAACATATCGTCCATTTCCTGATACACTTGCAAGACTCCCAATGCCTTTTTAAAAAAATATTTTATTTATTTATTTGATAGAGAAATCACAAGTAGGAGAGAGGCAGGCAGAGAGAGAGGGAAGCAGACTTCCTGCTGAGCAGAGAGCCCAACGTGGGGCTCAATCCCAGGACCCTGAGATCATGACCTGAGTCCAAGGTCATGAGCCCATTGAGCCACCCGGGTGCCCCTCCCAATGCCTTTTTAAGGAATAACTCAGAACATGTATAGTATTCTGTTCTACCCAAGAAATAACATGACTATGGGGGAACTCTTTTTCACTCTATTAAAAATTGGCTGTACCTATAACCCTTGTTCACAGTACTTCAACTTCCAACAGGGACAAGGGAGTGCTGAGCTGGGTCCACTTGCAAACTCATGCAAAAATCTGAAGGGTGACCCACAACAGTTAGTGTGTAGTTCTCAATACCACTTATGGACCCTCCCATTGGAGAACCCAATATGGAAGGGCCTGGCAGGGATTCCAGTTCAACCATCTTCCCCCGCCTACACACACCCCCTTTGGTGAAGAATCTTTTCCAAGAGATTCTTAAAGATGGCCATTTAGCCTCAATCTGATTAACTTCCTGCAATAGGTAAGGGTGAACTCAGAGGGGAAAAAAATGCTTAGACAGGTTCAATATTTGGTGAGCCAACAAAGGAAATACAGTAAGTTGCTAAGGAGATCTAGAGCAAGACATTGAACCTGAGTGGGTCTCAGCTTCTTGTCAATCATAAATCATGCCTCTTCCCCCCATGAGAAACAATAACCATTTTATTTATATATTGGGATTCCAGATAAGAACTTCCTTGAAGAAAAAGCTTTGATACTAACAAAAAAAACTTTTTAAGACGCTAGGCCTGTAAACCACCAAGCAAAATATCTTATATTGTTATTTGATTATTTTGAAATTAGCCTTATAGATACTGGTTTAACTGTTACTGCTCTAGGAAGAAAGTTGAGATCAAGCCAAAAAAAAAAAACCAGAGCCAGCAGGGGTCACACTTTCTCAGTGGCGCTCCATTAAAGAAGAGCACTCTCCAGAATCATGACTCATCTACCACTTCCTCTGCCACAAACGATGCTTAAGCATCTAAAGGGCAAATAAAGAAGGCGATGAAGACAGGGGATCCGAAAATGAAAAAGAGTCAGGAGAGAAGAAATGAAGAATTGAAACTAATCTAAGAAATGAGTTCATGGTACCAAAGAAAAGGTGCTGAATCACTATCGGCTTTTCGCAATATTCCCAAATCTCCCTTTGGCTGGTTTTTGAATGATAATTTAAAAATATTTTTCCTCTTCTTGGTAATACATCATTCACCTCAGTTTTTCCAGAGTGGGACAGCCAGTTTTGAGGCTTGTAACAAAAACAGCGGGAAGGGATTCATACAAGGTAGGAGAAACACACAGTAAGGCACGGTTGGCTTGCTGCCTTCTCTTGCACTTATTTTTTTAAAAATCCAATAATTAAGTGATTGTTTATGAACTGGCATTATATGTAGAGCAAAGAACAAAATAGCAAACGCTCCAAATACCATTTCAGGATATTATTTATTCCATATAGTAGTATATATGTATATATTCCATATATATAATGTATGTCATTCTATTTCTTTCCAACAAGTGAGATGCTATAACATGGGCAGCCAAAGAGCAAGAGAAAAGTAGCAGTCCTGGACATCAGCAAGGAAGCCAAAAAGAGACAATGCCACTCATCCCAGTGAACTCGTGGTGAAATGGTTTAAGCCAAAGGATACAGGAAGGGGGGAAGCCTTGAATTTGGCTTCCTGCAAACTGTCTTCATCCAGATAAAATAGGAAAGCCTCTTTATCTTCTCTAGATAAGTAAGATGAGATCCAATCACAAGACAGCCTTACAGTGCTTTGCCTCTATGGTGTTTTAAGGACATAAGTGAAAAATTATTTCCCTAATGAAGACATTTGGACTCTACAGAAAAAATTAAAATAATATTCACAAAGGAGACGTATAAAGAAGCCAGTGCCATGAACAAATCTATTAATGCCACAAGGGAAAAGCCCAATGTGACCCTTGAGATCTCCAAGGAAAGGGCCACTTGTGAGATGCTATGCATGATATCAAGATTAATAATATTCATGTGGGGACTCAGGAATGTGATGACATATGGTGCAGTTTTAGAATTCTAAGAGTTCATTGTCTATGCATTTTCCAGAAAAAAAAAATCCTCCAAACTTTCCTTTTAAAAGACAAGTTAAAGATGTCCTATAGGGTATACACTGTGTATGAGAAAAAAATCAATTTTATTCTATCATTGCAAAGAAAATCCTCAACTAGAAAATGTTAAAGGTCACATATTTATTTTGATATTGTATCAGATATCACAACCTAAAATACAAGAATTATGACTTAAAACATGTAGATACTTTAAAGGGAACCAACTCTCATGCATTTTTTTATGATATTATCCTTAACTCATCCTCAGAATAAAGCACAGCCTAAGATAGAACACATGTATTGAAATGAGAGTTGTGTTTCCTTATTCAGAAGAGGAGCAGTTAAAAAAAAAAACAAAACAAAACAAAAACTATGTTAGTTAGAAAAGCAGATCAATTCAGTCAATCAATTTTGTTGACTTTAAAATTGGAAGATGTGGAATTAATCTTTTCTACTGAAAACCCTACCTGAGACCATGGGCAGTAAACTCATTCAATGTGGGTTCATTTGAAAACCATTTTCCCTCCCTTTCTTTCTTCCTTTCTTAAGAGAGGGGAAGGGAGAGGGGGGAGAGGAAGAGAAACAATCTTAAGCAGGTTCCATGCCCAGCACAGAGCCGGATGTGGGGCTCGATCTCACAACCCTGAGATCATTATAAGAGCCCAAATCAAGAGTTGGACGCTTAACCAACTGAGCCACCCCGGTGTCCTTAAAAAGCATTTTCTGTCTAGTTTATTAAGCTCTATCTATGGGCAGTGAATACAAAAAAATCGTGGAGCTTGTAACTGAAGACACATCTGTATGAGACAATCAGGAACAGTGCGTGATAAAACCACAGATGAACAAGTGGACGAAAACACATGTAATAGGTCACTCATTAAAGAAACATGATCTCATCAGCCCTGAGACTTACTCTTAAGCGGTGAACCTTGAGCCACACTTCAAGAAGTGATGGCCACAGATGGGCACGTGGATGTTCCACATGATGGGACATGAATGGGGGCAAAGGATGTCCACCACACCTGCTGGGCAAATTGATGCTCTTCTGGGTTCTCATCAGATCTCACCTGGTCATGGCGCCCTAGGCATGTCTCCTCTCAAATTAGCAACAAAAGGCCACTCCATTCCCAACAGTCAGACCATTTGATTGCTGAAGACTTTATACGTACCAGAGAGGATCGGCTCCAGGTGGGCTGGCGTCTGATGGGGGGTGGAGAATTTGATTGTCTAAATAGAAAGTTAAAAAAATGAGAATGGTCATTACATTTATAAGACACAGACAAGAGAGGGAGAAAAGGAGGGAAAACAGGACGAGTATGTAATTTATAGCAAAATGTAAACATTGATTTTCTGAATGAAAAGTTTTGATTTCCTTTTTTATGATTTTATTTTCAAAATGTTTAGAGCATATGACCCTTAGATAATACATTTTACCAAAGAATAAGGCTTATTTCCAAAGATTATGAGAGAAATAAGCAAGACCAAAAAATATCACCAGTATTATATGGATTTTTTAAAAATTGTATTCTTTGTATCTTTGTGTACGTGTAAAATCTTTCATAATGAAAAACAACAAGTAGAAAAAATACTTTTTGAAATGCTGCCAGTCAAATGAAATAAAAAATAGGTTAAATATGTTTGAGTAAGACCATATAACGTTCTTCTTAGATTAAGATAACATCAACTACAAATATTTATCTCATCAGATCCTTTCCAGATTGAGAATGAATTTTTTAATGTAGAGATAAAAATCTGTGGGGACTAAGAGTATTATCAAATTCTGGAGCACTGAAATCAAAGGAGCCTTTCAGAAATGGTCCCAAATTTCAGAGCAACACTTTCCCTAGTGCTCAGTGAAATCATAAAAGGACAAAAACAAACAAAACAGGACCTGTAGAGTTTTCCATAAAGCTAGAATTCTTCAATTTAAAGCACTCTCCTTAGTCTGATAGTTCACCTTTCCTACACTTTTGTATCTTTTCTTTTATGAAGTGATGGAAGCAGTAGAATAATGTCATATGTTTTTTAACAACTGGCCAAATACAATATTATAAGACCTAGATCATAGGTTTTATATATTATTATAAGACCTGAATTTTTTCTTCTCAAGTCAAGACATATGGGAACCGCTCCCTGGAGCTATATGCGAAGATGACAAGCAGTAGCAGCTCTGTGAGCAAAAAATAAAAATAAAAATCAGTGGCAGTCTTTTTGAGGTCAGGCTGTGGAGACCTCTAGACGAAGAGGCTGGTAAGAGGACACCAGATTCATAGAACTCCAGGGGGTTATCCCAGACCTTAAAGCAGCCTGCACTGAGATTCTGAATTTATTCTGTATATGGTGTATGTGTGTGTGTGTGTACATATATTAAAGAGTCCTGGTTCTTATCATATAAGAGGTTAGGAACCTCTCAATGCCGGATAGGAATAGGAGAAGAATGGTTATTGCAGAACTAGAAAAGAAAACACAATTTCCTCAGTTTTCACCCTAATATAGGATGTTCACTAATACTGGAAGACCACAAGATAAAAATACTCAGAATATTTTATGATAAATCCACTTGCTAAGAAATGGTCACACCGGAAGACCACAAGAAAATCCACTTCTCGGAACAGTTTTATTTCAACGCACCCTCCAGAAGTCCACCCCAGAATTCCTGTTCGTGTCAAAGACACCCCGACAAAGGAAAGGCCAGAGCAGGGCAGACCCACACGGAAGTGATCTAGAGGCAATCTGGTTGAAAGAAGGGCGAGTGCGCATGCGCGTGTGTACGTTTATGCGCACGCGCTACAGTCCCCAGTCAGGGCCCTTTATTTGCCACTCCCGGGTCGCTGCCCGTCTCAATTTACATTTGCAAACTTCGCCGGCAGACCTGATAACTATCGCCTCTCCTTTCAGCCTCCAACAGTGACCAGCTGCAACGACTGGCTTGAAAGAGCCTCCATCGTGTGGAGAAGAAAGTCTGTCAGGACGTGACGCTCCGGCTCTAAAGCAGCCGCGGTTTTCAGCAGGAACTGCTCTGGGACAATACTCGCGCGCTCTTGGATGTGTCCACTGGGGGCATGGAAAAGCAGTTCCTCGCTCGCATTCATATCCCCGAACTCTTTGAAACACAATTAAGCACCTTGGGTGCCCCAACTGCCGAATGTTCTCTGCTGAGGAACGTCTTTTGAAGGCAACCAAAATGAAGGCAATGATAGCGTGAGGCCCAGCGACGCCACGTCCAAGGTCAGGTCACGTTTAAGTTCCCGTATCAGACTCCCTTTCCCGTCTTTATTTCCAAATTAGATTTAAAAAACACACATGGACTCGTGACATCTATTAGTGTCTTCCAAGGCTTCCTGTAATTACCCTGGCCTCTCATTTACAGGCAGATGACATGACCCAGGAGCACACGCCGGGTTAGCCAACTGTGTAAGAGAAACAGGGCTGAGGATGACAGAGGCTTCTTTTCTTTCAAGTTGGCTTGCCACTCTGTTACACACTTCTGAACCTACTCTGCATCTGACACGAAGGGGCACCCCGGCAAATTGGGAACGGCTCGGCTCCTCCGAACTCCGAGCTGGAGGACGGAAAGGCACTAATGCGGGCCGACCCATCCAGGTAGTCAAGCTCTCACAGTCAAATTTGTGAATTATTTTCTCTCCAGGCACATGCACTACGCCAGACAGTCTTCATCATTAAAGATCTTTCGCTCCTGCCTGGATTCAGCTTATTCCTTTAGCTCCGGCGAGGAGGGAGGGAGGAGGGCGAACGGAAAAAGCGATCTAAGCCATCGACGACATCCCTAAAGCCCGTGAACTGAACGCGAGCAAGCCACCCGGGGAGGTGCCGGACTCCACGCTTACTTACTCAGTGCAGATTTTGTTTTGTTTGTAAAACTTGTGCCGTGTCGCAAACAACCGAGAAATGTACTTGGCATTTTCAATATCGTCCTTGGGAAAGAAGAGATGGGGAAAAAGTAAATATTTGTTTGACTGTAGATGCGTTTCCCTAAGATTCTCCTGAACAGGGCCACATCCCTTCCTCCCATGAGGCCAAGCGCAAAACAGCACCCTGAACTGTAAACCCACATGGCGAAATCCTACGGCGCATGTGGCTAGGAAGCCCACCCAAGGGTGCAGACAGTCTGTCAGTTACAGAATCATCTAGGCTCAAGACACTGGGCTTACGCGGATGAGCTGCCGTGTCATCACAGAGTTTCAAACCAACTGCTTTAAAAAGAAAGAAATGGATGAAGACAGAGCCTGGAAGGAACACCGAGCTTCTCTGGACGGCCCTGAGGTGCATGAACAGTCTTGGTTCTCAAGGGGGCGCTCAACAGAAGGTTGAGCTACGTCAGGCCCGGTTGGGCGGCGGTGGGGAAGGAAATCCAGGTCAGCCGGCTAAAGAAAATGCCGGGCAACATCATCCAGGGGGTTCCTGGATGCAGGTTTGTAACTTGAGCGCTGAGGAGCGTGGCACACCAGACATGTGATCCACCACAAACACAGCAGGTGGAGGAACCCAAACCTCAGAGTCCAAACTCAGCTTGGAAACCTCGCATTTTGAACAGGAAATTACCACCACTACCCGGAAATGAGTAATGATAGCACTGGGCGAGGGCTAGGCAGTTATCAGTTCGAGAGAATATTTATCCTCTCATGATACGGAGAGCAAGGAAAGAATATTGTGAGGTGAGAAATCAAACAGCAAGCTGCCTGTCCGACCCTGGCCCATATTTCCATTTTGCTCACCGTGTGAAAGAGGGCAGTCTCTTCCTTGTTGATGAGCTCCACTAGAATAGTAGATTTGTTGTGAGTGATGTTCCCGATATCATTCCACCTGGTCAAAAGATAGGCAACTGGGTTTGCCAACGATGTTCCATGCAGCTATGAAATAGCGTAGGAGGGTTGTCTGCTAGTGGGGAGTCTCATTTGACAAATTATGATTTCACCACAGTTTTGAAAGCTTAACAATCTTTCTCTCCAAGCAAAAGAGGAAATCACACCATGCATTGACTTAACTACCTAAAAATGCTATAAAACATCCATCTAGGTATTGCTGTTCTTAAGGTATGGTTTCCTTCATGACTAATGATGAGGAAAATATTCGAAGATCCTCTGCCTTGTTTTTCACATTTCCAAACTGCAAAGGATTTCCCATGATCCCCGTTTTTAATAACAGAGGAGCATATTATTTTAAAGTCATGTGTTTCCAGGAATCAGGCCAAAGAATCCACACAGATTCTGTGTTGCAGCATATGCTACAGATGGATTATGCCACCAAGAAAAAGTGCCCAGGGAATGTTTAATGTGTCTCCATTTTTGTGATGGGTCACACACACACTCTCTCACACACACACACACACATACACACACAGACACACACACTTCCTTCCCTTTCCTCAGGAAGACCTTCGCTAAAATGAGACACATGAAATAACCACCAGACAAGGAAAGGTAAGCTATTGTTTCCCATCCCACTTGGAGCCAATCTTCAACCATCTCTTACTACTGCCTACCCTCTCTCTGCGCCCCAGTCTATAATTCCCTGTCCACTGCCTCTTCATGTCAACATTACACTTCCCTATCTTCCTCCTTTAAGACTCATCTCAGAAGTCATCTTCTCTCTCTTCCTCATCCCCAACCACCCACATGGGAGGAAAGAATCTGGTGTAGTCCTCTCTGGGGTACTGCATGGTATAATGATTGTTTACTTCTGTGACTAGATCCCCAACAAAGGCAAACCAGACCAGAGGCTCCCTGCCTAGAGAGTCTGCTTTCTTCATCTCTGGCCTCCACGCACTGAGCCACGTACCTGGCATGCTGCATGCAGTAAATGTTTGCTGAAAGAACCAGAAGTCATAATACTGCCTCCCATCTGTACAGAGTATGGGTTCTTCATGAACTCTCTAAGGTAGACAAGGCAGCTTGTTTCTACTTCAGAGAGAGGACAATTTAGGCACAAATGAGGACAGGACTTAGCCATGTTCACCCTGCACATCGGGGATGCAGGAGTTCTACACCTGGGGCTTCTAGGCTTTCCTCCAGTCCTTCCATTACTCCAGTACCAACTGTGTTCACAGACATCTGCCGGGGCCATACTCTCTACAGGGGCTCAACACAGCTGTCTGCTGACTTACAATTCCGTCAGATTACATCTACACGGACTCATAGCTATGTTCCTCAGTGAAGGTCTCTAGAGACAAGAGATAGTCGTTTTCCTCAGGCTCCGTTCCTTCAAATCACCTGCCAAAACTCTGGATCCACTCCTCACTCCACAGCGTGACTCTACCTGGGGGCCTTCTTACCATGACACTATGGTAGAAATAAATTCCCATCCTGTAGGGGTTTTTAAGATAAGCGCTAAAGAGGTCTGGAAGCAGTTCTTAAGGAACTGAACCAAACCATGAGTGGTTTATCGACAGCAAAGTTTCAGAGAGCTGTTTTCTTCTATTTAACCCCTGTAGCTGGAAGGCAAGACTTGTCTACTTTTCCAGCCTCAAGGAGAAAATGAAGCATTGACTGAGAACCACGTGAGACAAAATGCCTGGGCAGCTTGAAGTGGGCATAAAAATGTGAAGTTACAACTCTGTGCAATTTATGTATTTCATTTGATTACTTTATAATTTGTTGTAGGTATATGGACCTGAGGGAGTATGTCCAAAAGAAAGTAAGTTTACTCTGCAGCCACAAAGCTCTCTCTCCCCACTCCTGCCTTAATAAGGTCTCCATGCAAAGAGTAAGAGAAAATCAGTGGACAAAAATAGTATCAGGGTGGAGACCTAGCAGGGGAAAGAACCAATTAGGAAGCTTTGGGGGGGGGGGGGCGTTTGCAAAATAACCTGCATCAACTATTTATCCAGAGGGTACACAGCTGGGCAAGATCCACTTCCAGAAGGTGGATTTGGCTTTGCCTCTAAGAGCTGTCTTTGATTATCTGCACTAGGTGCACAGCTCTGCCTATCAGATGCACACACAAGAAAGCTATTCTTCTACTAAACAGTCGGCCATACTGCCCTTGTAAATGAAAGCAAGCACACAGTTTTTGAGATCGTTGACACCACGGTGACAACTATGGGCACCCATCCAAGCAAGCTCATTGACACATAAGAGAGGAGACACTCTGCCAAATCCCTATACCGGTTCTTGCCTCTTCAGCGGAGAAGAGGGTTTAAAATGTGAAATAATGCCCATCACCCAATTATCCCTTCCCACGAATGAATGAATGGAAAAGTAAAATACAAAATAAAAGTATCAGCCCTTTAATTTGTGATAACAAATTCATTGCTTTTAAAATGTATTTTCACAAATATAAAATATTCTATTTTTGATATAAAATGAGTCTTCACTCCTCTAGCATGTGTGGTTAGGCAGAGGGTGATGGAAAATGCAAAGAAGCCAGTCGGGATTTAATGACTGGGCACAGATAACACAGACAAAGGTAACCAGCAGGACTGACTAGACAGCAGGCTTCCAACCAGACTCACAGTTTTGTGCCATTCTTCTGGCTCAGCAGGGTTCAGTAGCACCTTTCCTGGAGTCAAGTGGGAAGAAAGAGCTTCCTCCATCCCCCAACCCCCAAACAGGCCTCTAGGAAAATTGAGATGCATTTCTCAGTAACTGCTCAAATCTCACAGAAGGCTGATCTTATCTGAGTTGAGAAAAGCTCAACTCTGACCCATAGTCTAGCTCTTAACTCACTGGGATCCCTGTGATCTTCGGTGGACTTTTCTAGAGTCCCTCAAGGGGAAAAAGGAAAAAGAGACAAATAAGAGACTACCTGTATATTACTGCTTGTCTTCCGATTCTGTTTCTCACAAAAATCCCCATGAAGAAAATGCCGAGGTGCACACTGTTTCCATGATTGTCCTGCAACAGATCAACAGAAGAGCAGTATGACCAAACAGATGACCAGGGGTCCCGCAAAGCCAAGCCCCTGGGCTGCAGCACCTCTCCGCCGGGGGGCGTCACACCCCGTTTTCCTGCCCGTGGACGAATGAACCAGACAGCATCAGGTCAACGGGCAACTCAGCCCTGAAGTGACTCAGCCTGCTGCACAGCCCAGTGCGCCGTACACACACATATATATTGTTTTCTTTTACCTCAAATTGTCACATTTTTCCTGTTCAAGAGAGAATTTCAGGATTTTCTCAGATCTGTTGGCAGTTAAGAGTTTCTCTTTCATGAACATCTATGAATACCTTTTTCACTTTGGTTTTTTTAAATCAAAATGGCACACGTCCATAGTTTGAATATGTATGCACATCACATGCATGTGATTACATGTGCCCTCGGTTTGCGGGACCCAGTGGATCCTTTGGAGCCTGTTAAAAGAAGCCAACAGCAGACCCAGCCCCACCATTTCCTCTCCCCAGAGACACCGACTTCCACTGCTTAATGCCCTTGTGGGTGTCTATTTGCATCCACGGTGCTTGGTGTTTCTTTTTTTTTTCTTAAAGATTTTATTTATTTATTCGACAGAGAGAAAGAGAGAGAGATCACAAGCAGCCAGAGAGGCAGGCAGAGAAAGAAGCAGGCTCCCTGCTGAGCAGAGAGCCTGATGTGGGGCTCGATCCCAGGACCCTGAGACCATGACCTGAGTCAAAGGCAGAGGCTTAACCCACTGAACCACCTAGGCGCCCCTGCTTGGTCTTTTAATTTACAACCTCATGGTCCTCAGTCCTGGGATCCTCTCTTCTTCTTTTGGAACACCCATTATTCAGATGTTGGACATCTGGGCCCAGTTTCTAATCTTATCTCCCACCTCCCACATTCCCTAACTTTGTTTTTTGGTGAGATTTTATCTTGTAACCTATTACCTCTCCCATTTCTGATATCATATTTTTAATTTCTGAGAGATCTTTTTTTTTTTTTTAATGTTCCTTTTTTTTTTTTAAGATTTTGTTTATTTTTTGTCAGAGAGAGAGAGAGAGAGAGAGAGAGAGCGAGCACAAGCAGCAGGAGGGGCAGAGGAAGAAGGAGAAGCAGGTTCCCTGCTGAGAAGAGAGCCCAATGCGGGACTCGAACCCAGGATCCTGGGATCATGGCCTTAGCCAAAGGCAGAGAGTTAACTGACTGAGCCACCCAGGTGCCCCTGAATGTTCTTTTTTTTTTTTTTTTTAAAGATTTGATTTATTTATTTGACATAGAAAGAGAGATCACAAGTAGGCAGAGAGGCAGGCAGAGAGAGAGGGGGAAGCAGGCTCCCTGCTGAGCAGACAGCCCGATGCGACCCTGAGATCATGACCTGAGCCGAAGGCAAAGGCTTTAACCCACTGAGCCACCCAGGCACCCCTGAATGTTCCTTTTTAAAAGCAATCTATTCCTTTAAGGAGGAGAGATATTTTTGTCTTTTTATCTGGGAGACTCCGAGGACGATATTTCAGGCACGGGAGTTCTCCACCTTGCAGAGTCTCTGCACCTTCTAGGCTGCTTCGCTCCCTTTGCCCTGGTCTCTGTCATTCCTTGGGGGCCTGAAGGGTGATGCTCAGGCCTCTATTCATGCTACGGATCGGGACGCTCAGCACTGGCTGGGAGCTCCCTGAGCACAGGAGGGGCGTGAGGACAGCAGAGCTGCGGGGCAGTCTGCTGGGCCCTGGGCTGAGGAAGCCCAGATGACTCGTCTTCACTCTGGTGTCCTGGTCCAGTCAGGTGTTTCCACCTCCTGCCTGGGGGAGCACAGCCTGCTGCCAGTGTGCCTGCAAGGAGAGCGGGGACAAGGCTTGCCATCCAGGGAGTAAACTGTCCCTCGGCCCCCCGCTTTTACCGGGGACATCCTCTTTGTGGAGTGAGCAGAGGTGGCGTGCACAACTGGGCCCAAGATGGAAAAGAAGGATGTCTGTGTTCCCCAGAACACCTGATCCCATGCGAGACACGAAGACGGCAGTGTCCCTCTGCAGGGACCTCTTCTCAACCCACTCAGCAAAGTGCGCATTAGAACAGGGCTGTGCGAACAGGGACAGAGAGAGGGCTGAACCACTGCTGGAGGCAAAGCAGAGAGAGGGTCAGGAGACAAGACGTGCGAAGGAAAACAAGTGCCTTGGGAGTCAGGAGAAGTTGCAAGTAAATCATACTGTAGAAAAATATGTGCGAGGGGGCGCCTGGGTGGCTCAGTTGTTAAGCATTTGCCTTCAGCTCAGGTTGTGATCCCAGGGACCTGGGATCGAGCCCTGCATCAGGCTCCTTGCTCAGCAGAGAGCCTGCTTCTCCCTCTCCCACTCTCCCGCTCTTCTCTTGCTGTCTCTGTCTCTGTCAAACAAATAAATAAAATATTTAAAATTGTATATATATAAAATTATATATGCATATTATTATGTGTATGTATATTATTACACATATATGTATATAATATGCATTATATAATATATAATTATACACACACATACACACACACACACACATATATAAAGAAGCCAGGTAAAGTGGAGATGGGAAAGAAAATTCTGTGGAAATCCTTCCGGGGCACTTTGCCCTTAGATGGCTGGGCGCAGCAGTCTGCTGGTGATGGGACCGCGGGAGGAGTTCCCCAGGGCCAGGCAATGGCAAAAGCACAGGACGGATGCTCAGGCACTGTGTCTGTCAGAACTTAAAGGCTCCGAGTCAAACTCGGCGAAGGATGGAGGCTCCAAACACAAGCAGCCTCCCAGTGTCCATGGGCTCCGACAACATAGGAGCGACTGAGGCGACTGCCCTCCTCGGTGCGGAGGGGGAGGGGCGGGCCTGCCAGGGAGTGGACTGGTCCTCCTTCCACCTTGAAAAATTCTGAAGAACCATTCAGGGAAAAGCCCACGCTACGTGGAAATGTTCTTCCTTATGACACATCCACAGCAAGCTCCTTTGCTTCATTAAGTTGGTCAAGAAGGACCCGCACTAACCCAGAGGGGCTCCATCACTCCTCAGTCTGCCCCTCAACCCTCCCTGCCTGCAGGAGCACAGATCTCAGAGCTGACCACGGTCCCACCCCAACTGGCCCTGCTGCCCCGGCCACCATCCTCCGGTCTCTGGGAGTCACGTGGTCTGGAGGCGGTCCCCTGAGTCATGAACACATACGTGGGCAAAAAGACAACGCTGGCTACGTCACACTCCCTGGCAGTGAGTCAGCAGTGCCTGTCCGCCCACTCAGACCAAGGTACAGTATCCCCCTTGTGCTCTTCCCACTGAAGAACATACCAGAAAGTGCATCAGAAACAAGCACAGTGGGTTTCGACACTACTTCCACTGCCCCAACTTCCCACAGCACAGAAATCCTGAAAACAGCACAAGTAAATGAGCCCAACAACTAAACCCCCAACTTCCTGGGATGGACAAGGAACCTTGGGATGGGTTTTCTGGAAGTGAAGAAAAGTTTACCCTGATTTTTCAATGACCCAACATATCATGACTATATATGGGCTGCTGAAATGTAAGTGGGATGCAGATGGCTTCATAAGGCATTACTGCAATGAAAATGGATTACAACCCTATGAAGGGCAGCCATTAGAGAAGCAAAAGAAAATTAAACAAATCTAAAAGAGAGTCATTTAGCCCTTTCCGCAAGCTGCGGCCACCCTGCTCGTTCTACTTGATGCGCATGGGCAGCTCTCATCAAGGCAAATTGCAAACGTGCAGCAGAGGGGGAACAGAACACTTATAAAACAGCCAGCGGAGCCACTTTGGAGGGAAATGTTTGTGCTAAAATCGCACCATCACCCAAATGGCTGAAATGTGCCAGTTGCTTTAGGTTTCTGATAAAACTCTGGCTTTTGTGAAGTTGGTCAGTAGAGAGAAGAAAATGAGTTTAGATTATGGGCTCAGGTCTATAAATGACCAAGCACCATGACCCCCACCCCCAACCACACCCACTTCAGGAGGTGGATTTGTTGCAAAAGATGTACTGTGCTGTAACAGTTTCCTAGGCACAGTTTCCAGAAGATTCTGAAGGGGATTCCAGAAGATTCCACAAGGCAAGCTCTATGGAGCTCGAGAAATAAAGTGTGATTGCATATAAGAAATTGTTTCTTTCTGCCTCACAAGCAATTATCCCCGTATCAGCTCAAATGAGAGAAAAGAGAATAAGCACGTAAAACCAGGGGTCAGGGTCTTTATATTAAGGCATTTGCTTGTCCTGTTGCAAAACTGCCGGTGACTGTATAAATTCACAGTGCTGGATGGGCTGGTGTTTGGGACTCACTCAGATGGTGTATCACCAACAAGCTATTCTGCCCAAGACCATGGAAAGCTTCAAAATCTCTTAGTTAAGGAAAAGTGTTTGTGGGACACCTGGGTGGCTCAGTTGTTAAAGGCTTTGCCTTGGGCTCAGGTCACAATCCCAAGGTCATGAGATCGAGCCCTGCATCAGGCTCCTTGCTCGGCAGAGAGCCTGCTTCTCCCTCTGCCTCCTACTCCCCCTGCTTATGCTCTCTCTCTCGGAGACAAAAAAAGTCTTAGAAAAAAAGAAAGAAAAATTGTTTGCATTCTAAAGTAATTTGGATTTGCCAACTAATGCCACGTAGTGACCAGGCAGCCAGGTCGTTCTGGCCTGCTGCCTGTCATTGCCGGCTCTCTGACCGCTGCACCATTGTGAGAAAGCTGAAGAACGAATGAGCCAGGGTCTGCTGGGTCTGCTACCTTCACAGAGAAGATCTCCTGTCCAAATCCATCCAAACGTTCCACTTCGTTGATGTACATGAGCTCAGCTTCTGCAGGCAGGATCCCGCTAAAATCACAACAGCATCAAAGAAGGAAACGGTTAGGGCCAACAAAGGCAGGAGAAGCTCCTACCCTCCTGATGGCGAAGTCCAGAGCTGTGGTTTAGCTCCAGTTCCGGGAAGAGCAAGCATCACCCAACTGTGAGGATACGCTGCATTACTCAGTAATTCATTAACATAATCCCCACCGGCCTTTACTCAACGGGGAATAATCAGAGGAAGGTAAAGTGTTTAATTAAGAGCCACAGCCCTATAAACACTAATTATTCCTGACATCTCCGTGAATAAAGCTGCGTGCTTTAAAAAAATAATTAAAAAAAAAAGTTATTTTTCTCCCACCTGGGGGGAAAAAACCTCCACTGTTAAGAAAAAAAGGGGTTAAAAGGAAAAAGTTTAGGAGGATGCTATTTGGGGAGCTCAGTGGTCAAGATGAGAGAGCCTGAGACACCTGCATAGGTCCTCTGCGGTCTGAAGGGGGCCTGTTTGTTCTCCATTGGTCCCAGAACGATGCTCTCCCTCTTGACCTTGACTTTCCCACCCAAAGCCCCTCTTCAGGTCTTCACACAGCTCAAGCGGCTCCCCAGCTATGGCAACAGAGCTTCAGGAAGGTCAGAGAGGCGAATTCTCCACGTGTGCGTGAGCTTGCTCGTGGTCAAGCAGAAAAGGAAAAAAAGGAAAAAAGAGGAAGAAAAAAGAGAACAGGAGAAAGGGGCGGAAGGGCAACGGGCAGAGTTTTTGGATCTACCGGCGTCGGGGAGATACGGGGCGGGGCGGGGGGCGCTGACTCAGCCAGGGGCCATGCTGGGAGCCATCGCCTCGGCTGGCCTTACCTGTGGGCTTTGTGTTCCTGGGCTACCTTCTGTGTGAGCTCCTCCAGAACCGCCTCTTCCAGGGCCAAATCCTATGGACACAGAAGCAGTTAGGGCCATTTACTCTTGTGCGTATAAACCTTAGGCGCTCTCTCCTCCAGAACACGTTCCTGAGCAGCCTCCCTTCCTCCATCTCCTCTGTGCTCCTTCAAGTCCAAGGCTGTCCACTGTAGGACCAGGGTCCACAGTGATTTCTGGGACAGGGCTCTCCACAGCAGCCTAGGCTCTCGGCTTATGACTAACATGCCTATTTCAAGGCACGGTTTCTGTCGCTGCCTACATTCTGCAGGGTCCGAGAGGAGTGCTTTTTTCATTTACCTTCTGCCCTGTCTGCCCCTCAGACTCACTTTTATTGATATTGCTTTGTCAGTACTCATGTGGTTTTTTAAAAAATTTATTTATTAGAGAGAGAGAGAGAGCAGGGGGAGGGGCAGAGGGAGAGAGAGAATCTCAAGCAGACTCCCCGCTAAGCGTGGAGCCTGACATAGGCCTTGATCCAAGGACCCCAAGATTATGACCTGAACTGAAATCAATAGTCAGACACTCAATCAACTGAGCCACTCAGGCACCCCAGTACTTGCATTTTAACAATCAGGGTACAGGCACATGAATTTCCAGCCCCATTACCCTTTCAAAAGCTGAGTCTAGAAGGGGCCTGTGTCCCGCCTTTTCTGACTACCACCTTAGCATCCGTGAGCTAATTCAGAGCTACCTGAAGGCAGAGAAGGCTCATTCGGATGTTACTCGACAGCCTTGGGAGCAGAGGCGGCCATGCGGGCTGAAACTAGGGAGTTCTGTAAGGTCACAGTGTGTAGCTGAGCAGCTGCTTTCTCAGCCACCTGACTCCAGGCCTCTGGGACCCCTGGTGTGCTGGCTCCCAAGCGCTGAGAGCCAACCGCCCACGCCTCTCCCCCACACCCCTTCAGTGACAGCGGGAGCACATCAGGGATTGTTAAACATAACACTGTCTAGGATGGAGAGATGATCTGAAGGCAAAATCCAAGACAGGGAGACCAGAGCAAATAGGCCCTGGGACCCTGACAGAGCTCCTCGCACCGCTGGTGGTAACTTGGGGGGGCTCAAGCCAAGGGCCAGCTGCCTCGGATCCTCTGGGGAAGCAGCTTTCATGCGCCCTGCCCCAGGCGGATAAGCACTGCGGAGGACACCGATATGCACCATTTCCCTCTGAGCTCCAGACGGGCGGTCAGAAGGGGCTCAGCAATGTGTCCTGCTGAAGCCTTCTGAGGCTCATCGTAAACTTTGGGGGTGGGGGGCTGGGGGACAGTACCCCCAAAAAAGTCTACCTCAAAACTGCAATAAAGAGCCCATCACAAATCAGGAAAACATGAAAAATCAGGTTCTCCTAAAGCTGGGAAACGAGGGTGTGACTACATGCTGGAAATCCTACAGGTGGTCCCGAGCAACCTCAGAGAAGGTGCAGAACTCCTGGCCGCTCTGAGTCTCCATGCATTAACGGATGAATGTGCTGCTTCCTGTTCAGCCATCTGCTGACAGGACTCAAGCCCGTGGGAGGGGACATGCTCAGTTCTATGTCAGGGAACAAGGACCGCGTAGCCTAGAAATGGAGTCCCGTGCGCAGCACCCCTAGCTATGGAGCGGAGGTGATAACCCGCTACTAATTTTGCAAAGCTAATGAAAGATATGTGGCCATAGAAGAAAATAAAAACAGGTAAGCGAAGATCGGAAAGTGCTCCATGAAACCTCAGCTTCCCACTTTTAGAGAAGAGAAAGTCCCAAAGTGCCCCTCTGGTGTGTACACGATGCGAGCACCTCCGTCTGCGCCCCGGGGCCCCCGTGAGGTATGTGCCCCCGCCACAGAGGACGCGCGCAGGAACGGCCGAGTGCGTGCCTGCACACAGCCGCACACCTGTGGAGGGCCCTGGGTACTTAACTTTGTTCTTTTCTCTGCTGCAGAAATGCCATTTGACAAATTCGGTTGCTTTATAAGATCAAACGAGGCCATTCATCCCATCTTCCCTCCCCCACCAAAGGAATGCATTCTTCTCTTTGAAAGCTCTAGTGGAACCAAGCAGAAAGTTTACCCCCTTCCATGGCTCCCCACTGCCTGCTCAATTAGGTCAACACCTGCGCGGGGTATTTAGACCATTCTTCAGGGTGACCCAGCCTCCCCCCCTTCCAGACCTCTGATCTCCAGGGTTCAAGGCTTCGGGCAAACGCCTCCTCCTAACAGAATGCTTGTACGTCTCCTGACACACTCACAGCGACCTTTCCTGAAGAACCCCCTGCACCCAAGGCCCATCACATGGAGTGAAAGGTCACCCCGTCCTTCAGTGCCATCCCAGCTCCCCTTCCCTTGACAGGGCTCTCGCACTCCCCCCAAGCTGGATGGAAGCCGATGCCCTTCCACTGTGGGTGGGGCTCCTACGGCCCTCCCCAAGTCTGCCTACGGTCTGTCTCACACACTTGTCTGGATGCTCATCCCATCCTGTACCCTTGTCACCCTCCCTCTACCCCATGACAGGCACTTAAGGGCAAGCCGCTCTTCTCCACATCGCGGCTGGCCCGTCCCGGGGCTCTTACACAATGCGGGCTGACACGCGCTCCTCCACAGGAAGTGATCCAGAAACGCTCCCTGAACTGAACCCCATAAGCGACGTGTAAGTTTCCCATGATCAGACTGGAGTTTCCCCTCGTGCAGAGCTGGTTAATGATCGTATTTACCCTCTGCCTGCCCTCTGCTTACATTTCAAAATGCATGCACTCTTGGTGCCTGAAAAACATGGTCTTGGGCATCCTTGAGCTTGTATACCAGAGACGGGACCGTCACGCTAATAGTAGGATGAGAAGGAAGCCAAGGACCAACACAAAGAATAAACACTGAGAATTCGCCATGTGCCCAGTTATGTCACTTGCACCCTCTCCGTTCACAACTGGGATAGGCATTCTTAGATGAAAAAATGGACACTTCGGGTAACTAATGAATTAAATTTTAAAACAAATGGGGCGCCTGGGTGGCTCAGTGGGTTAAGCTGCTGCCTTCAGCTCAGGTCATGATCTCTGAGTCCTGGGATCGAGTCCCGCATCGGGCTTTCTGCTCAGCAGAGAGCCTGCTTCCCTCTCTCTCTCTGCCTGCCTCTCCATCTACTTGTGATTTCTCTCTGTCAAATAAATAAATAAAATCTTTTAAAAAAATTTTTTTTAAACAAATGGAATTAAATAATAGCCCGAGTTTGCACAGCTGTTAAGTGGCCCCGCCAGGACATGGACACAGAATGCTTGGCTCCTGGAGCCCGCACCCCGTGACCGCAGGCCACAGTGTATCCAGGCTACGGCACGGGGTGGAGAGACGTGGCAGAAGGCTGGGAACATTCCAGATTCAGACATACACGCTGACAACACTGCTATCCAACAGGACTTTCTGCAATGATAGACATGTTCTGTATCTGAGTTTTCCGGTACAGTAGCTACTAGCCACATGTGGCTACTGACCATTGTTTTAAATGTATCTAATGCAACTGAGGAACTCAATTTTTAATTTCAACTTTAATTCACTTAAATTTGAATGTAAATAGCCACCTGTCAATATAAGTAGCTGAGGTCCCAAAGAGGGTATTTTTTAAAATTTTTATTTATTTTTTTAAAGACTTATTTGAGAGAGGGAGAGGGATAGAGGGGGGAGAAGAAAATCCTCAAGCAGATTCCTTGCTCAGAGCCCAGTGGAGAACAGTCTCATTCT
Source organism: Mustela nigripes (assembly GCF_022355385.1). Classification (NCBI taxonomy): domain Eukaryota; kingdom Metazoa; phylum Chordata; class Mammalia; order Carnivora; family Mustelidae; genus Mustela; species Mustela nigripes. Next base: position 14,794,223 of record NC_081566.1, read on the forward strand.
GAAAAAGGCACGACATATAAAATAACTCCTTCCAGCCTTCAGATGGCACTTGGACCGGTCAAAGCATTGTAACATCTACAAACTCACAAAAAATTGTAAACAGCACCCATGCCTGGCCTCTGCCTAAAGGCTATGTGATTAAGACCTTTACGGAGAGAAAGTAGGGGGAAATGTAGAAAATTATCAACCCAATTCATTGCCTCCACTGACAAAAAATATACACTTTCTAAAACTCTAAGGTATGAGCTTCACTTTCCTCCCACTAAGCCCAGCGGGAAACCTCCCAATGACAGAGGTGAGCCTCTGAGACCATCTCCGTCAAGCCTGTGGGCACCAAACCCTACGAAGAGCTTCTCTGCTAGATAATATGTTGATCTCTTTGAATGAAGGTCGATCTGCTGGGTAGAATTAACAAGGCATGAAAACGACAGACCAATCAGGTAATACTGCCGTTTTCTTGAAGGGAAGAAGAGTAAGGACAGAGTTATTCATGAAAAACCCAGAGCTCTTACAGTATTTCCCCAAGCAATAAGAATTGAGATAAGTCTGCAGCCACTTAAGATCATTGCACACTCTGATGGGGAACAGTAAATGCAGCTCTGCTCATGCTAGGCTTGCAGGCCTGACCCGTTGTCACCACTCTACTGGCTCCCATATGCCACAGCCTCCTGGATGCCAAGTTCCTCTCATTTTACTTCCAAATATCTCTTGTATTGCCATCTTATTTGTACTGTCACTCTTAACACCTAAATTACCTCTTTGCCAAGAGCACCACGCAGATTCTCATCTGACCTACTTTCCCAAATGATCTTAATGCTCTAATCCAGCTGTTCTCAAAGTGTGGGGTCTGCACATCCACCGACAGAGCCCAGGTGTTCTCAGGCCTGAGATGTTTCATCCTCGCTGCGGCCCCTCCCCTCTGCCACTCCGGAGCGACAGTCAGACTCATCGCTGACTTTCGCAATCACTCATGCCACCTTAGCCCTGCTCTCTCTCTCCGTCTAGATCATGCTTGGCTCCCTCTTGTCCGCCTGCTGCAATCCTGGCCACTCTTTGAGCTCCGACTCACACACCATTCCTCTTTAAACCTTCCCGACCCGCCCCCCAAGCGGATGTAACTTCGCCCCACGTAGAATCCCGACTGCCCTTCATTACACTCGGCCTGGCCTTCTGTTCCGCAAACTTCCTATTTACTCAACTACTCTGTGGCCTGCGCACCGTTTCTTAAATAACTTCACCCTCTGGGCGTTAGTTACCCAAGTTAGTGCTTTGAGCAAAACAGTCGATTAAAAAAACAAACAAACGAGGGGTGAATGATCAGGGTTTCTAAAATCAGAGCCAGGATGCTGCAGTGGGGATAGCTTTTCAAACATTTTAATCCTTCCTCATAACTCTTCTCATTTACCCCAAAGCTACCAAACACACACACACACACACACACACACACACACACACATATACATACATACATATACACACACATTCCCCAGGGATTAAAACTTAGCCTCATTCCTAATTTAACCCAAGATTGGACATTTGACTTCATGGACTCATTCAGTGAATTTTTATGCAGGCAGACTTCATGCCGGACAACAGTGACAAGACAGAGAGGGTCCCCTGCTTCACGACTTTACAGCTGACATTCTAGCTGACAATCAATACTGAACATGTTTAGATACTGAAAGAATCCTGAAGTATATGCACATGAAAGGTGATTTAGCAGGAAGTCGTGGATGGCTGTCGTCTATCACACAGGTGGTTGAAGAACAGGAATGCCTCTTGGAGGAGGTGATATTTAAATCAAGACCTCAACGTCAAGTCTCTGAAAGATCTGGGGCAGAGCACTGAAGGTACAGGAAAACCAAGACGAAGGCTCTGGGATAGGAGCAAGCTTGATGTGTTCAGAAAGGAAGAGCACCAGGGCTCTGGAAAGTAGTGAAACTGGGGATCGGGGGTGGGGGGTGTTGAAGGGATGGGGAAGTGTCTTGAGGAGGTGAGAAAAAGCACATTTACTTTTCCAGTGTTTTTACAAAATGTGTCCCTACTTTATGAATGCATGGACTTGCTTCTCCAGGGACTATGTGTATGGAAAATCCTCTGAGATTTTCAAAGGCAAAACTTACACAACCAAAGAAGGTAGAAAATTAATTAAGAAAAAGGAAATTGCACTTACCATAGGAAATAGCACATATTCTCTGAGGAAATCTTGAGAATCAAACTGATTGTAGTCTCCAAAATCAGCTGAGAAGAAAGGGGGAGGGGAGGAGATGGAGTAAGTGAAATTAAAGATGGAATAAAATAAGAGTAAAATTACTGCCACATTTAGTATCCTACTTCATCCTTTTTCCACACTAGTAAATAAAAACAGTGCCATAATGCGTTTGATATCGTTACCACTTTTACTTAGCAATACTGTAAAATATCAGCATGTAAGCGCAGTTACACAATTGTCTAGGGGGAAAAAAAAAAAACGGGGAAATTTGAAAGTGATCCCTAAGCTATTTTAAAAATTTGAAACAAACCTATACTTATGTTTTTGTTAAATATGCATCAACACATATCTTAAGAATATCTGCCAAGGGGACTTTTTAACTCAAGGTTAATTAAGAGAACTGAAGAGCCAAACCCATCTGCATCTTTTCATATATTTGCAGCTGGAAATTCCCACTGTAAATCACCCTTGGCAAGCAACCTTGCAAATTTTTACACCTCCCAAACAAGTTCCCATATTGCAAGATGCCAGAAATTCTGTTTTATCCTGTTTTCATCTCACGACGGTATGTCTGAGCACAAGCAAAAAACACAGTGAGTCCATATCGTCGATCTGGAAATGTCTTGCTTCTCATCCCACTGGCTCTCAAGAAGGAAAAAAAAAATCAAAACAGCATACAAACTTAATTTCATGTAAAAGATCTGGCATCTAACAGGAGAGATGGCATGCAGGAGTCTACACGGAAGGCCAGTGAAGAGATGTTGCTGAGAAGACAAGGCCGTACCTACTAAACTCATCACGTTAACATTAACATTCAAGACAGGTTGGTGGGGTGGAGGGAGAGGGTGGCTGGGGGATGGGCATTGGGGAAGGAATGTGCTATGGTGAGTGCTGTGAATTGTGTAAGCCTGATGATTCACAGACCTGTGCCCCAGGGCAAATACTACATTATATGTTAATAAAAATAATTAAACACACACACACAAAGACAGCAGAGAGCACATGTGCAGCTTGATTTCAAGTTTACTCATCAGTTATCTATATTTTATCTCAAGTTACAATTCTCCTGCTGGGTCTAACTATCCCATAAGTGTTCCCGGGAAAACCATTTTACAAACACTGTAGCTGGGGGAGATTCCCTCAGATCGAACAGCTAGCCTCAAGGACCCAGTGAAAAGGGAAGCCAGGCTACGTACACCAACTTCCCTCAGCCTGAAAGCTATCGCCAGGGTCTTCCGATATCCAGGATTTCAGTAATAAGCCCCATGACTGAAAAGTGAGAGGGGTAAAAAGACAGTAATAAAGTGAACAGAAGAGAAAGCTTTTTGAAAGGCCGAAGATCCACTGGACAGAGGGGATCTTCTCTTTTTCGTATTAAAGGTGCCTTCTCTGTTATTTTGATGATTTTTCTGCTCTGATGATTTAATCGTTTGGGGCACTCTTCCTTTCCCTTACGGTCTTTAAGTGAACAGATGGGATCCAACATACTTCGTGTATTTTCATCCACAAGGTAACAACAGCAGCCACTCGTATAGAATCGTACGTCCAACAAAAATTGCTAAACTGCTAATACCCTGGGATGAAAGAGATCAAGGGAAGCCTGCCTCTATAGACATTCCAGAACCCAAAAGGTTCAACTTCAGTTCAGAGTCTGGGATGGGAAGTTCAGCTCACAGCTTCTACAACAACAGTCCACACAGTAAGGACTTGGCGGCTGGCATTCCGTTTGGACGGGAACTGATTTTAAGGAAAAAGAATGACTATTGAAAAAATTACATTTTGATCTTCTTTTCAATACTGATTAAAGGCCATTAAGCCACCACTCAATAAAGAGTAATGTATACATCTATGTAAAAATCATGTATGTTACATAAAACTATGTAAAAGTACATGTAACAATTTAGAAAGATTTTAAAAATTGCTGTCTGATAAATCTAAGCAGGACAGACTGAAAGGCAAATGAACTCAACTCTTTTATTTGTTGCTTCATATCACAATCGTGCATTTTATTTTTATTTATTTATTTTTTAAAGTACTCTCCAAGCCTGCTTGGAGCCCAACACGGGTCTCGAACTCATGACCCTGAGATCAAGAATCAGACGCTTAACCGATTGAGCCGCCCTGGTACCCCTACAACGATGCATTTTAAACTTTTCTCTTTAACTGTGTGAGAATAAGTTATACTACAATGTTTAAAGCTATCACACTTGAAAACTGATGGGAAAGTCACAGTCATACCAGGAAGCCACAAAATATGACCACATGGGCAGTGCAATAATTCTGAGAAAATGTTCCACAAACCCTGAATGTAGCTTTAATTAAAGGCAGGATGAAAGCTGCTATTTCTCCAAATAAAACCAAAATTATACAAGCATGAACGATTTGCAAACAGCTTTCAGAAAGCCACCAGCCTGCCACCAAAAAAAAAAAAAAAAATCACTATTTTGGCTTTTTTTTCCCCCTATTTTTGCATTTTTAACGTATCTTGGAATGAAAAGTAGAGTTACTAAGGGATCATTTAAGTAAACTCCGTTTTTTCCTCTGAGAGGCCAGCAACACCGCAGTCAGAGAGAAAACGGGATTCCCCATGGCGCCCGTCACCCTCCTTACCTTGCACAGCCAAGCCGGCCAGCCGGATCACCTGTTCCAACGTACACCGCAGCCGCCCTTCCAGCACGTCTTTTTTGACTTGCAGGTAATACTGATATCTGTCCATGGGAACAGAGAGACAAATAACCTTAAAAACACATACGTGGAACATGTTCCCACAAGATCAATGTGTCTAGATGTAAAACTCTGTGTACACAGCAGGACACACAGGTGATGCCGAGAAAGGTCAGCTCCATAAAAGACGGGAAGCGCCCTCTGCTGTGTTTATCTTCGTTTGATGTGGCAGGTGCCACAGCCCGGGCATTCTCGGTTCGAGAGCGTTCTCATCCAATCATCTCATTGTAAGTCCCCTGGATAAAACACCCGATAAGGACCAGTTCTTCCTAACAGAGACCGGGAAGGAAATGCTCTTCCACACCTGGACACCCAGGGCAGCACAGCTGCCAAACCTGCATCCAACAGCTGTGCGTTCCTAAAACCACTCTGGAAACACTCCGTTTTCTAAACTCAACAGTTTGGTGGGGTGGATCGCAAACAGGCCAGATAGTCTGGCATTCTGCTAGCAGAGAGGACAAAGCTCTTCAGAGCGAGGCTCACCCCACAGGTCTGGGACTCAACAAAAATCCAACCCGAGTACATCCTCAACCCAGCAGATGCAGAGAAACAGAGTGTGCCCTTGGGCAATGTCCCGGCTCAGAGAGGACCACTGTCCTCAGAAGCTAGGATGGTGTGCTGGGCTCTTAGGGTTACCTGAACATTTAGAAATCTCCTCACCCTGAACCTTTCTTCCTAGGACTCTCCTTCCCTTGACCATACTCTTAAAACCCAGTCTCCTCCAGAACAGACTTTTCCTAGCATTAATTCTTGGCGAATGCTGACAACCTTTCTGTTCCTGGTAACCGTTAACTCTACTTTTTCTAAACTAGGACATGGCAATCCAGGGAGCTCAAGAGTGATCCAAAACTCTACTCTGTTTTAGAGAGGGGCAGTCAGCACTGAGAGCTAATTACTGTCATCTCTACCTTGATATTATGGATGTCATTACATAGCAACCCAAAGTCTATTTGAGGGAAGGACTCAGGGTCTCTGACCCCTCCGTAGAGTCTCTACTTCCTCTCTCTTCTTGGGTCGACTGGACAGGGTACAGATGACCATGTCAGTCTCTGGTGGGACAAACCTATATTCCAATCAGAAGGACCAATGCTGAGTTATTTAAAAATTCCTTTTAGTAAAACTTAGTATGTAATAGAAAAACGACATGCTTTTCCTACTCCCGCCCCATCTTTCACCTAAAACTATCCATAATCATTTTGTAGTCTCCACTACTGAACCAGTAATTGTACCTCTGTCCATATGAATTGATTAAATCAGTTACAATGTATATAATAAGTATCTGTGCTGATTTTCAAAGACAAGTTCCCGGTATGTGTAGAGTAGCTTTGTGCCCACTCTGTGCTCTGAGATCAGCGGACACGGCTCTGTCTCACCTAGTTATTCTATCCTTAGCTGATTAGGGGCATCCTGGGTTCTAAATCCTGATATGTAAGAGCATGTGGCCAAAAGTCTTTTGCTGGTAATGAAGGAGCTGTGTTGCTGTTTCTGAAAATGAACAAACAATAAGGAGGAAATACTAGGCAGGATACTTTTAAAGACCCCCTGAAATTGAAGGCACGGCCTTTAGGCGGTAAGGGGGGGGGGGTGTCTTTGGGCAATCATCTTCCATGGAATGAAAGCAGAATCATAACCTGTCTCTCTATCAGTCACAGGAGATAATCAGAGTAAACAAAATATTTTGAAGTAATAATTGTGCATGAATTTAAAGAAACATCAAGAGTTAAGTCAAAATAGCAAAGACTCAAGAAATCTGGTTCGCTACCGTTAAAATATGTCTCGTGTTCTCTTCTGGTTCCCTTTCTTCACCTGATCACTAAAGTTAAGCCCCCAAGCTCAGTTGTATTCAAGCTCAATGTTTTCAAAATGTGTCGCCCAAGGTGAGTTAACACTACAGAAGTGTGTAGTCCCACGCACTCCCATAATACACGTGCTGCTTTTCTTCCATTCCAAGGGGGGACAGAGAGCAACTTGGCCACATGGTGAGTGTTAAGGATCTCAGGTTCCATGTTTTTTTCTGGAGCTCCAAGAGCTCCAACAGAAATGGTTTACATTAGCACCTTCGCTTCAAGGTCTGTGCCCCCTGTCAACCACAAGCAAAGCTCAGCTTTTACAGCCTTACTTAAATAACAGATTTATGTCTGAAAGTATAATCTGATGCGTATAATTGGTTCACTTCCTGGGAGAAAGCTCAGTAAAACCTGAATTAGGAGGAGAAACATGGGCTTCGGAAGTCTATGTCCCTTTCCACGTAGCACAGCACATTTCTTGCTTGTGTTCCCTCCCCTCAAGGTTCTCCCTCAGCACCGTCTGCCATGTTCTTTCCTTGTTCCCGGGCCTGGTTCTTGGTTTTCCTCTGGCACCTGTCTTGGGCCTCGGGGCCCGTTTTCAAGGAAAGAGTAAAAGCTCCACTCATTCGTGTAAGGTCACTTTCCCTTCAGAAGAGTGGGAACTACCCGTGAGCCTCTTATGGAAGATCTTTCATGCTTCCAAGCTCGCTGGTTCTTAGAAAGGACAACGCCTCCTTGTGGAAACTGGTGCAGGGAAGGGAGGCCTAAGTCAGCAAAAGATCTTGTAAGTGTCAAGAGTTCATCGTGAAAACGGATAGATCATTGGAAGAACAGCCACTTAGAGTCTCAAGACCATACTTTCGAAAGTGGGAGAAGAAGAAGAAAAGAAAGATGAAGAAGTGTTACTTCAGTGTCTCCCCAGAGGATCCTGCTGTGACTTTCTTCAGAAAAGCGAAAGGATATCTAAACTAAATAAACAAAACAACTAAACAACAACAAAACCACAGAATTTCGAGATAGGAAGGAATCCTAAGTTTACTGAAGAAAGGTGCAAACGGAATCCTTGAAAAAGACAAACCAACCAACCAGAGCACCCAGTTTCAAGGTAGGAAAAAGTGGTCAAGTTCACCTACTCCTCTTAACCCTACAATGTCAAATCCCTTCTATATGCCATACACTCCTTGCCACCTTTTTTTTTTTTTTCCCCCCAGGGGCGCCTGGGATTGAGCCCCAGGCTCTCAGCTCAGCGGGGGGCCTGCTTCCCCCTCTCTCTCTGCCTGCCTCTCTGCCTACTTGTGATCGGTCAGGTAAATGGATAAAATCTTAAAAAAAAAAAAAAAAAGATTTACTTTATTTTATTTATTTGAGAAAGAGAGAGAGCGAGCATGAGAGGGAAGAGATCAGAGGGAGAAACAGACTCCCCACTGAGCAGGGAGCCCGATGCGGGACTCGATCCCGGGACTCCAGGATCATGACCTGAGCCGAAGGCTGTTGCTTAATCAACTAAGCCACCCAGGTGTCCAGTCCTTGCCATCTTGAATGGACTTTTTAAAAGAATTATTTATTTAATTTAGAGAAAGGGGGGGGGGCAGGGGGAAAGAGTATCCTCAAACAGACTCCCCACTGAGCGGAGAGCCCCTCAATCCCAGGACCCTGAGATCAACACCAGAGCCAAGATCAAGAGTCAGCCACGTAACCAACTGAACCAGCCAGGCGTGCCCTCTTGAGCAGTTCTGACTTATTTTCTGCTCTCCAAGTTCAGAAGAAACATGGATATTCACACTTATTAAGCACTTCCTGTATGCGGAAGTTGGTTTAATGCTGAGGGACATCCTGAAGAGGTTTACAACAGTCTCTGCCTTGCGAGGATAGTCGTCCTTGAACCCCTGACGTCATGGTTCTGTCTCGCGCAGGTTATTAAGGGCTCCATTTTTAAGAACCAAGGAGTAAAACATTTTAAAAGGTGTTAACCCTAACATTACCTGCCATGGCTAGAGCCTCTGATCAGCTGATACCTCTGGGAATATAATCCATGGGAACGAGCAAAACAATGATTATAGCCCTCTTATCGTGCTGACTCCAATTTCATCTACAGCTATCACTTCTATAACACACGAGGGAGCTTTAGAACAGATCCACGCCGCTCTAGGCAACCGGGTGTCCTAATCCGTCAGCAAGGAACACCAGGATCACTCCTGGTCATTCAGGTTAGACATAGGCTTGTACTGGGATACAAAACTGAGGAGCTGAAGAAAGCAAGAGCTCTTTCCTGGAAGCCATCCAGACGACAAGAAAATCCGAACAGCATTAATGATATGCTACGACAACCACGTGACACTGCGGAGATGACGACGGGAGATCGCAGAAAGAGAATGAAATCTGGCACACTTTGGATATTGTTTGGTATGTTTTTGCTTAAAAGGCGCTTTTGTAAAGTATAATAATTCTATCCTGTATGAAGATTAAATTAGAGAATATGAGCTGAAATTCTATTTCTAGCATGTTTGGTTTTTGCTCATTTTTGATTAGAGATTCAGTGCTAACGGTGGTAAAATATAACAGTGAATTCTATTTTGGAAACGTGTAATTTCGTGGAAGCATACTCCACCCTGTCATAGCTCTGGGTGGAGGGGAAACACACACACACACACACACACACACACAGCCCAATCCTCATGCCAGGAAAGTAACTGCCAACTTTCCAAAGAGATCCTCTTTGAAAACCCAAGCTCACAAGGAAAACTTTTTAATACTTTTCCTATTCAAAGACCTGGAAGCCATCCATCTGACTGCTGGGCTCCAATGAATAAGGTTTTAGGTTAGGATCCTGCTCTCCCTCTACCAACTGGTGAATATTACTGTGCTTGTTGAGTAAAGATAAAATTTCTATTTTCAACATTTTTTGGTCTTGTTTTTACTCCACAGAGATTAAAATTCAGGTTTCTTTACAGGGAAACAGGAAAGCTTCCTGATAGTTGGTGCTGTTAAATATGACAACTGGAAACTGACAGAGAATAGGAACTAGTCTTGGGCTGTCCCATCTGTTTGGAAGAGTTCCAACCAAGCTCAAGAAACTAAGTGACTTTTCCATGTTCCTTCCTCCCCCTAAGAATCTGAAAAGGAAGTCTGAAAAAAATGCCGCACCGGGTCAAATCAATAGAGCATTCAGTACTTCTGACAGTCGTATCAAAGAGCCCTTTCAAAATTATACCCTGTATCATTATCCTCCACATTTACAGATGTACTGCTCAGATGTTCGCGTCTCTCTTTTCCATTTATATATGGGGGATTTATCTCAGCACTTTCGCAACTCGGCTCTATTTGCGGGTCTGTGACTCCTTCTCAGATTGAGACATTCTATGTGGTGTTCCGAAAAGGATGGACTGTACCACCACAGAACCACAAGGAAGGCGAGAGGCACGCAGACGCTGAGGACGTGTTGCTTTTATGGTATCTCTCCCACCCCTTCCACAAGAGAAATATTCGTTCCAAGGCCAGTTCAGCAGAAGGGCCTCCAACAGAGAAGAGCCACGAAGGTATAAAAAGCCTTAAGAGTTGAGTTTGGTCATGGCGCTCAAGGGCTCCATGTTCTCAGCGTACATCACAGGATGGTGGAGACAGGAGAGGGGGCGGCCATGATGACTGCTCCAAATTTGCTCCCCAGGGAGCCTTCCTCCTCCGTCCTCCACCTACCTACCCACGTACCTCATCAACTCTGCAAGTAGGCTCTGGGGTCAAAGGGAAGGAGCGCCACCCCGGGAGCAGGAGCCTTCCGAGCCATCTGTTTTCCTTTGCCCTGAGACCTGCAGAGTCCAAGTAGGACTGCCCCTCGGTGGGCCCGAGCTCCCAGGAAGGCAGGCAGTGGACACAGTGGATGCAGGAACAAGCCTCTGGTTATCTGAGGCCACAGAGATCTGTGGGTCATTTGTCATCATGCGTGATTTCGCCTAAGCTATTTGACAAGGGAAAGATTTCAAAAATCCAAGCCCTACCCTTTTGTTTTTAGAGAAGGAAACAGTGTGGAAGGAGGAGAATGACTTGCCCAACGTCATAAGGCTCTTGGAGGCAGGGCCCGACAGACCAGAGCCGCAGAGAGCCAGAGAGTGGGATCTGATTCCCAGCCGTTGTGGGCAAGTCATTGGTCCCACTGAAGTCCAAAAATAAAAATGAAAATAAAAATGCCACTACTTGGTGATTTGGGGGGATCCCACTGCCTCTGATTCCCAGCCGTTGTGGGCAAGTCATTGGTCCCACTGAAGTCCAAAAATAAAAATGAAAATAAAAATCCCACTACTTGGTGATTTGGGGGGATCCCACTGCCTCTAAGGAGAGGCTTTGATCCCCAAGCAGGCTCCCGCCCCATCCGACTGCATGTGCCACAGCATGAGTGAGGCAGACGCTGGCACGAGGAGCTTTTCTGTCAAAACATAGGGCAGGACAGTCGTAAGGTAATTCAGATCCAGTTTTTTTTGTCCCCGCAACAGCCTCTGGGAAATTTCAATTTCCAGATGTGGGTGGAGAGAAAGGGGACCAAGCTGTGTATTCTAATGACTCGCTAACAGCATCTTAGGATGCACAGAGGAGCAAAGTAAAATCAAGAGAGCAGGGTCCCTAATGGTAGGCTCCTACCTAGAGGGAGAGGCTCCAGCCAGAAGTGGGTACAAACAGCCCTCAGATGTATTTCCAAATGTGGATTTTTTTAAAAAGCCAACTGGAGCTCATCCTGTGTCACACACCGCCTTTACTGACTCTTGGCTGAATCGAGGTCTTTCTATGTTATGGATCGTAAAGAAGGGATCTGGCCTTCGTTCTGCTGCTAGCACACTTAGCACCACCAGGGGAGCAGTGTGATTGGCAGGTCTCACCCGTGCATTACTCCTTTTACCCCCACTGCTCAAGGAGACCTGAGAAAGAAAATGCTTTCTCATAGTTAAAAATAGGTTAGTGAAAGCATTCTGTAAGCTGTAACTATCAACCTGCCTTACCACTGTTATTATCTGGCAGCTCCCGTCTGCCTCTCCCTTCTCTGCGGGTCAAGGTCAGTCACCCCAGCTTCTCCCTTCCCGTGTGCATGGTTTACACAGATGTGACAACTTAGAGAGAGGGGAGCAGGTCAATACTATCCTTACATTCCTCAGTCTGCGAAGGCTTTCCAGCAGCTACTCTGGGGGGAGGGCAAGAGAGAGAAAGCCGGGTTGTTGTTGTTATTACAAAGGAAGGAACGTGTTTCCTCACCAGAAAACTTCCTTCACAATCAGCCCCATCGGAAGAATCTTGCTAGAAGGTACTAGAACCTAGCTCTCCCAGGACAGTGCAGGACGTACTAAAGCAGTACCATTGCTCTCTGGTTGACGTTATATGGGATGAGTAATAAATAAATGTACAAGTATCTTTACTATAAAAGACAAGAAAGAGGTGACGGGGGACAGGCTGTCCTAGAATTCTGGGGTACAGAACAGCAAAGGAACATAATTTTAACACTGAGATTGACAGAGATACCAGCAAGAGAGAAAGGACACATTCCATCCATTCCAAAGGGTGTGCACCACTGTAAATCCAGATACTGGGCAGGGTGGCCCACCCCTGCTCTGCCTGCCAGGACCAGATAAACAGGACCGTCCGCAGGCCTGCGACCAGATAAACCTGAATGCCTGCCTCCCTCTGTCCCTCTATCCTCAAAACCCTTGAGAAGATTTCAGTTGATGATTATTCACGTATAATAATGAGTTTGCCGCCTGACCCATGCACCCTCTGAATGCTTTATGCTTAACGAACGTTCAAGCTGACAGTCCATTAAAACTCTGCGTTGTCGAGCAGAGTACAAAGCCAAGGCTCCTGCAACCGTGCAACGTGGAAACAACCCAACAGGGGAGAGGGGGGCCGAGGCTAAAACTCCGACTAGACAAAGATAACCTTAAAAGGGAACGTTTGTCTCCTCGCCCTTTCACACCACAAGCCAATACACGTGCATGCGTGAAAACACAAACACGTGCATCTGCGTGTGCGCGCACACACACACATGACTGTCTTGGCAAAAATTCAATCCCGAAGTCCTCAACATTCACCGATCGATACCCTCTGTTGCCACAGAAGCCTAACTTCTTATTGAGGCTTCTAAGTTTCAGTGAGTCAAAGGATCGCAATTCTTTCCTAAAAAGGATAATGTTTGTTTAAATGCACACAAACACACACAGGCCTTAACTACTAGTGAAAAAAGGCCAATGATAGCAAGGTGTTGCAAAAGAGAAAAGCATGCCACAACCTGATCCCTGCTTTCTGCTCTTGAACTCCTGCATTAATTATAACAAATTACAGGGAATCCAAGTACAGTTTATAAGTACAATAAACTCCCTAATAATAGCCTATAATTTAATCAAGGGTTCTCTTTAAAAAAGAAAAACTCTTTCTCTACAATACATCATAGAGGGAGAGAGAATACCCCGACAGCACTTTTTCTGCCACATTCTAGGCTAGTGAGTACAGATTCCTTCCTGACAGCCACGACGACACGATTTTAAAAAAACAGGTTTCACTGCTGTGGGCTGTGATGCCCTGAACTAGGAAAACATAAGAGAAGTAGAAATACCTAGTCTCGAAAGAAAATACAGTCCTAGAGTGTGTGATGCTTAAAATAGAATCTGAGTCTGTTTTGCTCCGTCTTAAAAATCTCCAATGACTTGGAAAACAGTTTGGCAGTTCCTCAAAGTTAATTATGGAGTTATCATATGACCCAGCAATTCCACTCCTAGGTATATCCCCAAGAGAACTGAGACACATGTTCACACAGAAAGCTGTACACAAATAGCCACAATATTCATAAGGGCCAAAAAAGAGGAAACCATCCAAATGCCCATCAACTGATGAATGGATCAGCAAGACGCAGTCTGTCCACACGAGGGGCTATTCTGTCACCAAAAGGAATGAGGTACTGATACCTGCTACCATGAAACATGCTAAGTCAAAGATGACAGACAAAAAGGTCACATATTGTAGAACTGCAGTTACATGAAATGTTCAGAACAGACAAATAGACAGGAGATTAGCGGTTGTCAGGGGCTAAGAGAGGAGGGAAGGAGAAGGAAGACTCCGAAATCAGAGCTTGCGGATGGCTGCACAATGTTGTGAACGTACCAAAAACCACTGAACAGTATACTTTAAAATATTAAGTGTTATGTCATATGAATTTTATCTCAACAAAATAAAACACCTAGTAACCGTAATCGGGGAAAAGTTCACACTCCTGATAGAACATAAGAGACTCCCCGTGATCCACTCAGAAATTCTTTCTTGGGGCGCCTGGGTGGCTCAGTGGGTTAAGCCTCTGCCATCGGCTCAGGTCATGATCTCAGGGTCCTGGGATCGAGCCCCGCGTCAGACTCTCTGCTCAGCGAGGAGCCTGCTCCTCTCTCTCTCTCTCTCTCTCTCTCTCTCTGCCTGCCTCTCTGCCTACTTGTGATGTCTCACTCTGTCAAATAAATAAATAAAATCTTAAAAAAAAAAAAAAAAGAAATTCTTTCTTTCTGACTTCGTGTCTCCCCACACACCACACACCTGAGCTGTACCCCGTTTCCGGTGCTTCCCCAAACCTACCGCGCTCCTTCCCGCCTCCTCACTGCTTCTGCCGTCCATCCTCCTCCATTCGGACCATCACCTACTCATCCTTCAAAGCTCAGCTGAAATTTCTCTCTTCCTGTAAAGCTAACCTCAACCAGTTAATGGAGCGTCCCCCCAGCCCCCACGGTGCTTTGCCCAGGTCTCTCCTGCAATGCCCTCCCCGCCTCTCCCATTCCACCACAACCTCCTCACAGACCCGAGACTGGGGTCTCATCATTAAATGTTAGTACCTGTCACTAAGTAGACACTCAATAAACATTTCTGAGTTGAAATACCTACAGTGGAACGCATACAGACAGAGGGAGAGAGACTAATCGCCTCAGTAAGATTATGAGATTATTCTTCGGAGAATAATAATAATCTTACGAGATTATTCTTTCTGCCCTATGAAAGAGGCTCCTGAAAGTTTCCAAAATGTAACCAATCACACACTGAGCAGGAAGGCTTAAACTCTTTGCTTGTAGGCAAAGGGAAAAAAATGTTCTTTCAAACACCTGGAATACCCAACACCATACCGAAGGAGAACAAATCTGGAAAAGTGACACTACCCAATTTCAAAACATTATAAAGACAAAGACAAGACAGTGAATATTGGTGAAAGATGATCAACAGAACAGAAGGGAAAGCCCAGATGTAAACCCTCATACACAGAGTCAGCTGTGTTTTGACAAAGGGGCAAAGGCAATCCAATGCAACAAAGACAACAAACCTCTTCATCACACAGTGTTGGAACAACTGTGAATCCACATACCCCGCCCCCCAAAAAGGAACCTAGAAACTGACCGTATACGTTTCACAAAAATAACTCAAAATGAATGACAGACCTACATGCAAAATGCAAAACCATAAGAATCCTAGAAGATTATAGGAGAAAATCTGGATGACTTTGGATATGGCAATGACATTTTAGATACAACACCAAAGACACACTCCATGAAATTATTCTTTGTCAAAATTTAAAACTCTGTTCTGCAGAAAGCAATGTCAAGAGAATGGGAAGACAAGCCACAGACTGGGAGAAACTATTTACAAAAGACACATCTGATAAAGGACTGATACAAAATATACAGAGAATTCTTAAAACTCAACCCAGTTTAAAAATGGGCCAAAGATCTTAGGACGCTTCATCAAAGAAAATAAGTAGATAGCAAATCAATACGTGAAAAGATACTCTGCATCATGTCATCAGGAAATGTGAATTAGAACAACGAGATAGGGGGCGCCGAGGTGGCTCAGTGAGTTAAAGCCTCTGCCTTCAGCTCAGGTCATGATCCCAGGGTCCTGGGATTGAGCCCCACATCAGGCTCTCTGCCCAGCGGGGAGCCTGCTTCCTCCTCTCTCTCTGCCTACCTGTGATCTCTGTCTGTCAAATAAATAAAAATCTTTTTAAAAAATAATATACTACTACACAACTATTAGAATGGCTAAAATCCAGAACACTGACCACCAAATGCTGACAAGGATGTGGAACAACAGGAACTCCCATTCAGTGCTGTGGGAATGCAAAATGGCACAGCCACTTGGGGAGACAGTCTGGTGGTTTCTTAAACTAAACCTACTCTTAACATGATCCAGCAATCATGCTCCTTGGTATTCATTCCAAGGAGCTGAAAACTTATGTCCACACAAAAGCCTGCCCAATGATATTTACAACAGCCTTGTTCATAATTTCCAAAACTTGACAGCAATCAAGACGTCCTTCAGTAGGTGATGGATAAACACCAGGATACAACCAGACAATAGGATGGTATTTGGAACCTAAAAGAGATGATCTATCAAGCCATGAAAAGACATGGAGGAAACGTAAGTGCACATTACTAAGTGGACAAACCAATATAGAAAGACCACATGCTGTATGACTCCAACTGTGTGACATTCTGGAAAAGGCCACCCTGGGAAGAAAGTAAAAAGATTGGTGGTTGCAGAAGGGAGAATGAACAGGCAGAGCACAGAGATCATTAGAGCAGTAAAATACTCTACATGACGCTATCCTGATGGATACCTGTTGTTATACATTTGTCCAAATGCACAGAATATACAACACGAAGACTGAACACCATAAATTGAACTATGGACTCTGGGTGATGATGATGCGTCAAGGTAGGTCATTCTCAGCAAAACTTCTGATACGTGATGCTGATCATGTCGGAGAGGATGCATGTGTGAGGGCAGGGGGTATAGGGAACATCTCTGTGCCTTTCCCTCCATCTTGTAAATCTAAACTTGCTCTAAAAAGAATAGAAGCTTACCAAGAAATAAAGAAATAAAGAAATTCCTTCAGTGTGGCCCATCTGTTTACTTGTTGATGATTTATACTGTTTTCCGAGCTACCAAGTAGCAAAGAGAGAACTCAGGGCTGAATCACAGTCAAGGACCAACCACAGCATGAAATAAGTCCTTGTGGCGACAAACCATAAGAGACTCTTGACTCCTGGGAACCAATGGAGGCTTGGGGGAGGAGAGGGAGGCCAGGGAGGTGGGGGGCGGTTTGGGGGAAGGGAAGGGATAACTGGGGGATGGACATTAAGGAGGGCACGTGATGGAACGAGCAATGGGTGTTGTATGCAACTGATGAATCACTAAATTCTACCCCTGAAACAAATATTACAGTCTATGTTGACTAAATTGAATTTAAATTTTTAAAAAAGAAAGAAAGCAGCTCTCATGGTGGGCCAAAGTTCCTATCAAGGAGGAACAAGGCTCCATAAAGATTAGCACGACCCAAACTCCTCCTCCACATGGCCACTGGAAACTATGGCGCCTTACCCTTCTGATACTAGGAGAAAGTATGTCTTGACTCATCGGCTCAAACTATATACCTGCCTGCCCCCCAAATCATAGGTTCATTATATTACCTATAACTCCACTGTGGGAAAGGGGAGCTTAAATTACATCTGTAAGCTGGGTGAGTCAACTCTCCAAAAATCTGTCTACCTGGTAAAGAGCCAGGGTTGTGGCTAAGAAGTCTGTATAAATCCTTAAAAATTTGGGGAGCTAGCACATGGGAGGGCAGGGCTGCTGTCAGCTATCTGCCTGGTCTGAAGGAGAAAAATAAATAAAAATCAACGAATATGAGTGAGAGGCTCATGTCTGTGGATGGCCACGATTTCTTCCTTAGAGTCCCAGAGTAAAGGTACCTTCTATATTCTCACAAGTGAACAGCTGCCAAAAGCAGCTAAGTCTCTCAATGAAGTTATGTCCCAGAACGGAGTACAATGGGCTTAGCAAATGTTGGATGAATGGATGATGGAATGAAACTAGTTCATTACATACTCCTAGAGAAACAGAATAAAGAAATAGAAGTTCCCACCCTATATAAGGCCACATGGCTAGACACACAGGGTATCTGACCATGATTGGTGACCAGGAAGCTCGGTATGGATGGAGATGAAATGTAAGACCACTGGGTACTAGCATTCTATCCACTTCAACCCAGCTTCCTACCATCGCAGCAGGTCAGAGCAAAGCAGAGCCCATCCTCTGCTCTTTGAAATGGAAGGTGCCAGCTGACCCAACTCTCACATACCCGGTAGACTCAAGAAACAACCAAAGATTCTATATTGGCCAAAAGTCAAGCGACAAGCCAGGCCAAGGGAATACCTTCCAGCGGTGGGGGCCCTCCAGCCTACGATAAGTGTTGGAAGGGAATGAGCTGTCCTTGATTGTGATTTTCTTCTGTTCAGGGTGATGGGCTGAGTGTCCTGCTGCCTTTACTTCTATCTACAGTTAGTCCGGTCTGGACTCCCGACACCTGAGGACTCCGGGTGAACGTCACCTTCTACATCCCTCCTTCCAGTATCTCTGTCATCACATAACCCACGACCCCACCCAGGTTTTGTCTCTAAAAGCTAGCCAAGTCTAATTTTACACTCTGGCGTCTGTTTTCACTTATTGGCCGATC
Organism: Mustela nigripes; assembly: GCF_022355385.1. Taxonomy (NCBI): domain Eukaryota; kingdom Metazoa; phylum Chordata; class Mammalia; order Carnivora; family Mustelidae; genus Mustela; species Mustela nigripes. The sequence goes on from NC_081566.1 coordinate 14,812,461, forward strand.
TAAGTTTTAAATATGTCTAATCACTAGGCTTCTGAGGTTTAGTGTTCAAACTCTGCAGGTATCCATTCACACTCTGTGCTCTCTCTGTGTCACTTCATGTACATTTTCTCATAGTTGTGGCTTAAAAACATCTAAGTACTGGAAAAATTACCACATTAAAGTATATTTAAAAACACTGAGAGAAACACACACACACACACACACACACACACACACACACGCTGGATGGGAAATTTATCAGAAATAGCAAAAGAACTGCTATTTCTGCCCAGCAGTCAGAAATACAGGAGATCCCTGGAGACCCCACTGGATGACTTTTATTTCCACAGAATGGACCCTATTGGGAGACAACTGCTCAGCCCACCCCACTTTGAATCTGGTTGGTAAGATCCATGTCCAACCTCTCACCAATCACAGTTCCTCAATATCACAGATTCTATATATTTCTAATGATGATAAGCTCACCCATCTCCACTGAGCCCACAAGTACGTTGGAGGAAGGAACCACCCCTCTTTGTTCAGTAATTCACAGATCCAGCAGAGGATCTGAGACTTGGGAACTGTGCAAAAAGCATTATAATCATTTACTGACTCAGAGAAACCTAGTGGCCAAAAAGAATGCTTCTTTGGAAGTTAGCCAACCAAATAGTTGGCATATGATAACACTGGACTCAGCAGCAAAACAAAAACCCAGAATCACCTAAACTCTAGGTATTGCACAATATAAAGCTTTCCCCCAGCCACTGAATTAGAATATTTCATTCCCTCCTCTTTGTTCTCAGTGCATTTTGTAACTAACATGGTACTGACTAGGCAGTTAGTTTAATTATGAATATTTACTTTGCTCCCTTGGCTATTTTAAAAGCTTGTTTTGTTCATCTTTCGATTTCCCTCTCAACACCTAACACAGAGTAGGTCTTACTGCACATGTACGTTGGAGCAAGACATCATGACAGCCCTATGTGACGTGGCCTTCCTTAAGGGCCAGTTAATTACAGACTGGCTGAAAGAAACTCTCCATCGTTGCTAGGTTATACTCTGCAAGAAATAATAAAAATAGACCACATGTCTCTCAAACGCTTTGGAGACTTAACTCTCCACGATGGAAATTGCCATCAATTTCTCTAGATGTTAAGGAATTAGAAGATTCGAATAATCCTTCATGGCAACGATGTCTGACATTCACGGCGTAGTTCTCCGTGTGTTTTCAGGTGCAACAGTTCAGGTCATTTCATAGTCACAGAGACTCTCTGAGACGGTGGGTCACACATTTCGCGTTTACCCACGAGGAAATGCAAACTCAGAGAGGCAAAGTGACTTGCCAGGTCTTCTGATTTTATAGTCAAGTGCTCTTTCTTTTCTTTTTTTTAACTATTTATTTATTTATTTGACAGAGAGAGAAAGATCACAAGTAGGCAGAGAGGTAGACAGGGGGTGGGTGAGGGGAGCAGGCTCCCTGCTGAGCAGAGAGCCCAGTGTGGAGCTAGATCCAGGACCCTGAGATCATGACCTGAGCTGAAGGCAGAGGCTTAACCCTCTGAGCCACCCAGGTGCCCCAAGTCAAGCGCTCCTTCACTAGGACACTGTGCCTGTGCAGTCAACCGGCATGGTCTGTCATTCCTTTCGGCCTGGAGCGTAAATCTGAAAGGAAGAATTGGAAGGACGAGAAAAACTACAGGAAGTTGTAAACACATTACACCATGAATCCAGGGACCACTCAGTGGATTTATGCTGCTGGAAATGAACACTCTTCTTCTGCAGAATCTTCAAAAGCAGCTGAGGATATCAAGTGTGGCAGGCACTGCCAAAGATAAAATACCAAACCAGCAAACATCTCACTGCCCAAGAATCTAGCATCTTCCTATGCTGTGCTGTCTGCCAAAATTGCACTTGACATTTTCAGGCATGGAAATGTCTGTCTACAATTCTTCCTTTCAACCCCCATCTAGGGCTCTAGGATTAAAGGAGGAGATACTCCTTTTGTTGGATGCAATTTAAGAAATACTTTAGGATGCCCTTTCTTCTTTTGGAGTGTGGTTTTCTAACTGCCCCAGTCTCTGAAGGCAGTCTTTCAAATCCCCCAACACACAGGAAACTTAAAAGTAGAAAATGCCATTTCCTTGAAAAGAAAATGATGATCTACAGAGACAAGAGACACAGGTGGAAAGAAGCCCTTTGTCTAGGTATGGGGACAAAGAAGGGGGACTGTCAAGCGCAGAACTGTAATTGGCATGTCAGAGAAAACCCATCTCTTCCATCTCATGGAGAAGGCTGCTATAAATACATTTTAAGTTTAAGAATCCAAAACTATTTCATTAGTATAGGAACACATCAAATGCCTCTTTAGGAGCCAAGAACTCACAGGGGCATAAAACCAAGGAAGGGTGTCCATTCTGGATACTCAGTGGCTATACAGAGCATGCCCGGTGGGCATAACTCCATGTTCAAAGGACAGGATTCTTATACAAGAGAAGTACTCAGTCAGTACTCAAATTCCCCTTTAAACAAAAAGCTCAGGAGGCTTCTCCTAAAAATTAAGCCTGCAGAAAATATATGGCCTCCCCTATTTAAATATGCTCATGAAACCAGCCCAAAATCCATTGGCTAGAAATCATTATAAAAGCTGTCAACCTCTAGGTTTATAATGATTTCTTAGCCTCTGTAAGAGACTTCTTAGCCTCTGCACTTCTATTTAAAAATTACATCAACTTAGACCTCATTTACTGGCAAACTATTAGAAATGTACTATCAAATATATTCAATTATTTACTTAGCCACTCGTCAAAACTCAGTGAGCACGTGCTATGTGCCAGGGATGGTCCCAACACTAGGGAGGTAGCCGCGAACTAAAAATGGCAGACCCTGCTCTCCTTCAAGGAACTTACATTCCGGTGAGGACAATAAGCAATAATTAAGTAAACACATAAGTTCACTGAGATGAAATCAGATAAAAGCTATGAAGAGTAACAAAGTGGGAGGTGGTCAAGAAAGGTCTTTCTGGTAAGGTGAACTCCAAGCAGAACCTGAAAGAAACCAGGAGTTAGCCTTCCCAACGCGTGGAGGAGGGATGCTCCGTTCAGCAGACACAGGGCCGGGAGGAACAGGTGTAGTGGTGTGTTCAAGGATGGCAAGGAAGCCCGTCGAGCAAGGAGCAAGCAAGGGGACAAACGGTAGGGAACGATGGGGGAGAGGTCACAGAGGCGAACTGTGATGGAAGGATCTGGACTATTCCGAGTGAGGTGGCAAAGCAGCAGAAGGCGCAGAGCAGAGAAGTCACGTTAATGGACACACACTGGAAAGAAAGGCGCTGGTTGCAACCTAGCCACTGGCCTGTGAGGGGCTAGAGTGGAAGTCGGGACAGCGGTCAGGAGAAGGGGCAGTGGACAGAGCAGAAGAGCAGCAGTGCGCGTGCAGGAGACCGTGAGGCTCCAGACGCGTTCTGAAGGCTGGACCTGGGCTGCATGAGAAGGTACCCTCAGGGACACCAGCGAGAGCTCTGGCCTGAGCCATGGAAATAAAAATTTTATTTTTAAAAAAATGTTAAAGATTTTATCTATTTATTTGTCGAGAGAGAGCGTGCGCAAGCGAGTGAACACAGGCAGGGGAGCAGCACACAGAGGGAGAAGCAGGCTCCCCACTGAGCAAGGAGCCCGAGGTGGGGCTCGATCCCAGGACTCTGAGATCATGACCTGAGCCAAAGGCAGATGCTTAACCCACTGACCACCCAGGCGCCCTGAAAATAAAAATTTTAGGTAAAGACTTCTCCTTCTGGGGAAAATAGACTGAATTACTGCTTTAATAAAATCATAACCAGATTATCTTCCACTAAAACTTGTAAGTTCATCAAACCACTTCAGTCAAACATCTGATCTCATCACTTTTTAAGTTGGGGGGGGGAGATCTTTTTGATATAGTAATAGATTTCCTCTTTTGTTCATCATTCTTCTTCCTCCTCCTTGTCCCCTAAATCCTCTGCTTCATATTTCTGTATAAGATATAACTTTAGAGAATGAAGCTCAGGTATTTCTACCTGTTTTCTATGATATGAATTTTCCGTGCAGACCAAGATAGGTGAGGAGACCTGCGTAGCAAGTGTGAAATGGGCAAAGGTTAAGTGGTAGGAAATGGGAAATGAACTACTACTTTCATTCCATCTTTGGCAAAACCTCTGAAGAAGCCAAATCATGGCCACTTCCCATGTGATCTCCATTAGAAAACGATCACCCTTAAAAAACAACAACAATAAAACTCCCCCAATATCATCAAAGTAAAGAATAATAAGACTAAAAATGGTCTTTGCAGTATAACTTCACCCAAAAACATGCCCTAAAAAATCAGAAAAGAAAAACAAGTTTGTGTAATTAATAGTTACAAGTCCATGCATTTTTTAATTAAGAATTTTATTACTTTTATGAAAACTCATTTCAAGTCACTGTCACCTTTATCCTGGCGACAAAGTCCTGTACATGGCACTAAGTCCCAAGTATTACTCCACTTTTTCAAGTCAGCACATTCTGTGTAACTTCCATCACTTTGGACAGAAAGGCATGACTACACTTATCCACAGACTGCTTTTCTTGTAAAAGTCATGATCACAAAGATTTAAAGTAAGTCTAGAGGAGAATTTGATCAAACGCATATGCAAAGGAAGGGACGCCTGGGTGGTTCTGTCAGTTAAGTGTTGACTCTTGGTTTCAGCTCAGGTTGTGATCTCAGGGCTGTAGGATCAAGCCCTGGGTCTAGTCCAGTCGGGCTCTGTGCTCAGAGGGAAATCTGCTTGTCCCTTTCCCTTGGCTCCTCCCCCTGCTCATATGCTCTCACTCTCAAATAAATACATAAAACTTAAAAAAAAAAAAAAAAAGCGTAGGGGTGCCTCGGTGGCTCAGTCATTTAGCTTCTGCCTTAGGCTCAGGCAGTCCTGGGATCAAGCCTGGCATGGCATCTGGCTCCCTGCTTAGAGGGGAGCCTGTTTCTCCCCCTGCCTGCTGGTCCCCCTACCTGTGCATGCTCTCTCTCACCAGCAAATAAATAAAATCTTTAAAAGAAATAAATACATAAGTAGATAGGCGATAAATATTAAAAAAATAAAGCATATACAATGGAAAACATCTTCACTTATAAGTGCTTATATAAACTCTTCTATATGTTTATCACCTTCTCTATGGAGGGGATCTGGAATAATTAGCACATGAAAATATATCATTATCTGGGAACTTGAGCAACACTGTTTCATACTCTTTTTAGAGACTACAGTTCAGTATCTAATGTTAATCATTCCGATAACTAGGGTACCATATGCTCCCATGATTCCCAACCAGAATTTTATAAAAATGGAAGAAGCCACTCAAAATCTACTATGAATATTTTTAAAAATGTGACCTTCATGAGGGCAGGGATTTTGTCTGTTCTGTTCATGGCCTTATCTCCAGTACCTGGAAGATTCCTAATGCACAAAAGACGTTCAGTGAATACTCACTGAAGGCACAGACACATCTGTGAATGAGTGAATGAAAATGCCACAGTGACTGGCACATTGTCCAAAACGGCTGTCCAAGTGAACTAAAATATCGATCACGCAAAATTATCGTAAACTATATTAATTATTCAGTGTGAAGGATAAGTATGTAATATTTAACAACAAAATACTTATAGAGGGGTGCCTGGGTGGCTCAGTGGGTTAAAGCCTCTGCTTCGGCTCACGTCATGATCTCAGGATCGTGAGACTGAGCCCCACATCCGGCTCCATAGTCGGGGGGAATCTGCTTCAGGATTCTCTCTCTCCCTGTGCCCCTCCCCCCGCTCTCTAAAATAAATGAATAATCTCAAAACATAGGGCTTTACAATGAGGAGAAAAAGTAAAAAAGAAGAATGTCCCCTCTATAATGAAAATACTGGGTACTCTAGATGTGGAAGGTAATATTTTTCCTTAATGAATCACCATTTGAAAACTCTAAAGAAGAAATTACATAATTTATTTCCAAGATGCAGAACAAGACTTCATACCAGGAAAGTCTTGTCCTTCAACAAATCCTTTCTTCCAATAAATCAAAACCTTATGTAAAATCATTTAATTATTTCTGTAAGATAGAAATTTTCAACTTCTGCGGTGATAGAGGAGCTATTTAACAGATTAGGGAGATAACAGAGATGCTAACCGGTTTCCCCAAGGTCACACAGCAAGTTAATGGGGGCACCAAGAGCAACACAAAATTGCCGGCCCCTGTTTTTCTCTATTTCTTGCTGAAACCACATTGACTCAATATAATTGGACAAACAGATACGTCTCTGTTGGCAGAAGGAAGGAATAAGCTCCATCCAGTCAGTTGACAACATAAAGAAAAAGACTGACCTCCCCCGAAGAAGAGGGAATTCTGCGATCAGACCACCTTTGGACTCAACCTCAAACTCCTCCTGGGGTCTTCAGGCCTCCGGGCTGCAGAACTACCTTGCGGATTTTGGACTTGCCAGCTTCCAAAATCATGTGAGTCAGTTCCTTAAAATAAATCAATCTGTGTGTATGTAGATATATATTACATATACTGTTATCCTGTTAGATCTTTTTCTCTGGAAAACCCTAAAATACCTTGCCAAAGTTTCTCCTCACCACCCCACCCATGAAGGATACCCCCAGTAGGTTCCTATCATACACTACCCTGTAGTGGTAGGTGTATTTATGTGACCATCGAATCTTCCTTATAATGGGGAAAAAACCCATTCAGGACAGGAATGGCATAGTGTGCCACTCAGCATCTTACAGTGGTTTTACACTTAGGAAGGAGAAGCCCAGGGTGCCGAATACTGAGTAGATCAGATAGAGAAGTAAGGATCTGTGGGAAAAGTAGGGGGGAAGAAGGGGGATGCACACTTGCAATGCTTCCGTGTCTTCGTATGCTTGTCTTTATCTGCCAGGCAATGGTCAGTCATTAAACATTTTTTTTAAGATTGTATTTATTTGTCAAAGAGAGAAAAAGAGCACAAGCAGGGACAGCGGCAGGCAGAGCAGGCAGAGGGAGAAGCAGGTTCCCTGCTGAGCAAGGAGGCCAACGCGGGACTCGATCCCAGGACCCTGGGATCATGACCTGAGCTGAAGGCAGGCGCTTAACCAACTGAGCCATCCAGGCATCCCAAGTCATTAAACATTTTTGATAAGGAAATTATGAAAACAGCCTTTAAGAAGGATGCTTAGAGTTGGTGTGCACACCGTATTTTCTAAAAATTTATTTTAGAGAAAGAGAGAGAGAGAGCGAGAATGCACATACGTGTGAGCATGGGGAGGAGCAGAGCGTGGATGCTGATGCAGGGTTTGGTCCCATGACCCTGGGATCATGACCTGAACTGAAACCAAGAGTCAGAGGCTTAACCGACTGAGCCGTCGCGATGCCCCTGCATTTACACGGTATTAGCAGATGGACTGTAGAGACACAAGAGGCCAAATAATAATGGGAATGGTGGTCAGGCACTATAGAGCATGCTTTTCCATTCACTAACCAATTCAATCACTAAGGATCCCTCTGTTCATGAAGAAACTGAATCTTGGGGAAGGACCAATAACTTCCCTGAGGGCAGAGAGAAAGCAACAGAAGCAGGATTCAAACCCAAGCCTAACGGATTCAAAAGCCTGTGCTCTTACCCACTTCATCGTATTTCAGGATGCAAGTAAGAAAACGTGCAGTAGGGGGCAGAGAAGGCTATAACGGATTTAAATAAGATACGTATAGCATAGTGGGAAACACGTGGATTCTTGGGCCACACTGTACGTTCAAATCACGGCTCTGTCACTTACTCATACTGTGATTGCGGCTAAGTTATACAACCTCCCTGTGTCTTAGTTTCCTATTCTGTAAAATTAGAATAATAATAGTGCTAACTCCAAAAGTTGTCCTAAGAACTAAATGACTTCATACATATAAATGGTTTAGACTTGTGCCCTGCCACAAAGTACATTCTCAATAATGTTAATAGTCACCGTTATTGTTCCTATTAAGAAAGATCAATAATCCTACTGACCTGCAACTAAGTGCCAGAGCACTGGCTTTTATGTTTGCAGATGTAGCCTAAGGGCCTCAAACATAGTAGGCACTCAATAAATATTTAGTGAATGACGATTCAATATACAGAGTAAAAGGACAGCAACCTCAAGTATCTAAAAACTTTCAGCCTTAAAAATGTGCTTTTTATTTTGCTGGCAGTAATAAACATTTTGGAGAACTGCTGGGTAAAATTTGTGTATACATGCTCAGCAGAAATGAGTACATGCATCGAAACCATGTGCAAGGATGCCACGCGTCCACAGGACATGCACTGGGATGCCCGTATGACGTACCAGAAATGTAAAACAGCAGCACAGTTCATAATAGCTCCAAAATGGAAACAATCCAGTTGTCCTTCAACAGCAGGATGAGTAAAATGTAGCGTACAAACTTCTAGCTATAAAATAAGTAAGTCATGGGCGCCTGGGTGGCTCAGTTGGTTGGGCGACTGCCTTGGGCTCAGGCCATGATCCTGGAGTTCCGGGATCGAGTCCCGCATCGGGCTCCCAGCTCCACGGCGAGTCTGTTTCTCCCTCTGACCTTCTCCCCTCTCATGTTCTCTCTCGCTCTCTCAAATAAATAAATAAAATCTTTTAAAAAAATAAGTAAGTCATGGGAATGTAATATACAACATAGGAAATGCAATCAATATTGTAATAATTTTATATGGTGAAAGATGGTAATTAGACTTATCACAGGGAACATTTCATAATGTATAAAAATATTGACATCACTATGATGTACACCTAAAGCTAACAGAATACTGTACATCATCAGTAAAACTTCAATTTTCCAAAAAAAAAAAAAAAAAAAAAAAAAAAAAAAA
>NC_081566.1:14821416-15041573 GCF_022355385.1 Mustela nigripes
TATATATATATATATATATATATATATATATATATATATATCTCCCTGTGCTGGAATATTATGCAGCACCGAAAATTACCAATCTCTAACTACACTCGACAATACAGATAACTCTCAAAAAATGTTGGTCAGGGCGCCTGGGTGGCTCAGTGGGTTAAAGCCTCTGCCTTCAGCTCAGGTCATGATCCCAGGGTCCTGGGATCGAGGCCCACATTGGGCTCTATGCTCAGCAGGGAGCCTATTTCCTCCTCTCTCTCTGACTGCCTCTCTGCCTACTTATGATCGCTCTCTCTGTCAAATAAATAAATAAAATAAAATTAAAAAATGTTGGTCAAAGAAGACACCAAAGAGCACATGCTCTATCATTCTACCTTAAAAACAATCAAAGCAAAACCAATTTATGTTGTCAGAAGTCAGGCTAGTGGTCACTCTCAGGGGACAGAGGTTGAGAAGGAACATGAAGAAGGATGTTTCAATTTTTTTTTTAAAGATTTTATTTATTTATTTGACAGAGATCACAAGTAGGCAGAGAGGCAGGCAGAAAGAGAGGGGAAAGCAGGTTCTCTGCTGAGCAGAGCCCAACGCGGGGCTGGAGCCCAGACCCTGAGATCATGACCCAAGCTGAAGGCAGAGGCTTAACCCACTGAGCCACCCAGGCGCCCCAGATGTTTCAATTCTTAATCTAGGCATTGGTTGCAGAGGTGTATTTGTGTTGTACAAATTCACTGAGTCGTACACTTTGATTTCTGCACCGTCTGTAAATTCAACAAACAGTTTATCTAAAATATACTGGTAACAGAAGGTGACAATGTGACTCCAAGAGAAAAGTCTACCAGAGCTGGTCAGAAAGTATTTAGGGAATAATTTAAATGTAAGGCTAACAGAAAGTAACAGGAGGAAAATAGTTCATTGGTCTATCTTTCTCGTTCCTACGAGGACTGGTTGAGATAGAGTGAGCAAAGCGTCCTGTGTAGAGATGTTGACAAATGGTAGTGGCCATCATCACCCGAAGAGCCTGAAGCAAGAATGCGACACAGAGCACGGGGCTCCCATGAATGCATCCTCCTGGAGAAAAAGGCTGTATCTTGTGTATACTTCTGGTGTCTTGTACATAGTAGATATTCACTATATGAATGAATGAATGAGTGAGTGAGTGAGTGAATGAATGGAAGACTGTCCTGCCAGCAGGTAAGTAGTAAGATGTGGGTGATACCAAATCAAGACGCATCTGTCAGGAACTACTCCTAAAGGCTGAAAATGATTAAGGTCTACTGCAGATAGTACATAAAGAGAAAAATATTTAGGAGGACAGAATTCTGGCAAATTGGGGATCAGAAGATGAAAAGCAGTAGGTCTGAGACTGGATGAAGCTTGAAAGGTACCAAAAGTCAAGTAGGAGGAGGATTTCAAGAAGTGGACTCTTTCTGTCTAGTGCTGTCCGTGAGTGAAGAGAACAGAAGTAAGAAAAGGCCACTGGTTCAGAGGTGGGGGTGTCCTTTAGTAACCGTCAAGAGGCCAAGGTGAGCAAAATCAGTTACATAACTTTTCAAGGACTCAAAGGATCCAATAAACAAAAAATGATGAAGGCAGCGAGTAAATACATAGAAAACGAGCCAAAAATCAGACATCTGAAGGTAACAGAGATAGTCAGTAGTAATAGGATGTATAAAGGTGTATAAATATACACAAGTATAACTTTTGTGGTTAGTATTTAAGATAGAGGAAAAAAACCATCGTTTAAACAGAAGGCAAGGAATCTATGAGAAACAGATATTAAAGACATTTGAAAATTATGGGAAACTGGAGTAAGCCTGGGTAAAGATTGAGGATCCAAAAAAAAAAAGGCAGAAGGACGAACTTCCTTGCAAAGAACAGACACCCACCCAGTCCCCGGACTTCTGGAAGTCAAGGTGGAGGTGGGAGGAATGCGGCAGGGGCTGGACTGTGTGGAGCGCAGCATACAGGCATGGGGAGCACCGGTCTGGAAGCTAATGCTCGGGCAGGCTCTGATCAGGCTGGTTTCATACAAGGGAGTCAGATTTGATGATTTGTAATGTCTTTTGTCATTACAAAATTCTGTGTTTCTGAAATGAAAATCATAAAAGAATCCATACAATGCCCAAATGAGCCCCCTTCATCATTCTAGCAGACACTACTGTAGACAATTAACTATGTATATTTCAGTCCCCACCGTCAGAAGGCTAGATTGATTCTCTCTTCTATTTGAATAGCCTCTAATGCAATTACTTACATACCGAGTCAAGGATAAGGAGGAGTAAAATGTTTTAGGTTTGTTTTGTGTATGTGCTTTCAGGTAAAATCCAAGTATCCAAGCAATGGATAAAAATCTCTGTAATTCAATTCAACATTCTTCTACTATCTATATGTTTAAAGCTCTAAATGCATTTCTAATTATACTGTGGTTATAATTATATAATGTTATAAATTAGCAAATAATCACATTAAATGAGGAAGGAAAAATGCCTACTTTGGGAGAATAATAGTTAAATAATCTGGGACACTCTTTTGAACATGAACCGGGTATAAAGAATACAGTTTTCCTATCTCTGGTTATTTTCCAACTTCCTGTGAATAAAATATTTCCAGGCCTTTTAAAAAAAAAATAAACATGGAATTTTTTGGTGAAATACTGTCAGAGTATTAGCTCTCAGGGTAACACATGCACTACTCATAACGAGAGGGAGCACATCACAAAATCATGGGAGGGGTTACGTGTGCATAAGCAACACAGAATATCTCCGTGTATATAAGGAGAGGGTCGTAAAAGTTTGTTTGGAAAACTAAGATAAATCCTATCTGGAATGGAGCCTTTGTATTTAAAAAAAATCTTTTTTTACTTAAATATCTTGTGTTTCTTATTGGTATTTAGAATCAAAGATTCAATGAACCAGTCTAGGAAAATAATATACATTTTTTTAAAACTGATCATGAAAAGAAACTCTAATGTCTTCACAGCTTTAGACTTGTACTTGTCTGAAATGATCTTTTCCCGTTTCTCTATTTACCTATTGTTTTGTCTTTTATTTACCTAAATGCAGTAGAAATCAACAAACCAGAGAAATCCAAGAACAGAATTCTCAATTTTGAAAAATTCTCATTTTCTTAAATTTAAGTCTACAATGTCAAAGTCTGGGGAAATAGTGGAAAGGGTCTCATTTAAGGTTCTAGAGTACTAATATAGTATAATTCAGGCCAGTTGTTATTACTGCCTTTATTATAGATGCACAGAATACTAAACATTTGCTACAGTACTGCCCCTATAATGAAACCATACATTATGTATAATCTATACTGCATTATCAAAATTTACCAAATTAAAAGATTAAAATGTTACATATTAAAGTTGAGGAAATACAAACTGACCAAAATTCCTGCAGAACCTTGTGTTCCCATTCTGCATATTCGAGGATCCCATGAAGATGCCCACAGTTATTCTGCAAATAAGTCCACACCATCCATCCTCTAAATTTCCCAACCTAAACCAGGTGTTCTGGACTTTGTAACTATTTCAATCTGATCCCACTGCCTTGAAATCCACCCTGTTCCTAACATAGATACACTAACATAAAACACCAGTGACTGCAATAACATCAAGGTATAGCTGCACTCCATTTAACCAAACTTAAGTCCAAAAATCACCTGTGGCACTGAATAAAAACAGATTCTGATTCCGGAAGTCGAGAGCGATGCAGAGCAATCTGAACTTTTTAAAAATGCCAAGGGCAATTCTGCTAAGGACCACATTTCAGAAGTCAACGGGCTCCCGATATCTCCATTTTGCCTTTTTTTTTTTTTTTTTTAAATAATCATCACTTGGGGCACCTAGGTGGCTCAGTGGGATAAGGCCTCTGCCTTCGGCTCCAGTCATGATCCCAGGCTCCTGGGTCGAGCCCGAGTCGGGCTCTCTGCTCAGCAGGGAACCTGCTTCCCCCTCTCTCTCCTGCCTGCTTATGATCTCTGCCAAAGAAATAATCTTAAAAAAAAAATCACTTACCAAGGGTCTATCAATCATCTTCTTAAATAATCTTTCATTGGAATCTGTTTATCTTCTTCGGACTACACCCTCTTCAAGTTACAAGAACTGGAAGATTGGCATCAGGTCAGCCTGGTCCCTCCTGCTGCAGCCCAGCCTGGCTTCAAGACCCTGAGCAGCTGCTCTGACCATCTGTGAAGCTGCGAGGCCAGGCCTGCCTTATCCTCTTCACTCACGCTCATCTGAGAAAGTCGGCAGAGCGAGAGGACCAGCCTGGGCCGTCTGGATCAGATCTGCTCCCAGACGTGGGAGTGGCATGAGGATGGAGAACTTCCTTGGGAAGCCGGTATTTATGGTAACAACACAGTTTTTGTTTGAATGAGTTTTTGCAACTCTATCTTCACACAGTGTCCAAGAAAATATGGGACAAATCTGAGTTCTCTTTAACCACATTAAAACTTTTAAATAGAGTAATTTTGTCTTCTGGAACTCACAAGTCAGTACCAACTGTGGATGCAACAGCATTGAACGGTGATTTGGACTCTGCTAATCATGAATTATGTACTAAGTCCTTTGGTGGCTCTGCAATGTTTCAACTTGGCTAGGCTGAACTACATTTCCCAGAATGCACCTCCCTGGGTGTTTCCAGGCGGTGTGGGCCAGGACTCATTCGGCCAGGTGACTGTTAAGTTACCTGCAACAGCTTCCTGAGGGACGCAGCACTGTCACTACCTCCTAACAGATCTTTTTTTTAATTAAAAAAAAAAAAAAAAAAACACAAACATCTGGATATCTACTATGCACTGAACGCACTGATAGGTGTTTTTTGAAGCTGTTAATATCATTTCCTGACAATAAACACAGAAGGTGAGTTTTGGGGACTTACAGAGACTGACCAAGAAACAAATACCTGAGAGTTAGGTCTTCTGACTACAGGTCTGTGCTGCTACTAATACTAAAGTTGTTTTGTTTTTGAACAACGTTTTATCCACCCCCCCCTTTTTTGGGGAAGATTAGACCAAACACCAGTCTTTGCTGATTCCATCCATCATTCTAAATACACAACACAGCCTGGCAGATATAATAACCTGCCTTCGAATTCTTCCATCAGGATCCACAGTTGGTGGTTTATTATGAGGATCCAAGTTACTGAACTTTCCCAGTTTTCCTCAGATCTACTGGCTTCCTGCTTTAGTTATCATCATGAATGTCTTGACTACCTCCTTCACAACATCTGTCCTGGTCAAAAAACATGTGTTTCTAACATTGCTTTATCTCCATGAGTTTCTATTAAAGTATCATGTTTCCGACTTGCTTGTAGTTCAACTTACATAAAATTTGCTGGACTTTGCCCTGAATAACAGTAACACATTTTCATGCTGGCGAGCACTCTACGCTCTCTCCCCAGCTGCAGGCGCGAAGACTGACGGGCTGACCTGGAAAGAGTTCGGCTGGGGTAAAATGAAACGTGTTGCAACATGTCCCCCCATGATGACTCCCGCTCCACGTGCTTTCCCAAACCGCACCAGAAAGGAGGATCGTTATTCCATAGTCGCACCTGGTAACCTGACACCAGCTGACACCTTTCTACTGTTTATTTCCAATGTCTCAATTTTCTACTCTTCTAAAGGGCTTCGTGTCTTCTGAAAGCTTGGCACTTTCCCTCCGTGCCCAGGGCTGCAGATGACTGATAAAAACATTAAATAAAACCCATCTTAGTTCCAACCTCTACATAATGCTCACTATTTAAATGACTCCATTCAAAGAAGTGCCTGTTTTCTTCTGCTCTTTGTTCCTTCTGTCTGAACTACTTCCTTCCCTTGGACAAAACTCATCTCTTCCAGTTCCAGTGTGTCTCAGCTGTCTCAGGGCAAGGGAGAGGAAGATGGGCAAGGGGTTCTGGAAGTTTACACAAATGCCATCCATGGGCTCTGCCCTGTCTGCCTGCTTGGTCCACATACAATCATCCGAGCACCTCAGGAAGAGTCAGGCTCTGTCGATGGGCCAAGTGTGACAATGGGCAAAGTCCCTTTATCTTCTTGGCTCTGCTTCTTCATCTGTAAAATGAAGCGACTGGTCTCAGTAGTGTGTGATGTTCGATGCTTAGATATAAACTACAGTTTTAGTAAAGCTTGATCTGTCTTGATAGAAGAAAAACCAAACTTTCTCAAACAGACCATGTTTGCTTATGATCTTGGTGACTTTTTTTCTGTTGGCCTACACAACATCTCGTACCTTTCTTCTGGATGGAACCCTTTATGAATGAAGCAGATGCTGAAAGCAGTAAGGAGAAAAATCTGGGAAATCTGAGCTGCATCTCCATAACAGAAAGTGCAGGGCCATGTAATCTAGCACCCTGGAGTGATTTTACACAGAAACAAAGTTTTCAAATGAGGGCTTCAAGGAAATGATCCTCCGCTATCCAGCTACGGTCTCCGGAGGTAGCCAAAGGATTTAGACGGTGAGACGCCGAGTGGCATAAAGCCAACTGGGCCAATGAAAAGGTATGCGTTGACCCAATACTGAGAAGTCCTTCACGTTACACGGACAGTGGCCACAGTCTGAATGCCTACAGGACCCGTCAGATCACAGGAAGAAGTGAATGTCCACCGTAACACTGTGGGCAGGGCGGGACACAGGACAAACTGTAGAGTGCGTGCCTACATGTAAGGCATCCAAATTCAATTTTTTAGAAAATGGTCCAGGTGAAACAAAACCTACTGGGAGACCAGAATCCACCCAAACGGCAGCAGCTTACCACCTCTCACCACAGGAGTGTCAGCTGTCTGGAATTCTTTTTTGACACTTCCAGTAAAAAATTAAACCCCGTTATTCTGGGGAGTATGGGGACATATGGACAGATGTACTTGGCGGGCAATGGAACATCAAAGCTTATTTGAGGGATGACATCTCTACTTATTAGTAAGAAAACTTCTGTTAGGAAACAATCCTTTTTCAGAGGATAATAATAGCGCCAATTCCTAGGTTCTGGAGAGGACTGAAAAAAAGATAATGGCTGAAGATACTTAGCACAGCACCTCACACACAAATGCTGGCCAGCGTTGTTATTACTACTATGAAACTGTATCATGTCATGGAATGCGAACTACATTCTTGCACAGAAGCCCACAGAGGAGGTCTGGAAGCCAAGGATGGGCTCAGACAACAGCTCTACCATAAGGCACCATGAAGGCTTCTGTGCTTTCCAGATCCTGCTGCTGCTCGGGCCTGTGGGTCTCTGTCACGTGTGAAAACATGACATCTCTCTCTTCCTTTCCCTCCTCCACACCCATTCGACCCCAACCTAAGGTCCCAGCCCGGAGAGTCCAGGAAAAAGGTAGAGCAAAGGATTCTAAAACCTCTACTCCCTGTGTTTCCCTCTCCTCCCAAGATTTTCAAAAACCCATTTTCAAACTACCACACCACTGGTGATCCCACCCATTATAATGATACCCCTACAAATCCGAAGAATCCTTCATAAGGAAGTGGATGTCTTTAAAATTTCATAGAACGTAGCTGGCATGCTTTGGCATGACCGAACACCTCTTCCCATAGCTTCTGTTTGTTTTCCCCTCTCTCCAACCCCCCCAGCTGAAGGTAAACACTGCTGTGTGGGATCAGCACGTTCTACTCGGCTTCTGAAAAAATAGAATATGCTAAAATTTGAGTTCATGCTCGATTCCAAATCTTTGATAGTCCCTGGGTCAAATGTGGAATCTTTCTCAGTCTTCTGCAATGTCACTCTGATAAAGAACTATTTGGAATTGACTGAGCGAATGAACAAGCAAATACATTTATCTTTGGAAAGCAAGAAATACACAAAGACTGCAAATATGACCCTTGCTTAAGAAATTAAGTTATTTTCAAAAGGGCTTAATAGGAACACGATACTTGTTTCCTTTTGAAAAGTTCAGGATAGATCATCAAATACTGACAAACACACATTAACTATAGGATTACAGATGAGATCATTTTAACACTTTAAAAGCAAAGGCTTTTCAAGGTATATTATTTCATCTGTTTTGGGGAAACTCTGCTTTACTCACGATTAAGACATACATGAGTATATCTTGCTTTACAAAGGGTAAAAATCAGATGTCAGCTTCTTTTGAATTATGAATGATGCTTCCAATGTATTTCCTTTTGAAAATCTTGTTTTTTGGGGCCCCTGGGTGGTTCAGTCAGTTAAGTGTCTGCCTTCAGCTCAGGTCATGATCCTGGGGTCCTGGGGTTGAGCCTGAGCCTCCTTCTCCCTCTCCCTTCTCTTTCCCCAGCTGCTGTTTTTTCTCTCTCTCTCAAATAAATAAAATCTCAAAAAAAAAAAAAAAAAAAAAATCTCAGGGCACCTGGGTGGCTCAGTCATTAAGCGTCTGCCTTCGGCTCAGGTCCTGATCCCAGGGTCCTGGGACTGAGCCCCACATTGGGCTCCCTGCTTGGCGGGAAGCCTGCTTCTCTCTTTCCCACTCCCCTGCTTGTGCACCCTCTCTCGCTGTGTCTCTCTCTGTCATATAAATAAACAAAATCTTTTTTAAAATCTCATTTTTCCATGCATTACAGGACACCTACAATGAATAATATTGTCAAGTGATATTATTAGAATATACTGAATTTTTACTACTATTTGTTTTTCTCTTCCTTAAAGGGAAAGAATTTTTTAAAAAGCCACAAAGATTATGTGTAAGGGTTAACTCTACTTTATCTGCCTATACTTTGTTCTAATGGCAGTAGGTTGCCTAAATAGCTAACAACTTCCCGCATGTCTTGCAAACTGTATCTTTTTCCCGGAACAGGCAGGTTAGGGAGTGGGGCAAGCAGGCAACCCCTCATGCATTCGGAAGACCAACAATTAAGTAGGGGCTAAGGGGTGCCCTTGATTTAATTAAGAAACCTATAAACTTTGCAGAGTCATCTTCACAGTAAAATATGAAGAAATCCTAGATGAGGAAGGAGATACACTAATCAATCAGCTTCCCTAAAGGAAATTAAATTGATTTTATAACAGCTCCCGGACTGTGCAGGATTTTCCCGTGAGTCAGGTCCAGGAGCAGAAATGGTTACCAGGGCTACGTTTGTATTTTCGTATTTGCATAGATAGTGAACGTATTATTTTTGTTCCACGAGAGTTTTTTTTTTTTTTTTTTTACTTTTTCTCTTTGATCACGCCCATAACAGTAGACGCAGATCCACCCATTACTGAGAACAAATCCTAAGGTAACATCAAAACAAAAAGAAGAGAATGAACAGAGCTAGAAGTAGGAGGCTCTCCCAGGCTGGACTGGCAACATAATTCAGAGAGTCCAGTGAAAAATAAAAATGCAGAGTCCGTGGTTCAAAAATTATTAAGAATTTCAAGAGGGCCACAGCAGAGCTTGAACCCAAGCACAGGGCCTTTCTGAGCTCAGAGCCGTGCAACCCACCCCCTGGGTTACACACCCATGAAGCTGGCCTGGGCAAGACACCTGCCAGGCTCTCGGGGTTTCTCTGAAACAGCGAGAAGGCCTTCCCCAGGAAGCAAGCAGGGTCAGCAGTGTTAGCTTCAAGGACGAACTCTAACAGCAATAAATCACATACATGGAAATGAACCAAAAACTGCTTGGAGACCCAGCTCTTTGCAGAAGAGGGGGGAATCGTGAAGATGTATGGGTTCTTACACGCCCTCCGACGAGCAAAATGACTGACACAGAACAGGTGCTTCCTCTCGGCAGAAATGCAGAATAACGCAATTGGCAACTAACATTTTCATCAAGTAATCCTCTTTTGGGGAGCAGTTCTTCCCTTGGAGACCGCTCTATTCTTTAGAGGCATTTTTCTCTCCTCTCATCAAACAATACATCACCCACATAGAATAACGTTCAAGATTAAATCCCAGGAACAACGGCATCTTAAAATATCTAAAATATCTGGCAGAAACAACCCCATTCTCCACCATCAACAGACAGTGAGAGAGAGAGAGAGAGAGAGAGAGAGAGAAAACAAGTCTCCATTCACCAGCTGGAGCTGGCCGGAGGAAGATCTGCCTTTCTCAGCAAATTATATTATCTACGGGGGACTCACACGGAATCTTAAGTCTGAGTTGAAGGGAGTCCCTATTTCCCAGCCCACGGGTAAACTTTAAATAGCCATTAAAATGACATTTCAAAATAATAAAAGAACTCAAAGAACCGGAGGAACAAAATAAATGGTGTTGTAAAGGAAATGGAAACATTACCATAATTAGAGCTTTTAAAAGAGACACTTTAAACATTGGTTGAAGGCTGACTTGTTTACAATAGCACTCAAGGCACGTTGCAAGAGCCTACCCCGGAAAGCATCCGTATTTACGAGAAAGGGGAGGTGAAGAAAGCTTCTGTAAGGTCACTGGAACTACTTCCTGAAACCTAGTTTAAAAACAAAACAGAAAACAACAACAGCACAAAACCGAAAACACCATTCCGGCCTTCTCGGGGATGTAAAGATTCATCTAACCTGGCTTTGCCATCCATACGCCGTGGGTCCCCATCACAGTCTGCACATGTAATAACCTCACTCCCCTGTCACTCACCATCACGAAAAAATGCACCACCACCACCCCCCCCCCTTATGAAACCTAAACGGTGCGGTTTCCAGTGTGGGCATTTATTCCCAGTTAGTGAAATGACACCCTGTCCCATAAGTGTTTCCCAGACAGGAACTTCATTCAACCTAGAACCCTACCCGGGCCCAAGCAGAGATGAAGTACTTTTTAAGTCCTTCCAATAACAGTAACTGGCAGGTGTAACTGACAGGCTAGAATTCAGCCCCCTGGTCTAGAACTTGAGAGAAGATGGAGGGAGACGGAAGAACTGTGAGTCTGAAAAGGAGGGAGACCCACGGAGGCCGAGAAGTGCAGAAAACAGAGGCAGCACCCACTCGACCAAGGGAGCTTGGAACAGGGTCCACAGCCATGGAGAGGCCGCCAGATGTACCAGATGTGCTAAGATTGTCCTTGGCAAGGGGAGTGACTGTGCTGGTGAGAGCGGGGGCTCTGCTTCCATATAGCACTTGCCTCTAGGACAGCAGATAGCACCCCCTGAACCGGCAGGCCACAGACCTGTCCTGGGTAGGAAGGAAAGGCTACCTGACTTCATTAGGACAAGCAGAAGTTCCTTGGCACCGTGCAAAAGCACCATTCACCAGGGAGTGTTACAAAGACAGACGTGTTTCGGTAAAAGGAAAATGTCCAGGAATTTAAATTTTAGAAACTGTGGCATACCACCAGTAGCTTACACTGTGAAATCTCGATGCGCCCTGCAAAAAACTACTCTCTTCGAAGTGTTCTCTTTAGTACTAAAAGCACTAAATAGGTACTTCCTTACTGCAGAAAGACTTGGAAAACCCCCAGCCCTAAACTAAAAGCAGTCACCTCAGCCAGCAGCTTTCTGGCTTCCCCTCGCTGTTATTAAGGATCCTTCTGTTTGACGGAGGGTTTCTCCACCTCTCACCAACCATCTTTTCTCTTTCTGTGTCCAGAAAAATCTGAAAACCCCGTGTTTATACGGAGCCCGTTGCTATGCAAATCATTAAAACACATTACAAAAATCTTTCCTTTGAGTCAGGAGGAGAACAGAATGGGGAAAAGGGAACCGCTAGCAAGAGTCCCTCTGCTGAACAGAGAAGCCAGCAGAAAGGAGCTGGAGAGACAAAGCAACATGGAAAAAATTATGGTGGTCCGAGCCCTTGAGTCATTTTAACCAAAGTGGGAAAACTGACATTTTCAAAGCCCCAAGGTAATGCATCTTAGTTTGCAGTGGGGTTAACAAACCCTGGTCTTAATCTCTGTAATTCCTATGGTTTCATGACTCATTTTCCATCTGTCTACGACTGTGTTCTTTGTCTCAGCTTTTTCACACTTCTGTAGGAATATCAAGAGATTTTTTCCCCCTTCTATGTGGACTCCTATGTGTGTCTCCTTTTGATCTCTTTCATCTTCTTGTTCAATTATCACCTAAAGGGAGGGCCTGAATTGTCCATTTCTTCTCCAACTCGATCACAGCATCTTGGAAGATGTCCTTCTCTTATGAGGAGATTTGCTCTTCAAAAATCATATCCGGGAGATGAGATGAAACACAGTATGTCAAAATTAATGTAAAAAAAAAAAGCAGAGCTTCTCAATGTTCTAATTTTAAAAAGTCTGGATGTGATCATTTTCAATTTTCTAATCTAAAAAATCTGTCCCTGATAACTTTAATAAAGTTAATCACTCTCTGAGATAGTTTACAATCAAGATCATTCTCAAATTTTTGTTGTGTTGTTCCTAGTAGTCTATTAACCTGCAAGTTTTCAAGGGTGGTATTGTCTAGGGACAAGAGATGGAATATACAACTTTTTTTTTTTAGATTATTTATTTATTTATTTGACGGACAGAGATCACAAGTAGACAGAGAGACAGGCAGAGAGAAGGGAAGCGGGCTCCCTGCCGAGCAGAGAGCCGGATGCGGGGCTCGATCCCAGGACCCTGAGATCATGACCTGAGCCAAAGGCAGAGGCTTTAACAGACTGAGCCACCCAGGCGCCCCAGGATACGTCCTCCTTCCACTACCATGGGTCTTCATATATGTGGGTTCACCTACATCCCCCCAAAGCAACCAGAGTACTCATTCTAAACTCTTTGCCCTTATTCAGAAAGCAGAAACGGCTGGGCCCTACTAATGCTATAGAACCTGTTTTATTCTCAAATAGAAGTGGCCAAACCCTTGCAAACATGTGTTGGGTGAAAACAAGTTTGGTTGGCTTCAGACAAAGGCTTATTTTTTAAGCACAGATGGTTGAATGGCTGCCTCTTCCAACGGGCTGCCCACAATGAAAGACAGACTCCCATTTCTAATCTATGCAAATATCTTACTCTGCGGGGCATCACAAAGACTAACTGTTCCACCGTCTGAGTGGCGGGTCCCAGGTGCTCTCCAGATGCCAAGGCACAGCTTCACCTGAGATGTCTGGTGACGGGGAGAGCAGCGAATGGCTGAAGAGTTAGTCACTAGCTGCTCCTAAGGAGCGTTGTCCGGGCCTTCTGTGAAACATTCCTCTGGAATGCTGCCCTACCACCACCACCGCTTCTTCCTTGGCTGCTCTGCCTAGAGGACGGTTTCAGTATCCAGTTCAGATCCCCAGGCTTCTAAAACCTCCCAAGAAGGCTCAGATTCCCAGCTCCTAATGACCATGAGTAGCCTTCTTCACCCTGAGTTTGGCTCATTCGTTGGTGTCTAACACAAAACCCAGGAACCCTGAGCATTTTTAAATGGTATTATGGCCAAGCCGGGTCTCCTTTGTTGCTCTTATCTAGTCCGAACGCCCACAGCCCAGGATATGTCTCCTGAATCACACCTGCGTCACTTCCCAAGGTTATGCCCTTTTCTCTCTCTCCTTTCTCCATCAATTTTCCTTTCTGTACTTAACAACTTCTCTCTTATTTCCTCATCGCCCCAGCTAAAGTCTTTCACTTGCTCTGACATCCCTTGGCACATTCTAGTGGGTCCCTTGGAACAACAAAAATTTCTGCAACGCTGGGGAAAAAACCCAACCAAACAAAATCCCACAAGTCGTCATGCAAACCTAGGTCCTCGCTTTAAACATCCTCTACCATAAAGACAGGGATGTGCTTCTCATCTATACAGTTTAGTTCCGAGTTTAAGTCTAAAAATATCCTTCAAGTTTTATTTTCTTTGTTAGTTGATCAGCTCAGCCAATAACAGAGTTTGCTTCAAAATCCTGGGTTGGAAAAGATCTCGTTCACTCCTTATCGAAACTCATTTGAAATGAACCAAACCAAGTGAGCAAAAAGAATATTCTAAGGAAAAAGAATTCCTTCCTGATCTCCAGTCTCAACAACCCCTACCATCCTAATTCTTACTCTGTATGTCAGATTTTCAGATTTAAACACTTTCTGTGTCAGCCTGTGAATGCAAACACTGACAGTCAAATAATGTGGCATGAAGTCTACTTAGCAGGAAAATCTAAAACTGTAACGAGAGGTAACTAATTTGTTAATTACCGAGTCTGGATGAATATCAGAACCACCTGAGAATATTGTTTATTTTAATCCATATATTCTCCCGATCCCTAGCCCCAGACATCCCGATTCAGACTTCTGTTACCAGCCTAGAACCACATTTATAGGAAATGCTGCAGGTCATCGTGATAGAGCAGGCCCTGGTCTCCTTGAGAACCACCAATCTTGTCCAACACCTTACGCAATGTGGGGGTCTACTCTACAAGATACCACCACCCTGTCTGTCCAGTCAGTGCCACCCCACTGAAAACAGGGCACTCACCCTTTTGTAAGTCTGCTTGTTCCACCTTTTTTGGCTTAAATTATCAGAAAGAGCATTCCTGTGTGGAGTCAAATAACCAAAGTCTTTCAACTCCTTGTACGTCACTTATTATGGGCCCAAATTTTGTGCTGCAGCGCTAACAGAATTCCCTTCCCACAAGCGTCTTCCAATTTCCAGAGGCAGCTATGGCACTCTTGCAGGTCTTCATTTTTCTAAGCTTAACCAACGTATTTTGGCTTCATATATCACCACTGCTGAGTCCCTCACAGTCACTTCAGCAGCTCTTCCTCAATGACAGTCCTTACGGAAGAATGTTCTGGACCCTGTCCAGAGCAGCAACACTTCGTTGTTTTCTTACAGACTGAACTTTGCCCCAGATGTGTGAACTCACAGGCCGGGTTTCATCCTCGTTACCTACCGCCGTGCATTGCCTAGTCTGAGGCTAACGCCGTCCTCCCGACCCTGCGTGAGGTACTGAAGGAGGAGTCAGGAGCCAGGGAATATGGTCCCATTCTGAGGAGTTAATAACTTCCTGCCCGGGAAGGAACCCACGTAAGTGAACAAACTTGAAAATGGTGCACGGCGTCCACCCAAACAAATGATACTTGGGAGACTGAACACAGGTTTCTGGATGAGGCTGTGAGCTATTTCATGGCCTCTGCTGACAGAAAGAGCTCCTAGTTAATAGTAGGTTTTGATTAAAAAAAAAAAAGAAGAAGATGCCACCTATCACCATAAAATGTATATAAAAATTTTAAGTGCCTCCTTGTCTTAAAAGTGTGAAATCTAAGAAACACGTGCAGTAGTCGAGACTGTTTCTTCCTTCTCAGGATGTCGCTAGCATTGCTTCCCAAGTACTCCGAATGCCATCATCCAAGTAAAAGGTGAGAAAGAAAAGGTTCATTCAATTTCCTTTATTACAGAAAGAACCGTTTGATGAGATATGACCCCTCTGCATATTTTAATGGAAAACTCTGACCTTGTACTAACTGTACTAACACCAGCCAGCACCAACTGTTTCATTCATGGAACTGCACACTTAGCAGAACTTGAGAAACACAGGAAATCCCTCACTTTACAGATGAGGGAAAAGTGCCACTTCAAGGACAGCAGGTGGTTTCTTTGAGGGAAGACAGCCCAGGAGCAGGAGCAGAGGCCCGATTCCAGGTCTCCTCTCTACCAGTGGCTTCCTGTCCCTTCTGTGACCAAGGACAAGCAAAACTCTCGCCCTCTCAACATCCTCCTCAACTCTGCTCCCATCGTCAATACCTTCTCAAATCTAAAATCTGTTGCTACCTTTTGCTTGGGAGCATTTTAAGGGAAAGGACAGACCAAACAAGTACAAGGTGGTTAATTCTTTACGAGATCCTGGCACATCGATTCTACCCACAGTCTCCAACGGATGCTTCTCCATGGCTGGACACCACATTCAACCTCATTCAGCCTCAGGATCCGTGCTACCTTATTAGCATCACGGGGACCGACTGGGGTTATGAGCATCACGGATTCAAACCACAATTCTAAAGCTGCAAGGCAACCGGTAAACAATCCCCAACAGCTCCCCACTCCTCCCCACTGCACACCTACACACCCCTCCATCAACCTGCTCATCGACTTCGTCTGAAGCCCCGCGGTTAATCCACACCCTTACACGGAACTCAGGAAGAAATGCACCTACCTTGTGGCCTCTTGCTGCAGCCATGACACATTTGGCACATAGAACATGACTCCGAAGAAAAGCAGAGGCTCATTAGCAAATTTGTCCAGATGTTTCTTCAGAGGTTTCTCCAGCTCCACCCATCGTGCTTGCTGGCTCTTGCTGAGAAACCAAAGGCCAAAGTAGTGCGTCTAGATAAAAGGGTAAAACAGCATCAGTTTCGGCTTGTGGGGGGCAAGACTCCAGCACCTCGTGTAACATTTGGTCTCCCAGCTCACACATGAGGATCCAGCTTTGACTTTCTAACTTTGGGGCAAGCTCAAGAAAGCACTCGCACGTGGTCTACGCTGAGTATCGTACCCACGGTTACCGCTGGACCACGTAGGTACCGGTGCTCCTGTGTTTGGTAAGGAGGTGGGGGCAGGGTGGGGGCAAATGTTGGCTTTTCTCCTCGGCTCCCAAAGCTGACTTTCCCATGCCTTCTGAGCGCCTCACTGTCTCACGGGGAACATGCTGGCAAAGGCAAACACATTTCTTGCACCTGCTGCAAAGTAACTTATTACTCAACTCCTAAGACAAAACCTTCTGCCAGCTCAAGGCTTCCACACTGTAGGCTAGTTCCACACACCAGTTCCAGAGTTTAACAGAAAACGGATTCACTCGTTTTGAGTTTTATGAAGTACTTTGAAAAACATCGGCCTCTCCCACTTCATTATACATGAACTGCAGCAAATCTCTCCCCGACATCAAGCTTTGAGAATAGAAGGATGTCTTCACAGCTGCCACAGGAGCCCCTGGTGGCTGTTCTTGGCAGATTATGGTGGGATTTGATAGATGAAAGTGAGATTTTCACCCTTAGACGTGAAGCCTCAACCAGTTTAGTTTTGAACAATGTGCTAAATGATTAAAACGGGTACTTTTATGCATCCAATCCTGTCTTTACATTAATTCATGCTAGGATTTCAGGATTAGCACAACAATCACCAAAAAATAGATCACTGCTTTTGAAATATTCTTTTATATTTCAATTACAGCTTAGAATGGTTTACAGCACACCTGGAAATCTGCCTTCAAAAGAATGTTTTCATTGCAATGTTTAATTTCCAAAGGCATTCTTGTGCTGATGTTCCCACCGCAGCTGGCAGTCTCCTCAACAAGACCACAGATCAATCCTTGCCACAACCCTACCAAAATCTGTAATAAAAGTTTTGACTCTGACTTCACTAGAAACCCAGACATGTCCTTGCTTAAAGGACCCACATACTCTACAGAATATTTGCAAATGCACGTGCCTTCAGAGGAGAACAAGGACTTCATCAACTTAACTCCACGAGGTTCTAAAGGGCAAGTTCACAGGAGGAATCAATGCATTTCTGGAGCAACAGAATGCCAGCAAACAGAGCCAAGGTTCGATTTCCATCAGCTTGGACCAAATGCTTGATTGAATTCTGACCCTACCATTCACTTTCCAGCTTTAAGGGAGTCTGTTAGTTGTTCCAATGCGATGGATGATGTAGAGGAAATGAAATGTGGCTGGACAGAAGGAAAACAGGCTGTGAAGTCCATTCCTCTCACGGCGTTTGCACTCACTATCTTAATAACTCCATACAAGTTGCTGAGCCTCCAGAGTGTCAAAACTTTCTCATCTGTAAGGTGGGGATAATGCGTACAGCCATCGCCCACAGGCTGTGAGGGCCATAAATGAGATCATGTCTTGAACTGTGCGCACAGCACACGTTAATAACTACTTCAGCAGTGGAGCTAAAGTGGAGCTTTCTGTCACTGCTACTGTTATCATCAACCTTTTCACAACCACCACCACCACCACCACCACCACCATGACCACCACCATGACCACCATCATCAACACCATCACCACCATCAATACCACCACCATGACCACCATCATCAACACCATCACCACCATCAACACCACCACCATCACCACCACCATCATCATCACCACCACCACCACCACAACCATTACCACCATCACCCCATCATCACCACCATGGGTAAATGAAAGCAGGCAAGTCTCAAGAATCTTTTTCACCAGCACTCCTGGCATGTCTATGAACCACAGAATTAGAAAACAGAAGTTATCTGAAAATAAATGAGAAAAAGCAGGCAAAAGGAGAAGCTGGAAGGCCTATAAATAACATAAAAACCTGAAAGGTTTAAGAAAAAAATAAATCGCAAAATAGTGTCTCCCCTAAGATTTTATTTAGAGGCTTACGGGTGTTAGGGGACACTGGACTATCACCCTGATACTGTCCTAGGGGGTCTATGATATAGGCTTAAGCCAACCTGAAAATGAGGTAATCTGGGTACTTAATTTAATAAACTGTGTGGAAGGGGTCCAAGGCAATTCTGTCTTCTACTAAATTCCTGTGTGGTGCACAGGGTATGCCACTGCCTTTCGGGTGGCTAGGAGTGAGTGCATAGAATAAATGAGGTCATATATGTAAATAGTTACATGCTATGTAATAGTTATTTTCATTGGAAAAGAGCCCTTTCATAAGCCTGGGTGGAGAACGGGAAGACAAGCTTTGCAATTGCTTAACAGGTCAAACCATGATTTATTAACTTTCACTAAATGCAGTCCTGACATTTGGGGGCATAATTTCATGATCCATACTTCATTCAAACAACAACATGCACTCCAATGAGTAACATTCAAAACAGAACAGGTCCACTGCATCCACATTCTACAATCAATTTTGCCCCCCTCCCAAAACAAAAAATTTTTAAATGTTTACTACTCCTGTGCTTTCAAGGCTAGTATTTTAAATTTTCCTTTCTCACTCCAACCCACCCAATCATTAAATCAGACCTGATCTCCCCCCCCCCCAAAAGCACACTAAGAATGTTCCATGGCAGACACACGCACTTGCATGTACACAGACACAAGCACTCACGTGTCTATGATGAAAAGGAGGATGAGGTACAAGAGAAATCAAAGTAACAGTCTTGAGCCACAATGAAGAGCACAGAGCTGTGAATCACAACATAAACCACTTCTACTGCAAAAACCTCATTCATGGCATAAAGTGTTTTTGTTGCTGCAATGTGGTATTTTGCAGAGGACACAGAATATCTGAGTGACCCAATCTGCATTTGTCCAATGAGATACTACATAACTACTCAAGAAATGGGGTGTCCGGCACAAGGGCAAATTGAGAGAGGCAGGTAACCTGGAAGATATCAGAATAACCTAATTTAGAGATGCTGAATTCTGTTATCTCACGGGAAAGGAAATCCATTGACCAGATCCCCACCAGGTAACTTCCTCCATTGCCACCGTATCACCTCCGCCGTTTTCCCTCTAGTTATATCCTCCCCTGGAGTAGTCAACAGAGAATAAAGATCCAGTCTCAAAGTTCTCCCCGCATGGGTTTATGCCACCATGTCTATACAGTGGCTCCCAGGAAAAGGCACAAGAAACAAACATCTCCTTGAAGCTAGCAAGGTACACTGATCAACCTCCTGTGTATTAGCCAAGGGACCATTAATCCCATCAGGATGCCCAGCTGGGACCACACCATGCTGGCTCATAACTGACTTGCCAACTTAAAACTCCCGCTGAATCCTGAAAGCTGAGTTCCCCTGCTAACCACTGCCACATAGTTCAGGGGACCGTGGTAGGGTGACTGCAAATAGAAACCACCTCCTCCCTGACCCAGAGGATCCCATTCCACCGCCCGAGTAAGTCCCCCAGGGGCTTTTATTTCTCTCTGAAGGTGCAAACCTAAGCCAGGTCCAGCCAATCCTAATGATCTTCTGGGTGAGCTATAAATCCCATTTAATTTCTCTGGTTTTCCTTGGAAAACAGGTCTGGTGCTTTGGGTTCTGCAATGAACTCACTGCAATGAGGGAAAAAGACAGAAGAGCCAGTTCCCAGAGCAAGGACTAAAAAGGCACTCCTAGGAAACAGTGTGAGGAAAGACACACGTGGACATGACATTTTCATACGAGTGGTTTCCCGGTCTGTTTGGTTGGGAGTTTTTCACTTTAATGGAGGAAGCAGAAATGTATGCATGCAATCAAAATATGCTAGTTTTGAGGGGCAGACTGGTGTGTGAGCATTTTAGGACCAAAGGAAGATCCCTCTTCAGTTCCAAGAAAAAGATTCTAGTGAAGGAAGGCCTTTAAAGATAGTTTGGGCTTTGTCGTTTGTTCATTTACCTGGAGAGATGGTGGTATCCCCCACGTGAGCTATTATTAATAGGGAAAGATTCTTTGAGGATTTTGTTTTTCTAGTTTTGCGACCAATGGTACGGCTTTGATGCTATTTGCAAGGGTTACAGATACAGCCTTGGCAATTACCAGGGATTAAACCCATGATCTTATCTCAAGCATTTTGAAGAGTTAATCATCCAGAAGCAAGAGTTTAAAATATCTTGCATTACGTTGCCTGTCATAGCCAGCACTTTGGTTGTAAATTGAGAAAGAGTTGGTATACCTCCACATAAAATAGATGGGAATTACACACCAGCATTAAAACTTTCACTGAGGCATGGAAAGTGCTTCAAAAGATGACTAGAAGCACAAGAAACAGCACCTGATGCCATTTCATTCCAAAGGCTTTGGAAAATAAACCGTTGGATAGGACTTGGAGGATGGCGGCGAACAGCCTGTGTGCCTCCACCTCTACTCTGGGCAGGTCTGGGATTTCTGTAACTGACGTGTCTGTAATTAATAACCGCCCCATCTTCCTCTGCCTCACCCATCTTTCCTGAAAGTATGGGAAAAGAGATTGTAGAGTAACATGGGCCCAAGAAGCAAACCTCACAGCCAGGGGTGGAAAAATCACTCTTGGGAGGCTGGACGGCTCACTCAAAATATCCAGAAAGATGAAGACTTGTAAGTTAAGACGGGAAAGTATTTCACCTGCCATCTTCCTCTGCCTAGAAAACAGACACTGCTGCCAGTTTGCTTCCCAGAACTGACAGTATGCGAACAAGATCTCACGTTATAATCTTCACAAAGACAAAATGCAATACACAATTCAAAGACCAGAGATCTCCCCGAGGTCTACTCTTCAGCGGACTCCTGATCGGTGTGATTTCAGTCCTGTACAAACACAAACATACACGGCTATGGTGAGGCTCAGGCTCTCAGATGCAGCCAGCTCCGCTGTTACCAGGCCAGGAAATGAGGTATTCCACTGAACTAAATATCCGCATCATGGCACGTTATGTTACCAATCCCCACAAAATTCGCATAAAATTAAACCCCAGAAATGTCCTTAACGTAAGTTAGCTTAAGCTGGTTGAGATTCAGTACCTTTACAAATTCTAGCCATTAGTGAAAACAGCAAAATGTGGGTCGTTTCTACTGTAGTCCATAGCTTGGGACAAATCACCTTTTAGTTAAAAATGAAAACAAATTTGCAAAAGATAAAGGGGATAAGTCTGAGAACCATCATCCACCCTAGGATATTAGTAGGGCCTTTTTTTTTTTTTTTTTAAAGTCTCCTTTAGAAACCAGGGCTCTTAGTCTAGCCATAGCAGAGGGCCAAGAGTTATTGGATTCGCCATTCCCAAGAGCAAATTTCCTGATAAAGCAATGGTTCTATCTTGAATAGAGTTTAGCCGGGAAGGTACCTTTGTGAAAGTATTTATTCCTCCTCCATTTACTATTCTTTGGTTAAAAGCAGAGTCAGGAGGGGCGCCTGTGTGGCTCCGTGGGTTAAGCCTCTGCCTTTGGCTCAGGTCATGATCTCAGGGTCCTGGGATTGAGCCCCGTGTCAGGCTCTCTGCTCAGCAGGGAGTCTACTGCACCCCTACCCCCGCTGTCCCCACTGTCCCCTCCTGCCTCTGCCTGCTTGTGATCTGTCAAATAAATAAATAAAATCTTAAAAAAAAAAAAAAGCACAGTCAGGAATATCCCTAAAGGAAATAATTCCAGCATATTTCTACATTTTATTGGAATTCTTAATATTCTAATATGGTTCTTAATATTCCTTATTCTTATTAACGTGGCCTCCTTGCCTTTCTTAGAAGAGTACTACTGTTTAATATAATGTAATGAAATATAATGTAAATATAATGTAATGCCCATATTTGGGCATTAAATATAATGTAATGCCCCTATTTGATTTTAAATTTTCTAATAGCTACATTAAAAAAGTACAGAGAAGTGAAATTAATTTTAATAAATTTTATTTAAAATCATATAGTCAAAATAGTATGCTCTCAACATGTAACCAATATGAAAGTGATTAAAGAGCTATTTTAACTATTATTGTACTAGATTTTCGGAATCTGATGTGTATATTACAGTAACTGCACATCTCAGTTCAACCTAGTCACACTTCAAGTGGTCGGGAGCCACATGTGGCCAGTGGCTACCATATCGGACAATTCAATCTTAATCACTGTTCAAGAAATTGAAAGACACTGGCTCAGTGTATGATCGCAGTTTCTAACAATTCAAGCCATCTAAAAGTGAAACTAGCAGACTTAAAAAAGGGTAAGAGCCCAGTCTTTGGAGGTGTTGTGGCAGAGTCTGGAGAGCCCACGTGGTGTCTCACAGAGGAGACACATTGAGAGCGTCCCCTGTGCCAAGCTCTATAATACTGTGGCAACACTACAAAAACTCCTTTAATCCTCCCCAAAACTCATGGAGGTTACTACCCTCACCATCTCTATAACAGAGGAGGAGACGGAGGCCCAGAGCCGCCAAGCAACTATCCAAGATTACCAAGGTAATGAGTGGCAGAGGCCAGGGCTCAGACTCAGGTCTGCGGTCACATTCACAGCCATCGACCCCGCTGCTTCTCCATGCACTGATTTTCTAAATATGAGAGTCAGACATAAGACACATTGTTTTAGCTATTTCTCTCTTAACCTAGGTCAGTGATTTTCAGCTTGTATGGGAAGGTGTACAGGGTTGCAGGTGTCCATCCCCTCTGCCAAAGAACAGCTCCATTTGATACACTGAATTCCACCTATGATCTCATTTGAGGATAGGAAAAGGGTGACGTCCATAAATCCAAACATGTTTTAACCATATTATCAGAATTCTAATTTTCTGAGTCTCTTTTCCTTAATAGATTAAGTTCCTTAAGCAGGTTAAGTGTATGCCTTCGGCTCAGGTCATGATCCCAGGATCCTGGGATCAAGTCCCACATTGGGCTCCCTGATCAGTGGGGAGCCTGCTTCTCCCTCTCCCTCTGACTGCCTTTCCCGGGATTGTGCTCTCTCTCTCTCTCTCTCTCTCTCAAATAAATAAACAAAATCTTTGGGACGCCTGGGTGGCTCAGTTGGTTGGGCAGCTGCCTTCAGCTCAGGTCATGATCCCAGCGTCCTGGTATCGAGTCCCACATCGGGCTCCTTGCTCAGCGGGGAGCCTGCTTCTCCCTCTGACTCTGCCTTCCACTCTGTCTGCCTATGCTCGCTCTCGCTCACTCTCTCTCTGACAAATAAATAAATAAAAAATCTTTTAAAATAAATAAATAAACAAAATCTTTAAAATCTTAAAAAAAAAAAAAAGAGAGTTCCTAGCCAGAAATTCATACCTAATTTTTTTCCCTGAACTTAAAACAATTTTTAAAAAATGTTTTTTTCTAAGGCGTCCATTTTATTTCTTCTTTGCAGGGCTCTTGTTCAGTCTACCCAGCCAGCTCTCTGTCTCTCCTGTCACCGCATCCTCATTCTTTTTCTGCTGTTCGGTATTTTTCCTAAAATGCAAGGTGTTCATGCCACGCTCTGCCCTGAAACCCTCAGATGGCTTCACATCTCACCGCAGCGCTTTATTCTCCAAACGGTTCAAAGAGGATTTAACAGGAGGCTAAGATAATGGTGAAACACTGAGTTCAATACCTTTTAAAAAAAAAAAAACAGCATGTATGAGGGTGTTTCCCAAAGCATTTCGCCGCGGCTCCTTTTCTGCGGCTACACAGGCAGCCTGGGAACCCGAGCGGCAGAGTCTGCCCACCCGGGCTTGAGGCAGCCCTGCAAGGCCAGCGGGTCACCCTGTGCTGCAGTGTCTCCGTCTGTCCCACAGAGACAGCCACGGGAGCCACCTCATGGAGTTCAGAGAGATCAGTGAATGGATATGGGGAAGGTGCTCAGCCCAGGAGGCAGCGTGTTAAAACGTGGCGGTTATTTTAATTATTTTGGGGACACATTTCAGAAACAGAATCCAGCTGAAACTCCCCAGCCACACACATCAAACCACTCTAAAGCAGATTCCTGCCTGCTTTCCTACACTCCTACCTCCCTGCCGGGACCCCTCCACGCACACGTGCATGCACACACGCGCACACACACAGACACAGATCAGTGCAAAATGAACTCTGCCCGTCCCTGAAAATCCATGTGCTTTCCTGTTTCTGTACCTCAGCATGGGTTGTTCCCTTTGCTTTGTTCCTTGTTTGTCCTCATCTCTAAACTCCAGGGCTGCTGGGAGCAGGGACCCTCTCCCATGCCGCTTCCCTCGGGCCTGGCCTGGGTCCTCTCGATGCCATCTGAAACGGCAGCACACTGGTCCCTTCAAGACCAGGCATGGCTCTCGACAAGTCTGCCACATGGATCCGTGTCCTTATACACTCGTTGAAACCCACCGAATGAACACCACCAAGAGTGAACCCCAACGTAAACTACGGAGCCGGATGCTACTGATGTGTTAAGGTGGGTTCATCTGATCGTAACATATGGTCTACTCCGGTGTGGGGGAGGGTGTGGGACTGGGGGGGGGGCAGGAGATGTATAGGACTCTGTTTTCCTACTCTATTTTGCTATAAAGCCAAAACAGCTTTAAGAAATCAAATGCATTTTGGGTGCCTGGGTGGCTCAGGGGGTTACACCTCTGCCTTCAGCTTGGGTCATGATCTCAGGGTCCTGGAATCCAGCCCCACATTGGGCTCTCTGCTCGGTGGGGAGCCTGCTTCCCCTCTCTCTGCCTGACTCTCTGCCTACTTGTGATCTCTCTCTCTCTCTCTCTAATAAATAAAATCTTTTTAAAAAATCAATTTTTGGGGTGCCTGGGTGGCTCAGTTTGTTGAGCAACTGCCTTCGGCTCAGGTCATGATCCCGGACTTCCAGAATCGAGTCCCGTATCTGGCTCCCAGCTCCTTGGGGACTCTGCTTCTCCCTCTGACCTTCTCCTCTCTAATGCTGTCTCTCACTCATTAAAAAAAAAAAAAAATTGATTTTTTAAAATGATAAAACAAAGTGACAAAACAAATGATAATTAGTGTAGATCAAAAGTTAAACAAAAATTAATTTTCCTTTCTTAATATAAAGCTAATCTATATATTGGTTTTTTAAAGTATTTTATTTATTTGACAGAAAGGCAGGGAGAGAGGGAACACAAGCAGGGGGAGTGGGAGAGGGAGAAGCAAACTCCCCGCTGAGCAGGGAGCCTAAAGTGGGACTTGATGCCAGGATCCCGGGATCATGACCTGAGCCAAAGGCAGATGCTTCATGACTGAGCCACCCAGGCGCCCCAATATAAAGTCTAGGATACATCTAGACTCCAGGGCACTTCTAATGGTAAAGCCAAATAGCCACTGTAATCTGGTTTCCAAGCCTTAATAAAGACTAAATATTTTGCTATATTTTAGACAGATTTTCACTTTCTCCTCTCCATCAGCTCTATTTGGAAAACAACCTGAATACAAAGAAAGTCAAGTGAGCAGAGCAGACCCCGTGTTCATTCCCTCCTCCTCCTGCTTCTGGGAGAACACATTCCTCCCCAGCATGTATATGTGTGTGTGTGCGTGCGTGCGTGTGTGTGTGTGTGTGTGTGTGTAGATGAAGAACACAGTCGTGGATTGCTTGATCTCACCCTTCTGTTTGAGAGTAGCTGTAAGTATTGTCTCACAAAAGGCCAGACCTTCGATGTCATCTGTCACAGAACAAAAGCACACAATTAAAAAAAGAAAGTGATCTGCTCTAATGCGGATGCACCCACTTAGAGCGTGTCAGGATGAAGCCCGCGTTAACTGTCGGCCTCACCGGAGCATCAGAAGATCAATCACACTGCAACCCACACCTGACAGGAGAACCTGGACTTCACCGCTTTGTCCTTTGTGACAACACAGTTGTGGGTTAATCCGGGTTTCACCTTTGCCCTCTTGCTGAGCGAAACAAAAGTCTACTCAGAGTAATTACTACCCTACACGTCTCCAGACACCCTCCGCTGGCTCCTCAGACTCGACTCTACCTGGTAACTCATGGAGATGCTTCTTAGCCCCCAAAAACGGCATGTCCTTCTGAATCCTTGCATCCTCAAAACCCGACTCCCCATGCACTGGATGGCCTTGCTTGCTTTTCCACCTGCTGAAGTCCTAGCATCCTTCAAGTCCCCATTCAGAGAGTAAAGGCTCTGTTCGTCTTTCACCGAACATCCTCTCCCCCTCCGAGGGCCGCCATGGTCAGTGGCACTGGCTGTGTACTGCACAACACTAAGGAGAACTATTGCCTTTCAGGCCTGCCCCTGCACTGCCTTTGAGCATGGATTGCATCCCACCTTTACTTCACTTAAATGCTGGATTCCCCTATTCACCTGTGCATAGCTTGAAGACAGAATTATACCCTATTTATCTTCATTCATCAAGGTCTAACACAGTACTTGGCACACTGTGGTTGCTCAAGATTTTCTTCAATCAAAAATTTTTAAGACACTAAAATTGGGACAATTATAAATTATTAGATGCAGCACTATGCATTTCCCATACTGAATCTCTTTTAATATTTACAACAGCCCCCATAAGATACATAAGGCGAGCATCATCATCCTGCTTTTATAAGTGAGAAAACGGAGGCCCAGAGGAGGGCAGTAACTTTTGCAAGCGCACCTAACTCCTAAGTCACAGAGCTGTAATTTGAACCCACGTTCATGATGGGAAAGACTGAGCTTACAGCTGCTCAAGTGCATGCTGTAGTGACTCTCTCAGTGCACGTGACAAATGGTTACCCTAATGTGAGTTACTGAGAATACTCAAAAGTGGAATGATCTATAACTAAACTTTTCACAAGAAATTTAGACCAGTCTTCTCACCAACCGGTCTCCAGACTTGAGATTTCTCCTTTACGCCATGCATATATTTAAATATGTACACCCAAATGTGCTACCGAAAAGCAAAAAGGAACCAGCGATCAACCAGCAAGGTCACAACACTTCCCGTGTTTTTCCGCCGGGTCGGCTACCAAGCTGCACGTATCTGTGGGATGGGGGAGTCTCTGTCACAGGAAAATACACTTCAAAGGAAGCCCTGATCACAGAAACCAAAGCAGACACACCAAGACTGGCAGGAGACAGAAGTGCTCAAGAGACACAGTCCCCTGGAGGACGGCAGTCGGCCTGCGGAGGACACCAAGGGGAGAGAAGACCTTCCCGAACCCCAATTCCTGTATGGATGTGGCGAGAAGGTATGCGGACCGACGTCAAACCCCATCACTTCCAGCAGACCCGCCCCCCGCGTACCATCACCCTGATGTGGCGGGCGATGAGGGCACAGGGCCTAGGACAACCACAGAGCTTCTCCTGGTCCTCAGATCTCCAGGGCTTGCAGTCCCTTCCACGCTGGTAACCACCGTATCACGTCACCTTACCTGCCCCCCCACCGGCCCCCCGCTCTCAGGGACACCCGCCGGGGAGGGGAGGGGAGGTTCTCACCGAAGCCTCTTCTCCTGAATGTCCCTAAGGCTAGGACAAGCGGGGCGTTGCTGGCATAAAGGACCTACACTCCGAGGAGTCTTGATCTGAAGAGCGATAACGTGACCGCCTCATGGTCAACCCCGGTTTTGCACAAGGCCCGAATGAGTCTCACCAATGGCGCCAAGAAAAGGAGGGTCAGGAGCATCTTGAAAAAAATGCCCACCTACAAGCTCCCACATAAAGCCTCCCTGGTCAGGCTCCTTTTAAATGCTTTTCCAGTTTTGCCCCATCTTTGAAGAGGAAAATAGAGAAACAAACAAAAACTACAAGCAGCCGCATCTGTCCCCTCTGTGGGCGTTTCTCCCAGACGTGCAGCTGGAAAGCCAGAACGCCAGCTACCCACTCGCGCTCTAGGCAGGGTTCTCGCTTGTCACAGCAGGCCATGGGGCAGGCCTCCTGATGCACAGAGGCTGTGAGACCGAGCCCAAGCCACAGACAGCAGGATCCTTCTGCACCCAGGGCTGGGGCTGAAAAGCAGGGCAGGTGCCAAGGGCAGGGGGCCGATCCCCTCAGTGAGCTCTGGTTCAGACCCCCCCTCCCTCCCACACACACGCTCTTACCTCCCGCAACTCCAGCCTCTGGGCCACCGCCTCCAGGCACTCCTGCCCGGTGCTCTCCACCGACAGCGTGCACTCGATCACATTGCTGTCCAGAAGGCGGATCCGTGTGACAAAGCAGTTCTTGCTCAGGACGTTGTAGCGCCGTGTCCGGCGGAGCTTCAGGCCGAAAGGCATGGCGATGTGGCCCCCCGACACCGCCTTCCTCTCCTGGCGCCCACGTCCCTGGGACGGCCTTAGCAGCTTCGTGACTGGTCGATGACACTATGGTACGTGCTCCTCCAGACGCCGAGAAAGGTATCCATGCCCAGCACGGCCCTCCGGAGGACGGCTGCAAACGGAGAAGCAGCAAGGTCATTGGCTGCGAGGGAAGCTAGAGGACAGCCATGGACAGCGCAACAGGAGAATCAGGAACCAGCAAGCTTTGCAGCACCCAAGCCCGTGCTCTTTACCTTATTTTTGGGTGGGGATCTAACAAAATCCACTCAAAGGCTGCGGACACCGAGGGTCAGAGAGATGAAAAGAACTCACCCAAGGATGCAGAGGGTGAATGGCAAAGCCAGAATTCGCACCAATGTCTGTGCAGCTTAAACTCACATGCCTTTTTCACGGCACCATCCCGGCCACTCAGAAAGCAGTAGGAGTGGAATCTGAGCGCTGTTTAACTTCTAAATAGATTATCCCATTCTGATCTCACTAACAACCCGGTGGTGTAGATTTTATGATGCCCCTTTCACAGAAGAAAGAAGTGAGGTTCGAGGATTTCGGTGACTCGCTGATCCTGAACTTGGGGTCTTATCTTGTTCCCCCTCCCTCTTTGGAACACTGCCGCCTTTTCATTAACAGGTGTCCTTATTTTTATTTTTAAACTTATTCTGTTATTGTCTTTACCTTCTAATTTACTTTATAAACTTAGAATGGAGGATAGAAAACATTTTTAAAAGTTTCAAATACATGAATCCTTTCGTGTATTTAGGATCACGATTCTTGATGTTTTTCTTCACCAGACAGTTCCGTGGGTGGAACCCCCGGACCTTCATTTTGTTCTCTAACAAAACGCTTGATGCAGAAGCCTGGTCACCAAGTTTACTAATAATGAGATGGACTGACAGCCTGATGTCCCACCAAAGTTGACTGACAACACAATTGCCATGGAGAACACGAGAATGAAACAATAACAACAAAAATGGATTTACCGGTCCACCCCGAGCCAGCTACGCTCCACTATCTTCCAAAGAAGTCAGGAATGTCCAGAGCGTCTTTCTGTTCCACTCTCCCTTCTCCGTTGAGCGCGAAAGACCGTCTCTTGCTCATGTGATTGCTCTGTTAACTTGTTCCCTAACTCAAGCAGATTCAGCTCAGCCTGTCTTCACCCTCTTTGTCCACAGAATCACCTCTGAGCCTCTGGACACTTCGATAGGCAAATAACAATAACTACCTAGAGAAATTCCTGAAGTAATAAATAAAGTGGCTTTAATATTTAGAAACCACTCCCTGCCAGTACCCGAGGCCTTACCAAGGTTGTCAGGGCACAACCCTACAACACTGCAAAACACACTCCCCAGACTCCCTCGGCCAGTCTTTGATGCCTGCCCTCCGGCACATTCCTTAGCATGACAGGTATGTTTTATGATGGCTTAAAATACACATGCTAGAGACTGGGGCTTGGTAAAATCTATTAACGTTTCTAAATCACTTTGGGTTGGCAGACTGTCATGTTTACCTCTAAGGCAGCCAACCTGAATATCTGAGAGTTGCAGGAAAGACGATGTAGGGACCCACCCAAAAAAGCAAAAAAGAGAGAGCCCGAATTCAAATACAGAGCCCTTGAGAGTTGATGACTCACACATTCATTGCCTCAACGTTGAAGCAAAGACCCCGAGATTTAACTCGTATATTAACCAGGGAGCCTCAAAGAAAAATATTTGCTCTGTGGGCACAGGCCACATTTCTAGTCCTGGGCCAGGTGCTTTATATTTGGGTGTGTCTCACCTTAAACACCTATGAAAGAATGTGGCTGGCTGGGTACACATTGATCCCAGCCACTATTAAAAACAATCCCTGCTGTATATTCTACAGGACGCCATCCATAATGCACAGTTAGTGAAATAAAAAGTAAACGTGCACAAAATAAAGAGGATTCCAATTTTTATAATAAGTGAGAACATGCAAAGTAATGGGAAAGAATGTAAGTTCACTAAAAGGATGAACAAGAACTAGCTAGCAGAGGTGATATTAAACAGAACCCTCTATACTGTATACATTTCTAAACAGTTGTAACATTTTGCAATTGCCTTATATTATTTTTGCGAATAAAGATCAGCATATTTTAAATGTTAGCTACTAAAAATGGTAGGTCAGAAGCAACACCTGACAACCTGGCAATATATCTCCTAGAAAGTACCTGTTGTAAAGATTTTTAAAACGATCTTCATCTTCAATTTGTAAGAAACTTGCCAGGTAAGGTATCAAGAAAAAAGTTATAAGAAAACTTGTTTGAAAAGTCAGTATCGTGAAACAAAAATACTGAATGGAGGTGGGGGGGACCCTTGGGTAAAAGGGATTTAGGATTTCTAAAAACAAAACACAATGTGTGAACTTTAATCAAATCCAGGTTTAAAAAAATAGCTATAAAAATCATGATGCAATTAGGGAAATCTGAAATAGGAATAGAAATTAGATGACATTAATATATTACTGATCATTTTCTTCCATTTTTGATAGCAGAATTGTGCTCACCTAACAGAATGATTCAGGAGATGCCAAAGGATACATCTGGGGTAAAAATGTCATAGTATCTGCAATTGACTCACCAATGGCTTAAAAAAAAAAAAAAAAACCCCAATACATATATATACAAATTCAGAGTTGAACAAATATGACAAAACATTAAGAGTTGCTGAATCGAGATGGTGGGTGTACAGTTAGGTATACACTGCACTGTTCTTTCGGCTTTTCTGCATACCTAAAAATGTTCATAGTCAAAAGATTTAAAAAAAAAGGCAACCCTAGATGCCAGTACTAAGCATAGTCCTTACCGCTCCATTGAAATGCAGCTGCCTCTTTCAATAGATTTCTCTGATCCCTCCCATCAAAGTATTTTTTCTTTGTCTGAACTCCCACATCATTTCTGCGTATTTTAACATACCAATCAAACCTGTGTTAACAGTGTGGAGATTCCCTAAGAAATTAAAAATAGAGCTACCCTATGACCCTGCAATTGCACTACTAGGTATTTACCCCAAAGATAAAGATTTAGAGAAAAGAAGGGCCATCTGTACCCCAATGTTCATTTCAGCAATGGCCATAGTCGCCAAACTGTGGGAAGAACCAAGATGCTCCTCAGCAGACGAATGGATAAGGAAGATGTGGTCCATATATACAATGGAGTATTATGCCTCCATCAGAAAGGATGAATACCCAACTTTTGTATCAACATGGATGGGACTGGAAGAGATTCTGCTGAGTGAAATAAGTCAAGCAGAGAGAGTCAATTATCATATGGTTTCACTTACTTGTGGAGCACAAGGAACAACACGGAGGACATTGGGAGATGGAGAGAAGTGAGCTGGGGGAATCGGAGGGGGAGACAAACCATGAGAGACTGTGGACTCTGAGAAACAAACTGAGGGTTTTGGAGGGGAGGGGGGTGGGGGGATGGGTGAGACTGGTGGTGGGCATTAAGAAGGGCACGTATTGCATGAAGCACTTGGTGCGGTGCATAACAATGAATTTTGGAACACCGAAAAAAAATTAAATTAAATTAAAAAAAAAAAAAAAAAGAAGTGTTAGCATGTTTGACTCTAAACTCCTACAGAGCCAGAGACATGTTTTCTCCACGTTTCACACCCACATCTTTCACCTAAATAAAAAGTTCGTGGCATTTACACCCAGGACTTGTCTCGTCGTAGAGCTGTAACCCTGGGAAGGGCTTCCAGGAGCTCAGTTAAGACACCCCTCACCTCTAGGATGGGCTCCACCCAAATGATTTCAAGTAAACAATCTATGGGACCCTCCTCTGTAAGGATAGGGTTCAAGAAGATGACCCCTTCGCCCCTTTCAGTTTTACTATCTTAACAGTCTATGAATTATCCACCATGTTTAGCCCTCAAGGAATCCAAGCACATGTATCACGACCCCATCTTGCAACCATTTATATAGGCACAGAGTTCTTCATCACATGTAACCCAGAACCTTCTGTATTTTAAGCCTAATTCCTCTGCCTTGTCCTTGAGAGCCAGAGGGAGCAAGGATTAAGATACACCACCAGACTGTAGATGGGATGTGAAATCTGTAACAAGCAAGTCCTCCTGGTTAAACAGTCTCGCTCTTGGCACTTGAATGACTTTGCCCATGTGGTTCTCTGGGGCATCCTCATATTTACTGTCGCACACAAACAACATTATAAAACCTGGAACTAAGGTGCCATATTCTCCTAAAAAGGTCACATGTTTATGATGCTTTCGATTTTTCTGATGGAACTGGGTTTTCAAAAGAGATCAAATTAGGGGTCATCATTCTACTTTACTGTAAGATTTGTTTCTTCTTCTTCTTTTCTTTTTTTTTTTTTTTTTAATGGAAAGCTTCCTTACAAATAAAGTCACTTGAAAGATAGAGTTTTCTCTACCTACTCTTCAAGAACATACCCAGGAAATAATACCAACCTGCAAAGGT
Source organism: Mustela nigripes (assembly GCF_022355385.1). NCBI lineage: Eukaryota > Metazoa > Chordata > Mammalia > Carnivora > Mustelidae > Mustela > Mustela nigripes. The sequence goes on from NC_081566.1 coordinate 14,854,258, forward strand.
TGCTGAGACCCATTCATGGAGTTTAATGGAAGGAACTTTTCTTTGCTGCTGCTGTTAATACAGATAGTTAAACTAACAGTGCTGACTTGTGATTTTTTTTTCCCCTAAGACCAAAGGAACATATTCTAACTTCAAAACATTATCTGCTGGTCCTCTTTTTCTAAGATGTACCTTAGTGAGAAAGGTAACATTGGATAAGAGTTAGACCCAATTCAATCAGAGTCGCTGGGAGTGAGAAGCAAATGTACGGCGCCTGAGCGGCCCAGTCACTAAGCGGCTGCCTTCAGCTCAGGTCATGATCACAGGGTCCTGGGATCGAGTCCTGCACTGGGCTGCCAGCGCCGTGGGAAGCCTGTTTCTCCCTCTCCCTTTCCATTTAATGTAGTTGGAAAGGTACTCAAACCCTTCATTTTTTATGTTCCCTCACTTGCTACATCTCTCTCTGTCAAATAATAAATAAATAAAATCTTAAAAAAAAAAATTAAAAAAAGCAGCAAATGTGAAAAAACAAAAAAATCACAGGGAAAGTGCCACCAACTGTCTGGCTCCCGGGGTTTCTGTGTCCGTGAAGCAGCTGGCGAGTGCACGCTGAAGGCTGCCGGGAGGAAGGGTACCTGCGTGACAGAAGGCGAGAAGGACCGCGGAACAGGGAGGCTCTCTCTGAGGACCAAAGTTTGCACAGGAAACAAACGGAACACGTGCAAACCTTCCTGAAAGAACCTGCCTGGGCGAATGCCAAGTGCCTTCACCTCTCCCAGCCTCAGTTTACTCATCTGTGAAGTCATTCCCCACCCCCCACCGGTTTGTGAGAAGTCAATGAGAAAACGCTTCTGTGGGTGCACACGCCTCTCCTTCCCGGTCCCCCCACGTGCAGGGAGCCAGGCTGGCTCACAGGCTAGCAGAGCAGCTGTGAAAAGAAGGGCTCGAGTACCTTACTACCTACATTAAATTAAGGTAAAAAGAAAAAAAAAAAAGGCAAAGCAAACAACACGGGAGTTGAACACAAAAGTAGGACAAGTCCACGGGGAACCTGACCAAGTGAAATACCTGAACCCTATGTTCTCACATCACTCCACATTGCAACCCCCCGAACGCGGACACCTGGAGCAGAACGGCGCCAGTCGGTAGAAGAAACACTCTGGTACGGAACCCATCCCAAGCAGGTAAGGAGGCTGCAGCCTTCTTCCTATCTTCATCAAGAACATGTGTCTAGTGTCCTGTGTTAAGCTAACCATCCAGTTTTTTGTTTTTGTTTTTTTTCTGGCGGAAACTGATTCCAAATTGCTGTCGGTCTTACACCCCATATGGCCGCGTCTCTATGGCTGATGGTGAATCACAGTGTCCCTTACCAGACAGAGGTGTCTGGATGGGACTCAGCTCCCCAAAGAGAATTCTGAAGGGACGGATCTGCATCAGACTCAGATTTGTAGTCTCCTTCGGACATGGCAGAAAGCTAAATAAGTATTTGTCATGAGGATGAAAGAAAGAATGAATCCTGAAAGAGTTGAGTTTTTGAGGCCAAGCTAGGGCAAAGGCCTCTGGGTGACCTCAAGGGACACCTGAGGAATTTGGAGCCTGAGATAGGTCTGACTGTTGGGGCCTGAGGAGAGGCTAATTCGTGGAGAAGCGGGATGAGAAGGTACTCAGCTCACTGGTGTTCTTTGGGGGGGGGGGGGGATTTGAACACAGATTTCCAAAAGAACATTCCCACCACCACCCAAGTTCGTCTTTTCCAGCCCTTGATGTGTCTCAAGTTGGGGGTGGTCTCAGAGACCCGAGAGATGCCCCATCCCATGGGAGTTCATTGCAAAATCTATAATGGAATGACTGATGTGACAGAGGATTCAATGTGTCCACGACTGCCGAGAGCAGTTTGTAGGGATATCTGCTCGGTAAACATTCCACTTTAAAGGCCTTCTATAGAATAGGCTACAGTAGGAGAAAACACACAGGAAAACTTCAAAGTCACTTCCAAAACCCATTCCTGACCAATCAGCTTCCTAAAAGATCGAATACGTGTTTCCATCTTTTCACTATCAGCTGTGGATTGATCTCCTCCTTTCTTTTTTCCCCCTAAACGTATCAACAAAATACCTGCCAACTTGAAAACAGAAAGTAAAGCCAGCTTTTCATAATACGGAAGAAGTCTGTTGGCTGATCTAACAAATTTTAGATACGATGGGTAAGAAGTGGAGAGACCTTTTAGAACATCAACCAATACAGCTTAATGCCCTTTCCTGAACTACCGGCACAATCTTTGGGGGAAAGGCAGAAATTAAAATCCAAATCTTAAACAAAATCACCCTTTTATTTCCCATCCTATATAATGTATACTTGCCCTGCTTTTTTCCTAGGGGTGAGTCCTGAAATCGCGAACAGAAGCTAACTGCTGTTCAGCTGTGTGCTGTATTTACTAACAGTCTCTGGAATTCTTCCAGCATCCCACATTATTACAACTCCCAAGCACACCTCACAGAACTATGTAACCCTGGTCTGGGTGTGAGAAGGGAAAAAATGACGCCATGAGTCCATCCTGTGTATAAACCTGCATGAGGCACGGCTCAGTTTTGAAAAGTACTGTGTCATTTTTGTAAGGAGAGTCTTCAAAAAGGGTAGGAGTGCACGGGGCAAAAACGGACTATGGGAGATGCCTTCTCTGACCCCCCTTGAAGAAGGGCAGAGAGGAACGTAGTTCTGTTCAGTGAAAAATCACAGTCGGTTTCTTCTATAAATTTTAGTGCAACAGAACACCCAAAGTACAGCCATATTTCGAATTCTTTGAAGCCATTTTACTTAACCGTGGTGCAAGGTTTAAAGCACAAGCCCCTATGAGTTGGAAATAGCTAGAACAACAAAAGCAGACTGGTCCCATTTTTAAATTCCTTCCTCCCCTTCCATCTAACTCACCGGCAGACATCCAGGGGCGGACGGAGAAAAATTTGTCCAAATCTGGAGCTGTATCTGAGGTTAGAACAAAGATTCCTGCTCTAGGGCCCACGTTCAGTGGTACCTGACCTCCACGAAAGGGGGCTCAACTACATGTATCAGGCCCCTGGTAGTGGCTCCGGGAAACGGAGCCAGAACATCCTCGAAGCCATCACACATCAGAGAGTCCTTCATTCCAACAACAGACACTTTGCATAAGAAACAAACAAACCAACAAACCTGCCCTCATAGTTCATTTACTCTAACTTTAGATACCCTGACATACCTTGCTTCTTAGCCCTTAGCAGATTTGAGAGAGATAAAGAAAAGTATGTTGGCAGAGAACAAAATGGCAATGAGAGAGGTAAACTATAAAAACAAGCATTCCACAGCATGGGAGACTGTGCTGAATGCACTCCGTGGTAAACAGGCTCGACTAACATCCAGCATACTTTGGTTAAGAAGGCAGTAAGCAAACACACCTGTAAACCCCATGCACGGGGGGTTAAAAATAACAACAACAACAAAAATATAGTTCTTGAGTGGTAAAGCTTCTGGAATCACTTTCCCCCTAAGCAGTGGTTCTCTATTGATTATTCCGGCTCTAACACACGAAGCAAAGCAGTTCTATTTTCAACTATACGTGGAAGGGGGTGGGGAGGGAGCAAAGCCTGCGGAGACAAGGAGTTTGAAAAAGCCCCCAAGTCACCATTGAAAAAAACAATCATCTCCCCATTCCCTGCTTTGAGGATCACTGCCCTTAAGTCTCTAGAGAGACAGGATCTTCCCACAGGAAGGATCTCAAAACATAAAAGTTTTCACTTTTGACTTTACTGAAACTTTTAAGGCATTCAAAGCATATCTTGAATATTCAGAAAAGAAAATAATATGTTGTCTGGAATTGACTTAAAAATAACAGGGCACGGGGTCGGGGGGCATCTGGGTGGCTCAGTCAATAAGCATCTGCCTCTTGATTTTGGCTCAGGTCACAATCTCAGGGTGGTGAGATCAAGCGCCGTGTCAGGCTCTGCACTGAACATGCCGTCTGCTTAAGATTCTCTGCCCCTCCACTGCCACCCACCCCACCCTGCCCCCTGCTCCTGTGCCCATGGTCTCCTTCTCTCTCAAAACAAACAAACAGGGGTGGGGATTGTGTGAGGGGACAGATAAAGAGGTTTCGGCCATGAGAGCTGGCAGGTGCTGTGGGTAGTAGACAAGAAGATCAGGGCTCATAATATTCCCTACAGTTTTGCATGTGCTTGAAATCTGCCGTATTAAAAAGTTACGTTTTGGGACACCTTGGTGGCCCAGTTGGTTAAGCCTTAGGCTGAGGCCATGATCCCAGGGTCCTGGGATCGAGCCCCATATCGGGCTCTCTGCTTAGCAGGGAGCCTGCTTCTCCCTCTGCCTGCTACTCTCCCTGCTTGTGCTCATACTCTTTCTCTCTCTGATAAATAAATCAATCAAATCTTAAAAAAAAAAAGTTTTTATTTTAATGAAGAAATATTTCTTAAATGGTACTTAATAAAGCAATCTGGCAAAACAGAAAACAGTGCCCACCTTTTGGGGTTATGTTACAGAAAAAAGGGTCACACTTCTCCCTCCATGCAAACCCCCCTTGCCCTTCTGCCAAAAAAGCTTGCATGTAACTACATCAAATTGACAGCAATCGTTCTGCATTCTATTTTTAAAAGATGGCGAGAAAAATTCTTTCTATAGGGGAGCCTGACAAGTTGGATAAAATGCAAAGAACAATCATGCAGAGAAGGGTTTCTTTCCGCGCAACTCGCTTATTTCTCGGAACACCTGACTTCGGCTCCCTTGTCTGATGAGCTTTCCCTGTCTATTCACGCCAGGAATGCTTTGTCCTAAGAGACTCCACCCTTCTTTGAGAGCCCGAAGGATCGGCCACTCTCCCAATCCAGCTGAGTTTGCAGCCAGGATCTGTCCCCACGGTGATGTGCCCAGGAATGTCACAGCTCATCACAGATAGGAAGCAGAATGGGAGAGTCCTGCGAGGGTCGGAACACTAAGGCGGCAATAATGACCACCTCCATTTTTACTTTTTTTTCTTTTGAAGATTTTATTTATTTATTTGAGAGAGAGAGAGAGAAGAGAGCACGAGAGGGGAGAAAGTCAGAGTGAGAAGCAGACTCCCCGTGGAGCTGGGAGCCCGTTGTGGGACTCGATCCTGGGACTCCAGGATCATGACCTGACCCGCAGGCAGTCACCCAACCAACTGAGCCACCCAGGAGCCTGAGCACCTCCATTTTTAGAGCAGATACAATGACGGAAGCATTCTGCTACGCATAACCTGCAATGGCCCTAGAAAATGGCTATTCCTAACACCCCCATTTTAAGACTAGGGCACCAAGGCAGGAGAGGTTCAGACTGTGCCCAAAATCACACAGTTACTGATGACACTATCTGACCCTGTGCTCTAACTCAGCCCTAAAACCATGCTAAAAATACCCAGAAAGGGGGTAGAAAACGACCTGGTGATATAAAAACAACAACGACATAGCCAACAACCACATTCTGTAAAGAGGGCTTGCTTCGCCATGGCGTCTGCGGTCTGTCTCTGCTCACCCAGAGGAGACTCCATTGGGATATGGCAGAAATGCAACCTGAGCCCCAGGATGTTCTATGCAGAGGGCATGGCAGCAGAATCAGGGTCCTGCCCCGTCACAGCCTCCCATACCTCCGCCCCCCAACCCAGTGCCTCTTACCTAGACAACCTTCCTTCTACGGTTCCAGCCGGTGCTGCAGAGAGGGGTGATCCCGGCCCGTCACACACAACCTCTTCCAAAACCAATATGAGAAACACAATCGCAGGAGCAACCGAAGAGGCTTCCCAGCCTGTTCACATGACTCACTCGTCAAAACAAAAGAAACTCGCTGAAGGTAAACATACCTCCAACGCGCTTCACCCTCCTCCAGGATGTGCACCCTGGAGGGACAAAGCTGATCGAGAGAGGGGCTCTTCGTGAGAGGCTGTCACCAGGGACTTCCCTCGTTAGCAAAGTTTTCCACACCTCCCTCTCCCGTTTCCTTCCTGCCCATGCCTGAGCTCCCTCAACTTCGCTCACATGTCCAGGGCTTTCGGATGGGAGGACTCCCTGTGTCACTTCCTATCCAAACAGACGCAGCAGCCACGCCTCTCTGCCAACTCTCTCTCCGAGTGCACGCAGCGTCCAGCTTCCCTGGCTTCTCTGCCCCCCCCCCCCAGTGAACCCCACCCAGAGGTGGCGAGGTGACTTCCCTGCATGAGGCACTTACAGGCTGCAGAACCACAGCTCCACGGCCACCTCGGTCTCTGCATTCGTACCCCGGGGGGTCACGATGCCCCCTCCTGCACCGAGCTGCTGGGTCAGTACCGTTAGTAATAGATCAAGTGCAGATCAAGACGGTGAGCTCTATTCCTCAGTCCGCAGTCGCTGTCCTTGCTGTTCCTGTCACCAAATACTGCAGGAAGCCCACGGAAACCCAGACTGCCAAGGGTCCCAAGAATAAGAATTACCCTCCAACAAGCCCACGGCTATTGAATTTTTTTAGAGATAAGGCGAGTTCTCGCAAAGAGACAAAACACGGATGCAAAACAAGCAACTACAGGTCTCCAGGACGGGGAACCGTGACTGGGAACCGTAACAGGATGCTCGGTGGACTTCGGACACCAGTGACCGCTGCCGTGAGTCAGAAATAAAGGCCAGCGGGGCCCAAAGCGTTACAATGCAATCACTTCTCCAGCACCAAGACATTGAATCAGAGCGGAGGAAGAATGGAAACAGGTAGGAACTGGTGCCAGCTGGTACAGAGTTGCATAATTCCAGCTGACGTAACCAAATGCTCATTACTAATGGGAGAAAACAAAGCTTCTGAACCCAGGCGGTCAGGCTACAGGTTGGCATCGACAGACTAGGTAGACCACCCGCGCACCTGCACGCACGCGCACGGGAAGGCCGTCGCAATCGACCTTTCTTCTCTCTGTCCCCTGCCTACGAGAGACACACACACCACCGAAGTGGGTACCTGGAAAAACGCATGGCATACGAAGCAGCTCTCAGGGCCACTACAAAGAAGAGGCACCTGCTTTCCCGCACAGCGACTTGGCGGTGGTAGAAACAATTTGTTAGCAGACTAACATTCCTGTTACTGTTGATGACCTCACGACGGCAAGTGCTCAGCTGTCTGCGTCCGTGTTAAGCAAGCCGGGGCCTCTAGAGACAAGATGCTACCTGCGGGACGGCTCTCTCCCTGGGCGGGGGAAGCCTGCGGCCCTGCAGGGTGTGGGAACAGGAAGCAGCAGGAGGGCAAAGGTCAAGTGCTCGGGTTCTCAAGGTGGACTCTTAGCTCTTAAAAACTGAGAAACTTAAACATGTACGATTTCTAACAAATGCATATCTGACAAAGAGAGCAAACACTACACAGAGTAAACCGACTTCAAGAGGCTCCCTTTGCTCTCCTGACTTATGCCTATGTTTCAGAATGTTAAGGATTTCCAACCTCCCTGGAAATAAACCCCGTCGACTGAAATCGTTGTACCTAAGCAAAAACGTCCCTGGGAAAAGAAACGCCTGTCTATTCTTCAACTAGACTGTGCAAGGCCAGAAAACAACAACGCTTTCTACAGCCTTTAGGACCCCAAATCCCCCTGCCCTATAATTAACGCGTACTCTAACTCAGCAGTGTCACTTCAGGGAAGTGAAAGCGATGAGTCTTCAGGATTACGTATAAGGATGGTGCAGTAAACAGTGCCTGTAATGGAAGGCGGGGGACGAAAAACACCTTAAATATCTGTAATAGTTACGACCAAATTAACCCTGGCATAGCCACATTATTTGGGTATTGTTAAGCAGTTATGAAAAATCAGCTAATAAAAAAATCTAAAAAAAAATCAGTTAAATCTGAATCCATGAACTCAGAGTAACACCCATTAAAGATTCTATACCTACTGGTTCATTGCAAAAGTTGTTGGGTAATACACAAGCAAAAGCAAAGCTAGTCATTGTGTATGGGTTAATGCTTACACAAGGCTTGGAGAAAAGTGTGGAACATGTCCATCCTCAGAGGGATAAAAGGGGAAGCAGAACATCGATTTTGCCTTATTCAATCTTCAGAGTATTACTGATGTGTTAAATCAAAAACCCCATTATGTTAAATACTGCCTCTCCTGGGGCACCTGGGTGGCTTGGTCGATAAAGTGCCTACCTTTGGCTCAGGTCCTGGTCTCAAGCCCCAAGTGCAGGGGAGTCCAGCTCCTTGCTCAGCGAGGAGCCGGCCTCTCCCGCAGCCCCTCCATCCTCTTGTGCACACGCATGCACGTACTCTCTCTCTCTCTCTCTCTCAAGTAAGATCTTCAAAAGTAAAACAGTAAGTAAATAAATACTACCTCTCCTAAGTACTAGCTATGAAAAAAAAATTGGGGAGAAGTCTTCCTTCAGGAGTAAATTCTATCAGTCATCATTTACCATAACAGCTATAGGATCATCTGAGTGATTACCGTGTGCCAGAATTGAGCTAGATGTTCCCAGGCACCGTACCATCTGACCCCCTCAGTCCCAACTTACAGACAAGGAAACTGGGACTACATAACCTGGCCAGAGTTCCAAAGCCAGCAGGAGGCAGAGACTGGCTCCAAAGGTCAGTCTTCACAACTAAATTATACATACAGTAAGATGCACCTTGACCATATATGCCCCCTCACAAATAACAATACTTAGAACACAATCTCGTTAACCACATGGCTTTTAGCACCATATAAATCACACCTTGACTAAGAGCAAAAGTAAAACAAAACAAAACAAAGCTTGGGATCAAACATTCCTTTTCAAAACTGGAATTAAAACCAGTTAAATCCTGGGACTTCCATGAGTTTTCCTTCTTTTGAATTATTAAGCCTAGAAGGCCATTCTTTTTTCTACTTTAACTAAAAATCTTAATCATCTTTAATCCTTCCTGATTATAGATAATTATAAAGAATTGAAAATTATAGAAAACTAGGAAGGAAAAAGAAAAAGAAAAATCAATTTCAAACTTTTTTTTTTTTTTAAGATTTTATTTATTTATTTGACGGAGATCACAAGTAGTCAGAGAAGCAGGCAGAGAGAGAGAGGAGGAAGCAGGCTCCCTGCTGAGCAGAGAGCCCGATGCGGGGCTCGATCCCAGGACCCTGGGATCATGACCTGAGCCGAAGGCAGAGGCTTTAACCCACTGAGCCACCCACGCACCCCCAATTTCAAACTTTTGCATACTTCATCCCATTCTTTTAATTACATATATTTTAAATTTGTTGACATAGTTGGGACTGTACTACAGCATCTGCTATCTTTCATTCTGTTTACTATTTATTATTTTTCCTTATTATTTCTGAAAAACTTACTGAAAGTTGCTCAAAAACAAGTTTAAGCTGTTACATAACATTCCACGATAAGGATCAACATTTATTTATTGTTGAAATGCTGGCTTGGTTCTGATTTTTTGCAATTGTTCAAAATGATTTGCCTATACCTCTGAGTCTTTCTTTAGGGTAGATTCTTTTTTTTTTTTTTTTTTTTAAGATTGTATTTATTTATGTATTCCTTTATTTATTTATGTATTTATTTATTTAATAGAGAGAGCGTGAATGAGCAGGGAGTGGGGAAGAGGGAGAAGTAGACTCCCCATCCCCATTGAGCAAGGAAGCCTGACGAGGGGCTTGATCCCAGGACCCCGACTCACAAGGCTGGATGCCAGAACCCTGGGATCTTGACCTGAGCCTACAGCAGATGCATAACCATCTGACCTACACAGGTGCCCCTCTAGGATAGATTCTTAAGGAAGAGAGTTATAAGCCAAAAGCTGTATGTTTCTAGAAGTCTCCTACTGCATGTCCCTAAACTGATTTGCAAAGGACTGTCAAATGCATAAGCTATGAAAAACTGCTATGATTTCCATTTCTATACCTGCAAAATGATTGAAATACTGGGTTTTCTCAAGTGCTTCAATGTCAAGCTGCATAACATAGACCAGATAGGACTCAAACTTGGGAGTCAAAAGCACCAAGACCAGGTTACAGCTTTCTTTTCTCTTCCTGGGTTACCAAAAGCATAGCTCCTCAGCAAGGCAGAAGAGTTTTCCTACAGGAAAAGTTCAACCCAAAAAGGACATAACAAAATCCTAAGGTGAGAGCAGATCTGGGCAGCAGACTGTCCCCCCAAATCCAGCCTGCAATAAACAGGACCCGTTCCCTGATTAGCTGCAGCGCTACATCACAGTATCACAACCTCAGAAGTAGCAATCTGAGGGGAGCTTTTATAAAATACAACACAGGGTCCTCCGTCAAGTGGTGACTATGGATTTACTTGGCCTGTACATCAAATGACTGTACTTCCTCATATTTATATATCGTTTCCTCAAATACCATTATTCACTCAGTACAGACTCCTGATTGTGCGAAATCCCAAAGAACAAGTAAGGACACCGGCCCTGCCTACCAGGCAGTAGGAAATGCTGGGCGAGGATAAAAACGGAGCAACACACAGGCTGGGCAGCTGTGAAGACATGAGCCCAGACACAGGCAAGGGTGAGCAAGAAACAAGGCGGGGATGAAAATGCCCACCAACCACCCGGAGCCCACGCTCTGGTTCGGGATAACCCACAAAAGATAGAGGAGGGCAGGGCAGGCGGCCAAGGCATATGGCTCAAGAAGAAAACAAAAGATCATCCAGTATGGAGAGATTCTGACTGAAGATTATGTTGAAGCTCATTTTATTCTACATAAATGCAGTATTTGAAGCAAGAGCAATGGGGAGCGCCAATAAATTCAGCACCGGGCAAGAATAGAAATTAAAATATTCTATTCATCTTACTAGTACATATGATTTCTTTTTAATTGTCCCACTGAAGCCAACACTGGTCCTCGAGAGCACAGCTGCATGGACGTTAGCCTGTCAATGCAGTAAAGGAGGATCCTGACCCCGCACCTGGTGAGCAGTGGAGGCCTGAGCGAAGGGGGAAGATTCCACTCTACCACCCATGCCTGGACCCGCTCAAGGGAGAATGAACTAATTTGGGAAGAAAAAAAAAAAAAAAAAAAAACCCCTTCTATGCTAAGAACTTTTAGAAACACATCAAAGGGGGGGCGCTTGGGTGGCTCCGTCGTTTGAGTGTCTGATGTTGGTTTCTTATTGGTTGTGAAATCCAGCCCTGTGTCAGGCCCCACGCTCAGCCCGGAGACTACTTGAGATTCTCTGTCTCTGCCCCTCCCTCCACAGACTCTCTCTCTCTCTTCTCTCTCTCTAATACACAAGATCTATATTAAAAAAAACATACCAAAGCAAAATTATTCGGGATGCCTGGGGGGTTCAGTTGGTTAAGCATCTGCCTTCAGCTCAGGTCTGAGGTCCTGGCATGGAGTCCTGCATCGGGGTCCCTGCTCTGCGGGGCGCCTGCTTCTCCCTCTACCTCTGCCTCTCTCTCTCTCTCATCTCTCATGGAAAAAAAAATAAAATAAAATCTTAAAAAAAAAAAAAGCAACATTATTCAAGATGGCTATACTTTGAAGGCTCATTCCAGTAACAATCTTTCGACCGTATTGAAATTTCTTCTTTGTACAATATACGGACATCTCTACTGAGGATTTTATCTCTTTTCTCCATGAAGCCTTTCACCCTGGAAAGGACAACTGGGAACCATCATCTCCGTATCACACTTTCTTATATTTAACATTCTTATTACGACACTCACTGCTTCAGATTCTCCGACGTAAATACTCCTACCTTGCTTGTCTTCTCTTTTGAGGTACTAACTAGTTCATGGCCCTGTAATCATCTCTGTGGTTTCCTGGTCACTCTAAATCCTTCTTGCTTTCTCTTCCTTGAAGAACTAAAAGGAGGCACGTTATCTTTACAACCTAAATCAGGGGATGGGCTCAGTTCAGAAAACACAGAGCACACATGTTGGATTTGCCTGTGAAATGTTCGCTTGAATGAAAAGATCACTTACTAAAGACACCAAAACAGAATCTAACCATGTTCTCATTTGTGTCAGATAATGAAGAAGAATGTGAGAAAGGAAAAAGAAAGCATGAAGTGGGTGGGGAATATCTAGGCTGAATTACTTGCTCCGTCTGGTTGCCTGAATCCAGTCAATGATTAGAGAGAGCTACAAGTTGGGAGACAACCAGGTTTAAGTGGCAAAACAAAGAGGTTTCCCCAGTTGAAAAACCACTTCAAATCATGGAAGGGAATGTAATACAAATGCTACAAGCTGAATGTTTGATAAAACAAGGCGGGTTTCAGAAACCCCACACCAAAAATAAACAAAAATAAAAACAAAAAAACAAATACAGAAGGGAAGAACCTGGGAGAGTAAGCTAGACGGGCCTTCCGGAAGCTTAACTTGGAGAGGCACAAGGTACCAGGTGTTGGTCTTGTTTTGTGAGGTGGGTAGGTTGTTTTGTTTTTGTGAAGTATGTAGGCTGTGAGTTGGGAAGGAATTGAAAGTAGGGTAATTGTCTGAATGTCTTTATAAGGAGGTGTTACTCCTCCCAGTCCAGATGGCACAGAAGTCAGAGGGCTCCAGGCGGAGAGAGAGAAGGGGGCAGGTGAAATATTCTGACAGGACCGGCTCACGTGGCGAGTTGTGTAAGAGGAGTTCCTTAAAGCAGCTGGAGGTATGTGGGAAGTCTCGGTCAGATGTTTAAAGAAAACCAAGCAAATGCAAAGGTGAAGCATTTACAAACTCAAGAAAAAACAAAAACGTGTCCAAGAAAGAAACCCCAATCTAAACACCACACTTGGCTACGCCATAAACATTACCTGCGTATTTATACTAAGCAGAAAGCACTGAACTGAATCCAACCGGAGTGTTAGAGCGACGATTCTGGAATGACGGTGGCCAGGAAGATGGGGTATAGATGAGCTAAGGTCCCTCTCTGCCGTGGCCACCACCATCATCAGGGCGAACACGGTTGGAGCACTCAGCAGCTGTTAGAGTTCTTACACTGAGTCCTCCCGAGTGGCCTTGTGTCTCTCCCAGGAGTTGGCCACAAAACAGAAGTCATCATGTAGCCTCCCAGACGAGCAAAGAAGGGTGTTTCTCTAGCAAGGAAAGCCTCCTGGGAATGCCCTGCAGTCGGCCTTTGGAATTCTTTGAGCAAGGACAGGAGGAACATCCCACCAACTTCAGCAAGTCCGGGTCAGAAGCAAGCCCTCATCAGACAGGAGGAGAGGCACACAGAAGGGCCAGTGGGAGAAGTGGACCGGAAGCGAACTGACCTTGCCCTCCAACTCCCCACCTCCACCACCCAAATAATACAGAAGTTTAATCTCAATGCAAGCACACATGTCTTTTATACTGAACCTAAACCCATGAAGAGCAAGGCTGAAGACATCCAGCCTTTCACAGGTACCTGGTGATCCCCTGAGCTCAGACATCTACAGACGCTGGAACCATTAAAAGCAGTATTACTGAGAGGGTCGATGTTATGATTACAATGTTCATGACCAAAGTCATGCCCTAATTCTACCAGAAATTCAAAAACTTGGAATTTAAATTTAATTTAATGAAAATTTTCCTAGTATTTATTCTTTTATTTTTTTTTTAAATTTCAGCTTTATTGGAGTATAATGGCATACAAAATTATAAGATATTAAAAGTGAATGCCATGTCAGAGGGGTAAGCCTCTGCCTTTGGCTCAGGTCATGATCTCAGGGTCCTGGGATTGAGCCCCACGTCAGGCTCTCTGCTCAGCGGGGAGCCTGCTTCCTCCCCCCTACCCCTGCCTGCCTCTCTGCCTACCTGTACTCTCTCTCTGTCAAATAAATAAAAATAAAACTCTTAAAAAAAAAGTGAATGCCATGATTTGAAACACAAACATACTGTGAAAAGATTCATATATTGTATATATTATATACATATATACTTATACACACACACACACACACACACACACACATATAATGACTATGACTCCAATGACTATGGCTCTGGTCTTGGCTTCAAAGGAATTTTAATTTAAATCCATGTATGTTGTATATATTAATTATACTTTGTGTCATATATTGTGAAAAGATTCCAGAATCATCTCACTAATACTCTGGTTAGATTCAGTTCGGTGCTTTCTGGTCAATATAAATATGTAAGTAATGTTTACAGCTTAGCCAACTGTGGTGTTTACACTGGGTTTTCTTTCTTGAACACATTTTTGTATTAAAATCAAAATTCTGGATCTTGACCTTTTTTTGAAATTATAGTTACCATTTCTGGAGCATCTCCTCCAAACTAAACTCGGTGCATTCGAGTACTCACATCACCAACCCTGTGGTAGGTATTTGACCCATTTAACAGATGAGTCAACTGAAGCTTACAGAGTGTAACTCACTTAAAAACATACTAGCTAGCGAAGGAATTCAGTCTCAGTGAGGCGACGTAGTCTCCTATCTTCCATAATATCTTAAAGGAGCCTGATGAAGACTCTTCTACAGAGTCTGGAGGCTCCAGGGAAGTCAGTCTCTGCCGATGGAAATCTAACTTCGAGCTTGTGACCGACTGACAGTGTTGTAAACAACTAGTTAACCATGTTAAAAACTATAGACTTTGAGCGCCTAGGGTTAGGACAATGGGAGCGAAGTGCTAGATGACCCCAGGGTCAGAAGAAAAAGCAAGAATTGAGATTAGAAGGAATGGAGAGGGAGGCGCCCCAGTCTTCACCCACCGGAGCCCGGTGTTTGCTCTAGACATATGCCTGCTGTTTACATTGTTCCTCCCCCGTTCCTCTGTTTCAATGACAAAAACAGCCTCCCATGGATCCTCACGTTCCTCCCAAAAGTGAACGGAGGCCCATCTTATACTGTAGTGTTAAAAAAATAAACCACAACATGGGAAAGGTCTCAGATATTTACACGACCAACTGGCAGAGCCCAAGGTTTAACTTTGGCACTTCTCAGGAAATCCAGAAACGCTGACCCACTGTCACCCAGAGGCGAGGACCTTCTACCTATTTGTATTAACTCTGCACACGTTGGTCAAATTCTTCAAAGCACCTTTTCATTCCAACAGAATAAAAAATACCAGATAAACACGGGAAGTGATGAATGTGTGGATTAACTAGATTGGGGGTGGGGGGTGTGAATCTTTTCACGATGTATATGTATAACAAATCACGCCATTCACGTTAAATATCTTACAATTTTATATGCAGTTATGCTCCAACAAAGCTGAATTTAAAAAAAATTAGAAGAATAAATACCAGGAAAAAAGGTAAGTGCAGGTGTGAACATAAACCGTGCTTCTCTCGAGCCAGTTCCAGTATGAAAACAAGTTCCAGTCGTGTCACTGATTCATGGACAGTTCACATACGGGTAGTGAAAGGGAAAGGGAGGAGGAGGCAGGGAACAGCTTACTGGAAGTCTCAAAAAATTAGCCAGACTAGAATTAAGGAAAGTGAATCAAAGACTTGGAAATGCAGTATAAGAGCAACAGGGGAAAGGGGCTTACTCAACCCATGCTTTGCAAATAGCACAGGAAAAGATCTGAAAGCATCTTGTTGCAAGGTAACATGCTCACAGTGACTTAAACCTCAGCCAGCAGCGTGGAAGGGCCCCTCACCAACAGGCTCCAGAAGGGGAGGCAGGAGCCATCAGGAGGATCCACAGAAACGGACGCATCTGAGAGAGGGTTGGGGGAAGGCAGTGCTGGGTTGCCTGCCTGGTCCACCACACCTCCCATAATTCTGTCCCCGTAACAAGAGCGAGAATGAAATCGGAACAGAGCTGGAACCTCAAGTCCATGCCCTTAAGCCCTGTAACCACTCGGTGCAAAGACCTCACGGTCACATCACACTAATGATGGACACAGCAGAGGACACAGCTCTGGATACACCATGTGGCATACGAGCCAACCTTATAAACAGAAGAACATTTCTATCCAAACCTGAATTTTGTACTGACCCAGGCGATCCTCCCACTTAGAAGCCAAGAGAAGGAACTGAAAGGTCAATGTGTTTTCCCTTGTTAGATTTAAGATTCTATTTCAGGCTAATGACCTAACCTACATTTTTTTTTTTTAAAGATTTTATTTATTTATTTATTTGACAGAGATCACAAGTAGGCAGAGAGGCAGGCAGAGACAGAGAGGGGGAAGCAGGCTCCCCGCCGAGCAGAGAGCCTGATGCGGGGCTTGATGAGGGGCTCGATCCCGTGACCCCGGTACCATGACCCGAGCCAAAGGCAGAGACCTCAACCCACTGAGCCACCGAGGCGCCCCCTAATCCACATTTTAAAAAGAAATTCATTACTGCAAATATTTATCCAGGACCTACTCCGTACCAAACACTAGGCTAGACAACAGGGACAACACTATTTAAGAAGACACACAGCTGTGCTGTCCTTACAGAGCTCCCCTACCTAAGACACCTTCACTCTCTCTAAAACCACCGTCTGCACAGGCGCGCCAAGGAACTGAAATTAAGCAGGGCAGTGCTATGTCTGAGCATATAGAAATCACCGAATAGGGACACCTGGGTGGCTCAGTTGGTTGAGCAGCTGCCTTCAGCTCGGGTCATCATCCCAACGTCATGGGATCGGGTCCCACATAGGGCTCCTTGCTCCGCGGGGAGCCTGCTTCTCCCTCTGACTCTGCCTGCCACTCTGTCTGCCTGTGCTCGCTCTCGCTCGCTGTCTCTCTGACAAATAAATAAATAAAATCTTTAAAAAAAAAAAAAAAAGAAAGAAATCACCGAATAATGCACCGGCACAAGTCTTCTCTTTTCTTCACAATATCTGCCTTTCTGGAACTATCAGATGCCAGCACGTTAAGGAGGACCACCAACTTGCACGCACTCGACTCATTTCTTCCGGGCGATGGCCACGTGTCAGAGAGGGTAGATACAAAGAGTCCGACACGGTTCTCGTCTTCAGAAGCTCATAAACTAACGAGGATGAATTCTTGAGAATCAGCAGGCAAATAGCCTTCTCTGGAAAGAGGTTTGACAGCTGGGTTTAAAAGTTTTTTGCAAAACTGACACAAAGTAATCTTCTTGCCTTTTTCTCCTTACAAATGTCTCTATAACGAGCACCGACCTCGGAACAGGCTCTTGACTTCGCCACTGTGCTGAAACGCACTCCATCCATCCAAATGAGCTCGCGGCCCCGTCTCCAAATGTGAAATTCAGTCCACCCTCCCACGACGGCATCCAAAGACATCAGGATTTTCCCTAGTGTCTGCTGCAGCTAATGCAGCTTCTAAAGATTAAATACAGCAGCTCAAGGAAGGTCCTTTAAGAGCAGCTCCTTGTCTACCTAAATAGCGAGGAGGAGGAGGAGGATGCTGATAATGGCGGTGAGTTCTAACTGTGTCTTCAATGACAGCATTTACTCTCTGTCAAGCCCTGCCATGATTACAGCCCTACGGGAGAGGCATATTAGTTATCCTCATTGTACAGATGGGGAAACTGAGGATTGAAGAGATTGGGCTCAGGAACACAAAGCCAGGATACGGCAGAGCCAAGCCCAAATGCTTACCCATTGCACATGGCCTCCCTCTGCCACCCCTCCCCCGCATGCCCCGAACACCTGCACCGCTGCCGTCTCTATCCTCCGTGCAGTAAAGTGCTCTTCCCTCCGAAAGACCCTCCTTCCCAGTCTGTACTCATGCGGAGTCACCTTTCCAGGCAACCCGTCCAGACGCCCCCTCTAAGGTCGGCGGATGCCTCCTGTCTGGATAGGCTCCGCCCTGGGCATGGACCCCCTCTCCCCCAGCACTCTCCCATTATAGCCATTCTGTTACGAGCTGCTCAAGGCCCTGGCCATTTCGTGTTCAACTCTGCAGCCCCACGGCCCAGTGAGAGCACTTACGCATAGCAGGCAGCAAATCAACTGTGTCGCTTGGTTGAACAAATGAACGAGGAAAGAGAATGCAGGCTAAGGGCTTCTTCCAGGATGGTCTCCGGAACCAGAAATCCCTGAGTTCAAGTCCTGACTCCACTTCTTACTGACCTGTCCAATTTACTCCCCTTTCTAAGCCTCAGCATCTCATGGATAAAATGAAGGCTATCAAGTACCACCTACCACAAAAGGCTGGTCCGAGGGTTCTGATTGGGCAGCCTGGCTCAGGAAGTGGCACACAGTATGTGCTCCATCAATGTTAGCTATGAGTAGTAAAGGACAGGTCAAACACCTGCTCTCTAATGATAACGAACTTTAGGTATGCCTGGGTGGCTCAGTCGTTAAGCGGCTGCCCTCGGCTCAGGTCATGATGCCAGGGTCCTGGGATTGAGCCCCGCATCAGGCTTTTTGCTCGGCGGGGAGCCTGCTTCCCCCACCCCCGCCCCTGCCTGCCTGTGTTCTCTCTGTCAAATAAATAAATTCTTAAAAAAAAAAAAAAAAAAGAACTTTGCCCCCAATAGTCAGCTTCTCTGTCCCCTCCAATCTCAAGGCTCTGAGCAAAATACAAAGTCAGCCCTCTTTTGATGTGGCTGGGGGATGAAGGCTCATTTCCACAACCACTCCAGGTCCCTTCAGACCTAAACATTTAAAGATCATTTAGATTGGGGGGCCTAGGTGGCTCAGTCATTCGTGTGGCAGGCTGTTGGTTTCAGCTCAGGTTGTGATCTCAGGGGTCCTGGGATGAAGTCTTGCATTAGACTCCCTTCTCCCCTACACAGCCCTCCCCCCCTCTCTCTCTATCAAATAAATAAACAAAATCTTTAAAAAAAATCATTTAGGTTTTTCCAGGAAACTTTGAGGGGGGGAAGAAAACATAACCTTTTCTCCCAAGACAAGATCTCCTTGGGAATGGAGAACCTAGCTCCGAAAACAGCGGTTGCTTGTGTAATACTTACCTTTGACAGAGCACTATCAGTAACTGCAACACGTGCATCACTAGGTCAGAGTTTAAAATACTAGTCATTTGTATTTTTCTCTCGTGTATATACACAGAATGGGAAACACTTCTGTTGGCTAACGTATGGCCAAGGATATTTTAATGAATATGGCATAACTGACTTCATATGGTGTAACTCTATATTCAGTGGCTTAGGAATAATTTGTTTTTAAACACATGTCCCTGGGATGATGCCTGAGTGGCTCAGTTGTTAAGCATCTGCCTTTGGCTCAGGTCAAGATCCCAGGGTCCTGAGATCAAGTCCCGCACGGCTCCTTGCTCAGCGGGAATCTACTTCTCCCTCTGCCTGCTGCTCCCCTGCTTGTGTGTTCTCTCTCTCTCTCTCTGACAAATAAATATACATAAATAAATAAAATATTTTTTAAAAATCACTAAAAAATAAAGCAATATTTTCCTTAATACGTTTGTAAAATCTACAGATCTCATTATAATCACCAAGTAGGACCAAGAGCTGAATGGTCAAAAATATCGCAGTGTCTCAAAGGGAGTCCAAATAAGAAATAACAAGCCATTAATCTGCTCCAGGAAAAACTGCTTTTGGACAAGACTGCAGCTGTTAAATTCAGATGGGGCAGGGAAAAAAGCTTTTTTGAAACAGTCACCATTTGCTATTTTAATATATTTTTTCACACCCACAGATAAGCAACACTTCATGTTTCTTTTCTAAACATAAAAATAAAACTCTCCTGGCATTCTTGGTCCTGAGCTTGTAATGTATTCAGTAACTTTCCATTTTACTTCTGCACTCACAGATTGAGAAAAGTACTTCGGTCCTTAACAAAAATATTTATGCTCTGAAGTATTTATTGCTTCCAAATAACTAGATCCCAGAGTACGGATGAGAAAGGTATCCAAGAGGAAATGGGGAATAATAGCGGGCAAAGTGTTCTAGAGCAGAAGGTCAAACCACGGAACACACTTTGTAACTGTAACAGGATAGGGCTGGAAACCGAGCAAGGCTCAGCCCAGCCCAGCCCTGCCCCACAAGGCAGGGAATTCTCACTCCAGTGAACACTGACCGTAAGCATGACCAACTCGACACACTGGAACCCCTCAGGGAAAATGAGTTACTATTACCTGCCCAGTATCCAAAACTTCAAATACATTAGCAGATCACTGGGCTTCTGTTTCTTCTTTTTTTTAAAGCAACACCTTTATTTTCAAATAAAACATTACAGATAAAAGCAGAACTGACTTCCTGACACCTGCGTACCCTCTGGGACAACCCCCTCCCCGGTCCCACCGCCTGCGACCTCCAAAGTGACCAGGAAACACTATTTGAAAAGACACACTAAAAGAAAGCTGGAGAAAGATTTGTAAATCCTCAAGAAAAAAATTCATCTGGAACATGTAAATTTCCATCATTCAATTTTAACTTAATAACGGAATTGCTCTGTGAAGTCACAAGAATCCTACACAAAAATATGCCAATTTCCATGATTAAACTTAAGACAGAAAGGAATAGAATTCAGCCATCCGATCAATCTAGCTCAGTCTAAATGCAAGAGAACAAAGTTATAAAAGCACTGCGAGAAAATACATTATAAATGTGAAAGTAGGGAAGCGTTTCCTAGAATCTCAAACTCTGAAACTGTATCAGATTTTGTTACAGCATTTTAAAGTGCCTTATGACTAAAGACAACCTAAAGCAGGTGACAAAATAACCACCTGGGAGAAAGATCTTGCAACACATGTAACACACAAAAGTTAGTATGAAAGAAATGCTAAAAACCAGTAAGAAACTAGAAAAAAGACCGTTTACAGCTGAAAGAAATAGGCTAAGAAGCATATGAAGACATTCAATCTCACTATCAGGAAAATGTAAAGTAAATACAGAAGAGGTCATTTAAAAAAATCTCTCAAGTTGTAAAAAAAAACAAAACTAAATTTAAGAGACTGATCATTTTCAGTGCTGACAATATAGAAGTGTTATTTATTAGAATAACACTTTTTTAAAAGATTTTATTTATTTATTTGACAGAGGTCACAAGTAGGCAGAGAGGCAGGCAGAGAGAGAGAGAGGAGGAAGCAGACTCCCTGCTGAGCAGAGAACCTGATGCGGGGCTTGATCCCAGGACCCTGAGATCAGACCTGAGCTGAAGGCGGAGGCTTTAACCCACTGAGCCACCCAGGTGCCCCAACACCGTAAGACTTTTTAAAGGGAAATCGGACAACACCTGTGAAAACTTAGGTGTGCGTGATATTTTACCAATATGTCCACTTCTAGGAATCTGTTCACAAGATTCTTCATGCATCTATTTAAAAGAAAAATGTTCATCTCAGCATTCTTTATAATTGGGAAAACTAGATACACTAGGGGGTTGTATGGAACATGGTGCAAATCTGGAGAAGAACGCGGACCAGCACATACTCACGAAACAGGGGGCTGACCGGTATCTCTGACAGCGAAAGCGAGTTCAGCATCACGCATGGTTTGGCTCTGCTTCTCATTTGTGTTTTAAAACTTTCTTTACATTTCATATTCCCCATGTATGTGCAGAGCACACACCCCAAACATTAGCTGCTGGTAGGGTGAAAAGGGAGAATATAAAGCTACATTGGGGCACCGGGGTGGCTCAGCCAGTTAACGTTTTGGCTCAGGTCCTGACCTCAAGGCAGTGAGAAAGAGCCCTGAGCCCTGAGCACGGAGCAGGCTTGAGATCCCCTCCCTGTCCCAGCCCCTCTGCCCCTCCCTCTGTTCTTGCGTGCTCGCCTTCTCTCTCTCGCGCATAAATAAATAAAATCTTTATTTTTAAAAAAAGCACAAAAACCTACATCAGCATGTTGCTCCCAATTTAATTTCTCACACACATGGACATAAGAACTGATGGAGTAATTACATATGGTTGGCAGGATTCTAAGTGACTTTGATTTGCTGCTTTATGAAATTTTCCTCTATTTATTACATTTCCTATTATAATGATCATTATTACTTTTATACTCAGAAGAATATTAAGAGTTAGGCTTCACATGTTACAATGAAGCGCTTGAGGGGGCTTAAAAGAAAACCTGAGAAAACAGTATTTATTGAATGTTATTATTTGTGTCCCAAGAACTAGGCCAAAAACATAGGGCAAAGCCGAGAGTTAAACCCCTCCTGGCTCTTTCCACTCTAACATTTTGATTCTTCTGACATGATAAAAACATGATACAGATTAATTATAATAAAAACATATCATTGAGTATGGGAGCTAAATGTTGCCCCACATCAATAAAAGCTGGAATTACAGAAAGTTCCATGGGAAAAAGGCAACACTGAGTGAATCTTTTTTTTTTTTTTTTAAGATTTTATTTATTTATTTGACAGAGAGAGAGAGAGAGGGAGATCACAAGTAGGCAGAGGCAGGCAGAGGCGGGTGGGGGAAACAGGCTCCCTGCTGAGCAGCGAGCCTGATGCGGGACTCGATCCCAGCACCCCGAGATCATGACCTGAGCCGAAGGCAGAGGCTTAACCCACTGAGCTACCAGGCGCCCCTCACTGAGTGAATCTTAAAAGAATTCAGAGCAGCATAAAAGAGAGAGGATGTGAGTCTAGTTTCTCAAACTACCTCATTACTCATCTGTTCTCAGTCTGATAGCTCTCTACATTCGAAAACTGCCACGTCAAGCGGCCATCTTCCAAAAACAGGCTCAAATATGACAAGCAGTAATGACGTGTCTATTGAAACATACTTAAATATCCACATATGTTTAAATATGCACATTTTCTAATTCTCAAATTCCTACTCCCAAGACTTCAAAGCCCATCCTCTCCACAAGATACTCCTATATAACCCTGATGTTGTCACTTCCATGGCAAGCAATTTGGCAATACCTATGAAAATGACAAGTCCACAAGCCTTTGACTCAGCAACTCCGCTTCTAGAAATTTACCCGAAGACTCACGCATGTGTGAAAAAATTCTTTGAAATTGCAAAATCTGGAAACAACCTAAAAAGTCCATCACAGAAGACAGTGTAGACAATGGTGAGTCCAAAGAAGGGAAAAATGAATGAAGAGGTCCTTTATTTCCCTGAAATGAATAGGTTCCAGGATGAGAGATCATACCCATACACAACAGGGGCCGTGTAGTGCACCGGCGGTGTGGGAAAAGGAAGGCAGGGATATGCAGGTATGGTTGTATGTATACAAAATACCTCTGGGCAACCATATTAAAAACTATAAGCAGTGGACCTCTAAGAGGGGAACTTGAGACTAGAGAACAGGATAAAGACTTTTTTAAAAAATTGTATTTATTTATTTGACACACAGAGAGAGATCAAAAGCAGGCAGAGAGAGAGGGCAGGGGAAGCAGGCTCCCCACTGAGCAGAGAGCCCAACTCCGGGCTCGATCCCAGGACCCTGAGATCATGACCTGAGCCGAAGGCAGAGGCTTAACCCACTGAGCCACCCAGGCTTCCCAGAATAAAGACTTTTTAACGCATCGCCCTTTGTGTTTTTAAAATTTTGTCCTATTCTTTTCACCCATTTGAACAAAAATAAATATAAGTTTATAATACATTTCTCTCTGCCCTCTAAAGAAAATTTCAAAGCCAATACTTTATACAGTAAAATTAGCCCTTTATGTGAACTCAGGAAGTCAGCAGAAGCCCAAGCAACAGCAATTCTTTAAACGGTTGCTTGTCAAACTCTCTGTAACGTTGTATTATTTCTAACTAAAGTCTAAATTTTCTAAACATGCCTATGAGGCCATTCCTAAAAAGAGAATAATACTCGGTTTTGTTTGATGTCTTTGAACACAGAGACACCCTTCACGTTACAGGAAGCTCCTACAGGAGCGCTGGCTCCTGGTGGCCCATCTGTCCCAGGCACTTGAGGAGGGGAAAGGGCAGACAGTCCTACCTGTGTTTCCGCCCAACTCATGTGTGACACTCTCTCATTCTAGGCAACGAGCCATCATTTGAGTTTATGGCCTTTCGGTTTTATGCTCAATTCCAAAACATCAGCGATGATGTGCCCAAGAAGAGTTCTCTGCAGAACGTTCTCCCAGATAAGCAACACACACCGACATGTGTTCGTGTCACGGACACATCTGTGGCAATTAGGATAGATACCTGGAAAGTGATCTTAGCAGCCTGGTTGGGACAAGGGATGGACTCGGGCCCCAGATCCTTAACTAGAAGAGTCTACCCTGTTCCCTTCCAAGCCAAGTCTTTCCTCTTCTCTACGACAACCCTAGGTCAAGTCAAATTTTGTTTAAACCCCCACCCCCAAATTCCCAGACTCTTCCACAGGATGTGGCTTCACATTCCTGCCTGGGTTCTACGCACGAGGCTTCCTAACATCAGGGCCACACTCTGAGCAACACAAGGAAGTCACCAACACCTGCCTCTGGGGCTCCGTAAATCATTCTTTTTTGGCTCCTTATACCAGCAGTTCCAAGATCACTGGACTACTGAATAAGGTGGGGGGGGAGGATGTCTCTTGAGAAGAACAATGTTCTAAGGTGTCGGAACCACCAAGGAGCAGACAGACATGTTCAATCATCAAGTCTCACCAGATTTCAATGACTTCATGAACCTTAGCTATCTCAGAAGGGGAGAAGCAGGTACTTCATTACAGCCCACGTATGGTCTTCATAAGAAAGACTAAAAGAAACCGGAAGCCAGCAAAGGACTGATCTGGAACTATGTCTGGGGTATGTGGGGCCTCAGGTCCCCGCATCAGTAGTGGGAGGAAAACACAGAACTTGCTCTGGAGGACGGTTGTGCACACTACAAAAAAGACTTAAAAAGACATCTGGAAGGTGGTAATCATTCATTACTGTTTGTTTTTTTTTTTAAAGATTTTATTTATTTGAGGGGTGCCTGGGTGGCTCAGTGGGTTAAAGCCTCTGCCTTCGGCTCAGGTCATGATCTCAGGGTCCTGAGAACGAGCCCCATATTGAGCTCTCTGCTCAGCGGGGAGCCTGCTTCCCCCTCTCTCTCTCTGACTGCTTCTCTGCATACTTGGAATCTCTGTCTGTAAATAAATAAATACAATCTTTGAAAAAAAAGATTGTATTTATTTGAGGGACAGCACAAGTAAGGGGGAGTAACAGAGGGAGAGGGAGAAGAAGGCTCCCTGCTGAGCAAGGAACCCCACATAAGGAGGCTCGACCCCAGGACCCCAGGATCATGACCTAAGCTGAAGGCAGATGCCTAACCGACTGAGCCTCCCGGGCACCCCTATTCGTTACTGTGAAAACACTCAGCATGAAGGAGTCACCACACTCCACAGTAAGTCTAGAAAACTAAATAAAGACAAAAACATATTCTGACTGACAGGCTGTGCAGTCTGAAGTCAACACCAAAGTTTAAGGGAAAATATAGCAAACAGTGAAATTCATCTAGCAGAACTGGGCAAAACTGCCAAATTCATCTCTTAATGTTTTCGTAATATTACAGTGTGACTATAACAATTTTATTGTCTCACAAGCTGTATGAGAGCTGGAGAAACAGAAAACTTCATCAGCAGAAACACAGTTAAGAATTTTATGCACGAGCAGCTGTCAACTCTTTAAGACGTGACCCTATGCCTGTCTTATACCTGCAGAATTGCTACCCAGCACTGTACCTGGAACATAGTAAGAGCTTAATAAACAGCTCCCAAGGAAATGAATGGGGATCACCATGTGGGGTACAGAGAAAAACTAACTGAAATCCATTTTCCATTCCGTATATTCAATCAATTCCAAGAAGGGTTATTTTGAACTTTTTTTTTTAATTGTGGTAGTTAAGTGTATCGACTTTAGAGACAGAGATGTGGGTTCAACCCACCTTTGTCCCTTACTAGCTCAGCAAGTGATGTGCAGTATGTGTGCGTGTGTGTGTGTGGGGGTGTGGGGGTGAGAGAGAGAGAGAGAGAGAGAGATGTGCATTTTTAAGGCCTATTTTCCCAGGTGCAAAATATGCCTCATTTTCCTGAAACACAGCTCACAAAGTGGCAAGACTTATACATGAAAAACAGATGCAAATAGTGCCCAACACGTTCGTAAGCCTTGAAAAATGTCTGCAATATTAAACATTTCTATAATTTAAAAGCTAGGTTAAAATGATAGGCAGTGTAATTTAAGCTTTGGAGGAAATACAGCACCTGTCAAAGGACTGAGAAGAAATGATCAAAACAAAGGCATAGTGATTTGATCATGTAAAATAGTGTAATAAATCATCGCATGATAATGTTAGAAATATCAGCAGCACAGAAAGTATCTATGGGAAAATATAAACGAAGCTGCACCATCACTGTCATGGCCATTATTTGTACAGGCTATAACCAGATTTCCTTCTAAGTTCTTTAACAAGATGGAAAAAGCAAATGGGAGGTTGTTGAAATTTGTGATTCAAAAGCTTATCAGTATAGAAGGTCCATCAAAAATAGCAACAGCTCTAACCGGACAAAAGCAGATAAAGTATCTCAAAAGAAAATGCCAACCAAAAAGACAAAATCCAATGAAGCGAAGGATTCCGAGCTTTAAATTCAAACTGTGAAAATCACACCGTTAGTTTATATTTGGGGAAACAGGTCACTGAAAGCAAAATTAAGGTACAACTTCCTTAAAAATAAGTAATGATAACAATAAAATGGCAAGCACTACTTGGTGTTTACTACAACAGAGACTATCTTGAGTACTCTATTAAAAATGAGCTCATTAAATCTTTAAACAGTCTCCAGTGACACAATAGAGGTAATCCGAGCTCAGTGCCTGTTGACTCTGCGGTTGGGGAAAGACATTCTGGCCTCTCAGACACAGCTCAGTCTTCAGGAGGCCTGGACCTTATTTAAACATAGCCATAAATTTACCGGCAGCTGCCTCTCTTCCATTCTTATCTCCAGTACGCAGGTGTGCATGTGCAGGACAAGATCAACTTTAAAAAAAAAAATAGTTTAAGAAGCAGAAAAATCGAAACCAGCACTCCGATTCCACTTTAAATCTCAGTTCAGGACTGTCCCATTTCCGCAAAGTGAGCACGTGAGCATGCGGTCCTGTGAGCTCACTTCTGTTACGTTGGCCTGGGAAGAACCAGGTGGGACAAGTAGGAAAATCCTAGGACATCTTGAGCCGCAGGAAAAACACAGACCAATATCAAGAATGATCGGGAGTCGTCTTATTTTATCTGCACATGACACATTCCTGTCTGTTCAGCAGCAAAGACACCTGACTTCACCTACGCCAGGAAGGTTTGCCTCACGTCTTTTTAGTCCTTTATTTTAGCTCACAGGTGAGCTTTTAGAGTAAGGACATGTTTCCTCAGGCTCTAACCGCTTCGATTACAGAGTTTTCTTGCCACTGAGAAGTGGGAGAAACAGCTGGGACACTGGTACCTTCGCCAAACTGCAGCATCAGGAGATGGCCGAGACAGGCCACCAGGTCCCAGTTCCTCCCCACGCACACAGAATGTGGCAAACTCAACCTGAGACTAAAGAAAGGTCTTCCAACTTACATTAGAAATACAAAGCAATTGCCACTGCCTCCCGCCATCCACCCCTGAGAAGACCTTCACACCGCACTCAAGGAGCCAGAACGATGAGGGGGTGACTTCCGTCTGTCACCATGTACCAGACAGGGAACCCTGTCGCTGCTGCATCCAAGCACCTAGCCTGGCCCCTGGCAATGAGCTGCTGCCCCAAACGCACCATTACTGAGGACCCACTACTCACTGGGGACTTCGGATGCATTATTCTTCCCTAATCTTTGACAGCGAGGTGCTGGAAGTCTGTGTTCTTCTCAGTGCACCAAAATTGACTCCCGCCCTCCATCGCCTTCTCACAGAGGTCATACCCAACTTGGAGCAAGCAAACAAAGGACAGACATCACAGAAACAGGACTTCCAGGACCAGAAAGTCCACAGACTGATGTCCCGGCCCCATCTGTTCGTGTAAAGGGTAGGACACCCATCAGCCAGGACGCAAGGCCCTTTGGCTAAATTACGCATTTCCAGTGTGAGTGTGCCACTCTGCCTTGGGGAGTGGGGAACTAGTGTGAAGGAGGCATGGCCCCAGCCGAGGCCAAACTCAAGGACAGACCAAGAAGTAAACAGGTGAACAGGTAAAGCGTACCCCAGGATAAGGAACAGGTCTGCAAGCTGGGGAGTCTTTCTGCAGGAGGCAAGGTACATACTGAATTGGAGGACAGTTAAGATTACCGAGGATTAGGAGAAAAGTAGCTACAGTAGGGCAAGGAAGAGGTTTGGGACTACGGCATACACAGGGTGAAGGGGGACGAGAATCTTAGGTTGACTCAAGTACTCTGTTTAACGCGACAGGAGGTGGTGACACACCATCTCCAAAGTAAGAAACAGAGAGGAAAGGAACAAGTGTGAGGAGAAAGCCAATGAATTCTGTTTGCACCATTCTGAGTTTAAGATCTGCAGTCTATCTACACAGCTAATCCAGGAGGCAGTGGGAATGTGGGGGTCCCTAAGAAAGAGGGGCATGAGTTACAGAGGAGCTCAGAGGGGTAGTCTGGGAGATGGCTAGGAAAACAGATGCCAGATCACACCCACAGTCAACAGGTGATCGGTGGAGGAGAACCTTCAAAGAACAGTGACAGAAATACCCAGGGTAGGAGGAGGAATGCCAAGGGGGTCCAAGAAAGTAACGCTTCGAAGAGGAGCCTGAGGTCGATGTGGAATTCCAAAGTAAAGTCAAATAAAATACAAACAGAGAAACACAGACCACGGCCATTATGAGATGTCCAGTCCCCATGGCAAATGCAGTGTCCAGGGAGAGAGA
Organism: Mustela nigripes; assembly: GCF_022355385.1. Classification (NCBI taxonomy): domain Eukaryota; kingdom Metazoa; phylum Chordata; class Mammalia; order Carnivora; family Mustelidae; genus Mustela; species Mustela nigripes. The sequence goes on from NC_081566.1 coordinate 14,882,779, forward strand.
GGGCCACCAGCCAAGTACACGGAGCCCAAACCTGAACAGGAGATGCAGAGAGCCCTGTCTGTTGCGGTTAACACCGAAGAACATAAAATGGTTTTTTATACTGGTCTCTACACAACCCAGATTGAGCTAAATGAGGATTTGGTAGCAACCATTCTACTTGTCCCTGGAAAGGGCAAACTATTCATGGATATCGCCACCTGCTTCCTTTGCAATGAATGAGTCATAAAACTTCTGTGCCATGTGAATTTTATTTGCAAAAGGAAAATAAAAAACCTTTGCAGTCGCACAGATTTCAGAGAACCAGCTATGGAAGGTACATGGTCTTAGTCAAAGGTAAGGAATGGTTAACCATTACTCATTCTGAGCAGTGGGTCTCAAAGATGAGGTATTCCGTCTGGCATGTTGTAGGAGTTAACCATTAACTTACCGGCTACCAACAGCCCCCACAACCCTTCCCAGCCCTCTGGGTCCACAAACTAGACACTGAAAAGGCAGGAATGCCTGCTGTCGCAAGGCTGCAGATACGGTCATTCCCACATCAATGCCCTATCAGTACAGGACATCTCAGGAGTCAAGATCTCGACCTAAGCACCTTTTTTCAATTACTCCTGAGTCAGCAGGGGTTCACCCTAGAATATTAAGTTCTAGAATGAAATTTTCAAGAGGTATATAGAACATTTTTTTTAATCCTAAAACTACAGATTAGTTGTCACGGAGTGAAATTTACTCTTCTCCAGGATTTAGGGGGTTTAGACAGTAGCATTATTTTCACCAGACTGATTAAATCCAACTTTCTTTTGTTCTAATCAGCACCGACCTAATGATACAGTGGGGGAGAAGATCATTGATTTACTTTCCTTACATGGCTAATGTAGTTTCTTGATCCTTTCTAAGTACCTTAAGTTCTGTCCCTATGAGATGGTCCACATTCTGAGAAAAAGAGTCACTTCAGCTCTGCTTCACCTCCCTTGCCCTCGACAACCTCAACTCAAAAGCTCCATCCTATTCCAGACAATAGTGCTCTCAGGATGAGAAAGGATCCTTCTACAATGGACAAATAGCTAGACATCCTCTCAACTCGTTTGTACTTTTTCTGGGTAGGCCTAAGCCTAGGCCAGAACACAGTAGGTCCTCCACAAATAAGTATTACATTCTTTAAAAAGTTAGAGCCAGAGGCCAGGGTTCCTGGCTTTAGTTTCTGATTCTTCGATGGTTCCTCAAGCTAAGCTGGTTAGATGAGGTTGTGCATTTCCGTGCAGGAGAGAACACCATCACAGTGAGAAGATGCTTCCGTGCTACACCAAGGCGATCATAGGAAATACCCTTTACGGCCCTTGAAAGCTCAGATTTAAAGCTACTAAACAGTCAGATACAGAACAGTGGCCAAAAAGCACCCAAAAAGATGCTCAATATCCCCAGTCCTTGGAAGAATGAAAGCCAAAACCACAGTGAGATCTGACGTCATCTCCATCAGGAGAGCCACAATCCCCAAAACAAAACAAAATCAAAGGAATTGACAGCAAAACCAGAAAATAACAAGAGTTGACAAGGATGGGGAGAATCAGAACTTTCCTGTACTATTGAGGCAAATGTAAAATGGTATAGTCATTATGGAAAATAACACAGGGGTTCACCCCAAAATTTAAAATAGAACTGCCATACAATTTAGGAACCCCCCTTCTGGGTATACACCCAAAAGAACTGGAAGCAGAATCTCAAAGAGGTACTTGCACACCGATGTTCCTGGTGGCACCACTCACAACGGTGCAGATGGCAGCCAAGTGGGTACTGAGGATGAACATATACACACAGTGTGGTCTCTCCATACAGTGGAATATGACGCAGCCTTAAAGAAGATGGAACTTCCGATAACGCTACAACACAGATGAACGTTGAGGACATTATGCTAAGTGAAATAAGCCAGTCACAGAAAGACAAATACTGTAGGATTCCATTTCCATAAGGCACCTAAAATAGTCAAATTCATAGAAATGGAATGGTGGCTACGAGGGCTTAGGGGTAGAGTTTTAATTTTGAAAACTAAAGTTCTAGAGATCGGTTATACCACAGTGTACCTTGATACTACTGACTTGTGTACTGACTTGTGTACCTTGATACTACTGACTTGTATACTGCAAAATGGCTAAATGGTAACCACAATCTTTTTTGAGGATTTTTATTAACCACAAGTTTTAAAGATTTTTTTTTTAAGATTTTATTTATTTGACAGAGAAAGAGTGAGCACAAGCAGGGGGAGCTGCAGAGGGAGCGGGAGAAGCAGACTCCCCACTGAGATGGGAGCCCGATATGGAGCTCTATTCCAGGATCCCAGGATCATGAAATGAGCCGAAGGCAGACACTTAACCAACTAAGCTGCCCAGGAACCCCTAAAATTTTTTTAAGATTTTACTTACTTATTTATTTTAGAGAGAACATGAGAGGTAGGAGAGGAACAGAAGGGAAAAAGCAGAGGGAGGGAGGGAGAAAGGGGGTAAAAATCTCCAGCAGATTCCACACTGAACGCTGAGCTCGGCACAGGGCTCCATCTCACCACCCCAAGATCACGACCTGAGCCGAAATCAAGAGTCGGATGCTTCACAGACTGAGCCACCCAGGCACCCCAAAAAGAACTTTTTAAAACAAATAAACAAAAACTAAGAAAAACACCAGGAATGCTGGTCGGAACACCAACTCAGACTAAAGAGGTTTTAACCTTTGAAGTATATCTGATCTATAGATTTAGCTAAAATGTGACCTGGTCCGGGATAGGAAGCAGCAGAAAAACCTAAAAGGTAGCTGGGGAAAGCCACAGAGCAGAGGCTGAAAACTAGTGGCCTCCCAGTGTAACAAAACCCACAGACATTCATTGGTTCAAACTGGTCAACGAGCGGCCGCTGAGCCCCTGCCACACGCCAGGCGCTCTTCTCGGGGCCAGGCATACAGCAGTACCCAAAACAGATAAAAACCCTTGCCTAAAAAAAAAAGAAAGAAAGAAAGAAAAGAAAACCCTTGCTTACGGTCTCATGCCTTGTTTGGCCCAGTTTTACAATTTGAATGTGCTGCCACTATTTAAAAATCAGGAGGTTTCACATAAAAAATACAGATTTCCATTTGCTCCTGAAAAAAAAAAAAAAATCAAAAGGGGGTGGGGGGGGGGAGATCTGATTGCGCTGGTCCAAATTTCAGCCTCGCAACGGGTTGCTGGGACTGAAGTGATTACCCCGTGACAGGAAACCTTCTGTCGTGGCTCCAGGCACAGATGAAGCACTTCATTCATTCATCCTACGTGCCTAGCCCTGGAGGCAATCTGAGTCTTGACTCTGCACGGAACGCTGGGCTCAGAGTCCCAGTCAGGCTTCACAGCGTTTGAATTTCACATGCGCCCCTAGGAGCTATTTGACTTGAGCAGAACTGCCTTCCTCAGTTTCCTCATCTGTACAATGGGGTGAGAATAACGGCGCCTATGTCGGCGGCTGCCATGAGAGTTAAATGAGGCGATGGATGCAGAGGGTCTAGCGCAGTGCCTGGCACAGAGCAAGTCCTCATTCTTATCATTGCTATTCTTATCATTTGCTATTCTTATCATTTGTTGTTATTGTTTGTTTACAGTCCCATCTCCACTATCATCATTATTGCAAGAAAAACAATCAAAATAGGGAGGGAATGCCAGGGCTCACCCAATTGTATAAAATGCCCTCCTTACACTACCCCTGCCCCAACAGTTTTTCTTTTCTGTCCTTTTTCCCCCTTTTTTCTCTCATCTAGGATAATTTTTGAGCATTTCCTTAGGAACCCGGGGTAGTCTTTTACCATCTGGACGTTCCCCCAACCACAATTTCCCGAGCAGCAAGCATATCCGGCATAGATCCCCAGGCAGCAAAAATAATAATCTGAGATTGTCCTTCAACAGAAGGAGACACCCCATTTGAAAAGGCACAAACCTAGTGCTTGAAGCAGACTGTCAGGTTCTCTGCAGAGACACCGTGGCAGGGACCGTGATTTTAAGGCGAGATGCACACGGGAGCCCTGCTGGCGGATGGGAAACGCTCTGGGCTCCTCACCCACCGGCCCACAGCCAGACCGGATCAGGAGAGGGTTCTCGAAACCACAAAATGAGCTAAGAGCAGTCGTCTGCAGGAGGAAAGCATGAACCAGTGGTTATCCAGGGACTGTGTTAAATGCAGACTCCAAGGTTCCCCCAAGAGTATGGGATTCCCTGCATCTGGGGTCCCTCACAGCTTACTTTTAATGCGCTTCCAGGGCAGGGGTGGCAGAGCTGGGACAGGCCTAGAGTCTTGAGGGAGCCCTTGCCCCATCACCCCAGCACCCACCAATGGCTGCATGGTGCCACCCCACGGTATGCGACACCGTGCACTTAGGACTCCGAAAGAGGTGTGCTGTGTGCCCTCAGCGCCTTCCTCTAACAGAGGATGTGAGCGCCCCTAAACTCGGTGTGAGCCCCAGAACAGGCATGAGGTGCCCATGGAAAGTCCCAGGCTCAGCAGAAGCCCTCCCGGGCCTGTTCAGCATCCTGGCCGTGCCCTTGCTTGACAGTCAACACTGAACAAGCTTCTGCCTCCTGCCACCGTTCTTGACCATGACTGATGAGCAGAACTAACTGCAAGAAAGGATATTCTTCCTCCTCCCAATATATCTCCTAACTTAATAAAAGAGACACATGGCCCAGGGAATGACAATGCCTTTTGACCAGTCAGCTATCCAAAATTGCACAGAAAGACTCCTCCATAAGCAGAAAAAGCTTTCTCTTGGAATAACGTACACAACTATTTAATTGAGTTTTGTTTTTTTTTTTTTTAAAAAACTTCGTTCAGCATGTTCACTGCCATATTCATCCCATAAAACAGATTTTATTTCCTTCTCTCAGAAATGTCTTACTATATCATTGCCCTTGGAAAAGTAACATTTGGCAAAATAAAACTTTCCCAGCCAAAATGCCGTCAGGCCGGATTTTCTCCGGTAGTCTGGTAGGCCTTGTCCTATATCTGATAAAGGGGGGTTTTCCCCAACTTTTCAAAGCAGCTCCTGATATCTGGGTAGAATTCTCCCGAATCCCTCCTGCCAAACCGTAAAAGCAGGAAGTCCAACTCCACCTCTCCCCAGAGGAGCGAGGCTTCCCCCACCCACACCACCTGCCACCCCCAGTTCTTGAGAAAAAGATCTCTGGATTGGCACATGCATAAGGTGACAAGGCCAGTCACTAAATACGAACAAATCATGTGCCTCTCCAGTTTCTTCACCCTTCCACCCACTTCGGACCATTAAAGTCATAATACTGGGGCGCCTGGGTGGCTCGGTTGGTTAAGTGTCTGCCTTTGGCTCAGGTCATGGTCTCTGGGTCCAGGGATGGAGCCCCAAGTCTGACTTCCCGCTCAGCGGGGAGCCTGCTCGTCCCTCTCCCTCTGCTCCTGCTCGCTTTTTCTCTGTCTCAAATGAATAAATAAAATCTTTAAAAAAATAAAATAAAATAGTCTTAACACTAAATAAGATCATTTCTGTATGATGTTTGTTTTGTTTTCTTTTTGTTTTTTTGTGGTAACAATCTAAGAGGCTGAGGTAAATCTACAAGTTGAAAAGTAATTCACAGCACGTCAGACACCCCTTCCCAAAGATGACAGTGACCGATGAAATATGCTGCTGTCCCCACTGGTACACGTTTAAAAGAATCATCGTGGCGAAATGTATGCCGGGCAGAAGGTACATTTGCCAAAACCCAGCATTCCTGTCAGACAAATGGCTTATTTTTTTTTTTAAAGATTTTATTCAAACAAATGGCTTCTTAAGGTATGTTGACATCCCTACTGGACACTGCTCTTACCCGAGCAAAACAAATACAACATGTGTTTTGGTAAAGAGTGTCTGAAGTCCCCTCTGTTATCAAACGCTCACCCAGGTGACCCCCACATTGCTACCAGGCCTATAAATAGTTATTTTCCCTGAGGACAGAATCAAATGGAATCAGAAAAGCAGTGTTATGTATGAGAACACTAGATTAACTTTGATACAAGTAGGAAAAACCTCAGTAAGACAGGCAGGTCTGAAGGGTCCCATCTAGAAAAATTTTAATCTCTCTGAAGAGAAAAGTCACACACATCCCCTTTGTTACCATCACAGCCTGGCTTGAAAGCAATTCCCACTCTTTACCACGCCTCCATCACCACCCTCCACCCCCCACTCCGAGCGCCAGGCATCATAGGGGACTCCCAGCTTCCTAGGTATGCCCTGCCCACAGGTGGCCATTCTCCACCCCTCCCAAAGCCGATGTTACCGCTCTCCTTCTGGAGACATCTTTCTCTTCTTCCTTCCTGGAGGTCCTGTTCATCTGGCTAAGCTCAGCTCCTTCCGGTGCCTCATATCCTCCAGGCAAATGCCATCAGTCCTGCCTTTGCAATATTTCATTCAAATCCCTTCTAGAGCTGTCATCAACCCTCCATACCTACTTCCTTCTGCCTTAATAGCGCGACCATCTCTCTTCTGTGGAAGCATGGGAGGTGCGCTGTAATGCTTTTCCCCAAAAGCAGACTTTATGCATTATAAAAATGCACAAGGTTTCTTCCTCTGAAATCACTGCTGTGCCAAAACATAAGGATCCTAAGCAGAGACGCGCCGAGCCCTCCCTCAAGGATATCCCACAGGAACGCGGGCCACTGCGGGGCTAAGACCCGTTGAAGACAAAGTCAGTCCATCCATTGAATCTAAAGAAGCAGCTTGAGACAAGGCGCACCAAATTTAATGAGGACAACACAGCTACAATAGCTAAAGAAAGAAACATCACTTAACCACCCACACCCAAAAACCTCACAGCAGCACTCACCAGTGAGGAGCCATAAACGAAAAGAGGCAAGAACACAGCAGCAGAGCAAAACATATCCTTCTTCCGAGATGAAATGGAAGGCGGAAACAATGGAAGCCGGAAGACGAGGGTGGGAAAGAAAAGACTTAAAATATAGAAAGCTTACAATAAAGTTTTCTAAAAATAAAAAGGCGGGGTGACTTGAAATATGAAGAATTTATAAGATCTGACAAGCGGGAACCATGCGGGACTCCTGGGTGGGTCAGTCGCTTATGCATCTGCCTTCAGCTCAGGTCATGATCCCAGGTTCTTGGGATCAAGTCCCATGTTGGGCTCCTCGCTCAGCAGGGAGTCTGCTTCTCCCCCTGCCTGCTGCTCCCCACCCCCCGCTGTGCTCTCTCTGTCAAATAATAAAAAAAAAAAAGAAAGAAAGAAAGAAGGAACTACGCCATGGTATCTTTTCATAACTCCTAAGCTACCATTTCCACTGCACCTAGCAGCACAGGAAATTCTCAGTATTGCTTGTTGGTCCGTAATCAACAGAAGTAACTTCCTAATATAGTTTAATGTGGCCCAGCGACAGTTCAAAAAGGATGTCCAAATTAAAATAAAACAAAACAAAAAAACCTTATTTTTAGATACTAAAGCATTCTTATTTGTATAATAGGCTAACACTAAATTATTCTTATTTACTCACTGAATCTAACCTGCCTAGACTTCTGCTAGGTCACAGAGAGAACTGCATGTACAAACTATTCTTCTAGTAGCACATAAAGGTAAGTTGTTTCAAATTAATCTGGAATATTAATAGTCACACAAAGAGTTTAAACCCTCCTATCCCATGAAATCTTTTATTTGAGATATAAAAAGGAAGCCCAGTCAGGTACGAATGAAAGGTCTGCCCCTTGTGTGGGGGAGATACAATGGGAAGACGAACCTCCAGGCTTCAGGAAAGGAGACGAAGGAATGAATGTCGACGGACCCCAGCACCTACCATGTGTCAGGCCTTCTGGGTAGAAAGTATTATGGACTTCTCATGTAGAGGCCCTGTGTTCTTCCCTTCTAAAAAATTCTCTCCAAGCTACACCTAAAGAATTTTTGAAAATCTGGTAACATTAAAAATGACAACACTGAGAAGGTTTCAGAATGCTTTTATTTTAAACCCAACTGTGGCAAGCAATGACATGCAGTCATCAACTCCGGTAGAAGAGAAAATACAGAATACATCAAGAACGAGGCGAGAGAAGCTTTGGGTAGGAAAGGTTTAAGAAAAAGAACTGAGAGTCTTCAGCAAAACAGAATTCTGAGACTTCAGGACGGCTGGAATCTGAAAGCAAGATGGCAGGCAATTCAGCAGTGGGCGGGGGAGAGTGGGTACAATCGCATTCCTCCCACACCCGCCCACATCTTCTGAGCCAGATTCCCATGGTCATCCCTCCACAGTGGGAACAGAAGAGCAGCTAAATGCGCTCTAAGGGCCCCCTTCGCTCCCCACTTTTACTGTTCTGCATGCCTCATAGACTTTCCTCCATCACTTGGACTTGTTGAGTTTATTGGGATCGGTCTTGTGATTAAGAGGCTTGTAAATAAATACAAAACATTTCACCAGTTCACTCAAATGTTTTACTGCCCGACCTCCTGCTCAGAGGTTACACATGCAGCCCATGAAAAGAATGTCATAAGCATTCTTTTCTACCCACCTGGGCTAAACTGTTATTTACCCCAGGCTAGCATCCCTTGAAGGGGGTTAAAATGCCTTCGCTTTTTGTAAAATGAGGGGAAAATAAAGCAGATGCACAATGACTGCCAGGCCCACATGTCATTTCACAGAGGAATTTTAGGGAAAAGAGTCATCTGTTTTCCTAACTTAAGAATGAAGTTTATCTTTGGAAGTGGCAGTTAAAAAAAGAAAAAAAGTGGCTAGATGCAACTTAAAAAATAGTTGTGTTGAAAAGGCATTAATCAGGGGCACCTGGGTGGCCCAGTCAGATAAGCATCTGACTCTTGACTTCGCTCCACTCATGATATCAGGGTCATGAGATCGAACCCCCTGCTGGGCTCTGTGCCCAGCGGTGGAGCCGCTTAAAATTCTCTCTCCCCTCTGCCTGCCCCTCTGCTAACATTCACGCACTCTCTCTCTCTCTCTCAGAAAAAGGCTTTAATCAGTGCAAGGTTCATGGTACATATGGCACATTAATAGTGTTAATAAAAAGACCTCTCGTATAAATATGTACATGTGTAAGTTGTTTATTTCATAAAGTATTTGACAATTCCTTTATTAGTGGCAAAAAGGACTTCTTGGTCACCTACTTTAACACTGCTACAGAAAAGCTTTTTGAAAACACAAGTACAATTTAAAACAGCAGATCCCTAACTTTTATATAAAAAAAAACAACAACTATGAATACTAACTAGAGGACAGTTAACTAAATAGAAACAAAAGAGAACAGAAGAATCCAATAGGAAAATCTTGTAAAGGTGGCAAAAGAAACAGAGATAGTTTGGATCTAGGACTCACTGCCCCCAATTTGTCAGAGGCACCTAAAACCATGTTTCATAAGATTTGTTTTGTCTACATTTAATTTGCAAAATAAATAAATAAAAAGCTTCAGGGATCACTTTTTTCACAAGTTTGAGAGATTTCTTATCAGTAATGTAGCAACTTTTAGATATGGAATGGCCAGTTTGGGGATTGGTACGATCCTTACTAAGGCAAGCTTTAGAGTAATCGAGTGTACGACGGATCAACAGTTAATTCAACAAACTCAAATAAGTACTTATGCTCAGAATAGTAACATTCAGCCCAGGAGAATATAACCAAGAATGCATATACAACACAGCCTTTATATCAGATTCTGAAACAAATCTGCTTCCCTAATTACATCTGTTTTATAGCAACATAAAAAAAAAAAAACCAAATAGCTAAGATTCCTTGAGTCTACACTAAATAGTGCTAAGTGTGTATAGCAGACTCAATGCTACTCTAAATTAAGAACATGAAAAGTGCAAAACGAAGACCACCAAAAAATAAATAAATAAAAAAATAAAAGAGGAAAAAGGAGGAGGAGGAAGAGGAATGATGCGAAAACTGCAAAAACCTGACTTGCAAACAAAAGATAACCAATTGTGAAATTAAATGTCATGGCATTTTTAGTGACTGACTGTGCATCTTTATATGTAACACTTAATAAAATTGCAGGTAATATCAATGATATTTAAAATGCTGCCATGAGGGGTACCTGGGTGGCTCGGTGGGTTGAGGCCTCTGCCTTCGGCTCGGGTTGTGGTCCTGGGGTCCTGGGATTGGGCCCGCATCAAGCTCTCTGCTCAGCGGGGAGCCTGCTTCCTCCTCTCTCTCTGCCTGCCTCTCTGCCTGCTTGTGACCTCTGTCAAATAAATAAATAAAATCTTTAAAAAATAAAATGCTGCCATGACCAAACTGAGAAGAAAAAAGAGGCAGCCACTAGGCCTACTAAGAAGCAGGGAGGGGCACCTGGATGGCGAACTCGGTTAAGTAGCTGACTCTTGGTTTTTGCTCAGATAGTGATCTCAGGGTCATGAGATCGAGCTCTGAGTCAGGCTCTGCGCTCAGCGTGGATCCTGCTTAAATTTTCTCTCTCCCGCTCTCCCTTAGCCCCTAACCAACACCCCCTACTCCCTAATGCATGCTCCAGCACTCACTCTCTCTCAAATCTTAAAAAAAAAAAAAAGCAGCAGGGAAACACGAACTCGGGATTTTTTTTTTTTTTTAAGTGCAACGGTGATCAGGAGCTATGTTCCAAAATAATGAAAACTATCTGCTTTTTAAGACTCAGTCATACATATGAGGCAGCTAAGCATACAGAAGACTAAAACTTAATCCTTGGATGATTCCGGTGTTTGCACAATGTGGGATCTACAGAGACAGGCAGGATCCATTTCTTGCCTCTAAAAGTCAACATAAGCTTTCGTAGGAGCACATCTGCCCCTCCTCCTCCCCTATCTTCCCATTTTCCTTGTGCATCTCTTATCGGTAGTCTTTCCTAACCGGGAATAAATCCACAATAATCACTGTAACTGGACCCATGGATGTGACAAGTGAGGGCCCTGTGGGCAGTTTCTTGCCCCCCAGGGGCATGGGAACCAAGGTGTCCAGTGGCATTTCCTCGGCAGCTGGGCCCTGAAACACTGACCTCCACTATAAAGCCTGGAGCCCTTTCCTCTCGCTGAGCCCCTGCCTCAAACTCCTGGCACGAAGCAGAGAGCTGGGGATCTCTTTTTGCACTAAAACAATATTTAAAAGAGTGGTTTCCTTCCGTAGTTCGCCACGCAAGAGAAATGGGCTTTCACCGACTAGCTGAGAACGTAAGCAGCGTTTCTATAGGAAAATCAAGTCCTGGTTCCAGGCTAATTGATTTACAAACTCTGGGCCCACTCCTTGATAAAGTGAGACTAGAAGAGGAAATTCTGCTGTTCCAGGGAGTAAAAGCAAAAGAGAGCAATTTGTATCAATAAAGACAAAGTCTGTTGTCTGTGTGTCTGTTTTCATCTGAGTGTCTGTGTGTGCATCTGTGTCCAGAATGAAAAAAATAAAGATTTTTGGTTAAATGAAGATCCAGTTAGAGTGCAAGTAAGCAATGTAAGGTATGCTTTTAAAAATATGAAAGGATTCGGGGTGCCTGGGCGATTCAATGGGTTAAGCCTCTGCCTTTGGCTCAGGTCATGATCTCAGGGTCCTGGGTTCAAGACCCATGTCAGGCTCTCTGCTCAGCGGGGAGCCTGCTTCCCCCTCTCTTTCTGCCTGCTTCTCTGCCTACTTGCAATCTATCTTTCTCTGTCAAATAAATAAATGAAATCTTTTTTTTTTTAAATGAAAGGATTCAAAATATAATAGGATCAAAGGAAAGATACCATATATACCACAAAATCTATTTTGTCAGACAACAGTAGTCCCCTGCTCATTGTGGGGGATGCCTTCCAAGATGTTCCAAGACTCAGGGGATGCTTGAAACCTCCAGATGGCACTGAACCCTACAGATACTGTGTTTTTTTTTTTCATATACATACATACTTGTGATAAAGTTCAATTTATAAATTGGGAACAGGAAGAGATTAACACAAGAGTAATACAATAATTATAATATACTGCAATAAAAGTTATATGAATGTGGTCTCTCTCCAAGTATCCTACTTTACCAGGCTCACCCTCCTCCTCCTCCTTCTTTTCTTCTTCTTCTTCTTCTTGAGATAGATGATAAAATGTCTGAGATGAAGTGAGGTGATCGGTATGGGTACTGTGATGTACAGTTAGGCGACTACCAACCTTCTGAGGATAAATCAGAAGGACCACCTGCTTCCAGACGCTGGATGACTGGGACTTTGGATAAAGGAGGACTGCTTTGCGCTCCCATCCAGCAACCCGTGCCTAAAAGCTACAGCTCCCCGTTTGCAGATCAATGACCCACCTCCCAATCTTCCCTTTCTCTCTCATCCATCATGCACTGCTTTTTAGACCGGAGGTTTCCAGCCTAGAATCTGAACCACCCCTGACTGCCTCAAATTATTTCAAAACAAGTTATGAAATTCTCAACACAAATCAACGTAATAACCATTTGCTGTAAAGAAATCCGCAGCACAGGGTGTCAAGAAACCTAAAACCCAGGAGATGATGTTGAAATTCCCAGAAGGAAACAAATCACAGCGCAGAGGAAGCCAAAGAGGCACACAGGGATATACAGCAACCTACACGTACTTTCAAGATGAACACAGCAACAGCAATACCATGACAAGTCTGCCAAGAGATCTCAAAGTCACACCACACAGAGATAAGGTTTTGCAGAGGGCAATGGACGGACAGCAGGATGCGTATCCTTTTCCGCAAGACAGACAGACTTCTGCTGTTTCCTCTGGTCACCTCGCCCTAGAGCGTGCCCCTCGGACGGAGTAACATCCAATACTCCCCAAAGCTCTGAAAATATATCCAAACACAATCAACATCAATTTCAGTGAATGTTACAACGACTACAGCACATACATTAGAACCCCATTTTTCGTTGGAATGATGAGAGGTAAATACCCCCAAGATCATGGAAACAAAATGAACTATCCCTACAAAAAAAAAAAAAAAAAAGTTACACCAAAGACTTAAATATGCGACTTGAGTCTATTCCCGGACAAAAACGAATCAGAAAACTAGCTTCTTCTGAGAAGAATAACAGCACAGAGCCTCCCTTCTTTGCTCTGACCACAAATTCAACCGCAGAAACGAAACAAAATTTTTCTAGAACTCCTGAATTTTCAAAGAAGTGTCGAGTTAGGAACCTAAGGAATCATAGTCTATTAGACCAACTAGCTCGTGATGAAGACAAGGAAACTGAGTCATGAGTGGCTCCATAACCAAAATAGCTAATTAGTGGCTGAACTGGGGACTCAGGTTTCTGAAATTCCACAGGAGTGCCCTTTCCACTGGACCACGTGGGGAACGGTGGGGGATGGTTGGAGAGTCTGCAAAAATTCAAAATGGACGTGGCCCGTTGCACATCTGCCCAGAGTGGTTTCATCTTACATCGCCTAAGGGACTCTCATGTGACACGCCAGTCACTTCATAATGGGGCTGCTTTTTTTAATGGGCAGTGGCTTTTTTTTTTTTTTTAGTCCTATGTGTGATCAAAGCGATTAAAATCAAGTTGGAATTAAAGTGTCCACATACCAACAGTAAATCTAAATACCATTCAAAGAAGTCACTGTTTGGCTTTCTAGGTCAAAAAATAATTTATGGAAAAAATGCCCATATAATGGATATTTGAATGGATCCAATTACCAGTGAAATAGGCATGATAAGGGGACTACCTTTAAAATCTGTTTAGTAAGGACTTAAGGTCTCCAGAGAGAAAGAGACAGCTAGCTTTAGCAGAGAAGTCCTTTGGGCACTACTTGCAGAAACAAAATAGAACAAGCAGAGGACCCGATATGATACCCCCATACTGACGGACTCAGGCAGCAGAGAAGAAGGGGAATTGTGATTGGCAGAACAGAAAATCCAGGGAGCTTTTTTTTTTCTTTTTTCTTTTTCTTTTAAACCTGAAATATGCGGAAGAAATGATGGGGGAGTAAAACATCAGAAGAGGGTGCCTAGCTAAGCATCTGCCTTCAGCTCAGGTCATAACCCCAGCGTCCTGGGATAGAGTCCCGCATCAGGCTCCCTGCTCAGCCGGAAGCCTGCTCCTCCCTCTCCCTCTACCACTCCCCCCTGCTCATGCGCTCGCTCGCTCTCTCTCTCTCTCTCTCTCTCAAATAAATAAAATATTTAAGAAAAATAAGATCAGAAGAAAAGAAAGTAATGAAGTGGCAGAGAGCAGGAGATGTGAATGGAGAAGGCACAATGGTGCACTTGATCCAAGAGGACAGCAGAAAAGTCCCTGCCATCCGCAGAGGAAAGCTTCAGTCAAGACATAAGAACCGGAATAGATTTTCAGGACATCTGGAGATTTCTGTCTGGGTGCAACCAGTGGCTTCTGTCTACATATCAGGTCTGGCCTTTTGCTTTTTTGCCCATTAAGGAACTTGATTTTATGGGTTCAATCAGGAGTGACCAATACCAACTGAGTAATTATACTGAGAAGCCTAACGGTCAAGGAGACTCAGCTCATTCTCAACCCAAAAGGTCGAATGTCTGGGCAAATCAATTTAAAAGTCAAAAATTCTGAAAAAAGGGAATTAAATCACTCTACCTATTGTAATCAGATAAGGCTAGCCTGTGCACGCACTGAGACTTCCGTTGCCTGCTTGGGATGTCCTTTCAACATTAATTCCATTTTTAACTCTTCTTTCTTAGTGTTCCTTCTCATTGCCACACATGCCTATCCACAAAATAATATTCCATGATTCTGAATAGTCACATACTATAAAAATGGACTGATTTTATAGCAACACAGAAATGCATGCTGAGAAGCGCTAACCAAACACAACAGTCAAGGAGAAAAAGCTAAAAGATAGATGGGAAAATCAATTGAGCAGAGCTTGCAACTTTCAAACCAAATGCTATCTACTGGTTTTTAAAATTTTCTCTCTTCATAGCTTTCTCCCTCCAGAAAAAGCCCTGTAAACGACATTTAAAAATCAATAAAGGGGGCGCCTGGGTGGCTCAGTGGGTTAAGCCGCTGCCTTCGGCTCAGGTCATGGTCTCAGGGTCCTGGGATCGAGTCCCGCATCGGGCTCTCTGCTCAGCAGGGAGCCTGCTTCCTCCTCTCTCTGCCTGCCTCTCTGCCTACTTGTGTTCTCTCTCTGTAAAATAAATAAAAAAATAAAAATAAAAATAAAAATAAAATAAAAATCAATAAAGTACACATAAAGATGAATGGTTACAATATTGGATATACTAACACTGATAAGCACTTCTCCCTAAAGCTCAAGAACTTAATTTACTGAGCACCTACTGAGGACAGATAGTGGAATGAAACACTAACATCCAGTCAATAATATGCTAGATTCACAGACCTGTACCCCTGGGGATAAAAATATATGTTTATAAAAAATAAAAAATTAAAAAAATATATGCTAGTGATACTTAATATTAATCCATAAAATAAAGCAATGACTAAATATGAAACACATAAATTATAAAATCTGATAGCAGACTGGGCAATTCTTAGATGATTTTGCCAACAAAAAATATAAAGATGTGTACATTATTTTCTGTGATGCATTAATCGTTCTCCTGGGAATTCAACCCAAAGGAACAGTTCAGAAGATGAAAGAAGACACTACATGACAAAGATGTTAATAGCATTTTATAATAACGAAAGCCCTCGAAATACTCCAGATAAGTAATAGAAAATTGCTAATATAACATAGTATTAATTCAGTGAGTTAACTATACATCTGTTAAGTTTATATATAGAGAAAGTCTGTAGAAACAAGAAGAGTATACATAAAGACACATGGAGGAAAAGGGCAGAATAAGAAGTATTCTTGATACATTATTCCATTTGAGTATTATTCTATACATACACCATGATTATAGGAATATAGTTAACAGAAAGTTAAGAAAGAATATTCAACACAGTGGTGATGCTTAAGTGGTAGGATAATTAGTGTCAAGATCCTTGAGACAATTTTAAAAACCAAAGTACAGGTGTTTCCAAAAAATGGGCTTTAGTCTGATATCCACAGGCATAAAAGTCAAGAACTACGGTACTAACCCATATGGCGCGGACAGACACCTCATCACCAGCAAAGCATGCGTTTGTGAGACCAAGGTCCTCAAAATAGCAAACAAGAAGAGATGACGATGGGTCACTCACAAGACGGCTATGCAAGAAATGCACTTGGACTTGACGACTGAGCACACAAGCCAAATCAGAGTACGCTGCCTACACCTTCCTTGGGGATCCACAGCAAGGAGAAACGAGGGGAAGTACCTTGGTTTTTGCCACTGCCGCCCTTACGTACAAACACGCGCAAACAACTCGCAGATACCAGCAAATGTACACTAGTTACGATATGGTAAACAACAGATTATAAGAACGACAAACGTGACCCAGGTCTAAAAAAGCTGCAGGATGCTCTGAACATTCAGTACTGGTTAAAGACAGAGTCAGATGGACGCAGGTGTGTTAAAACCAGCTGGCAGTCAGAGGCCTCCTTAGGTAAAGAGCTACAACCTTTTGGCTGACAGTAACCCACCAGGTTAAGCAACGTGTCTTAGTCCATTGGGACAGACACGACACAACACCACACACTGGGGAGGGTATGAAGGAAATGGATCGCTCACAGATCTGGTGGCCGGAAGTCTGAGATCAGGGTAGCAGCATGGTCTGGTGATGATCTCTTCCAGATCACAAACTTCTCGCTGTATCCTCACGGGGCAGAAGGGACCAGGGAGCTCTATGAGGTCTCTTTCATAAGAGCACTAATGTCATTCATGACAGCCCTGCCCTCATGACCTAATCACCTCCCAAAAGCCACACAGGAATTGAGGGTTAGAGGGACAGGAAGGACATATTCAGCCCATAGCACCCCCTAAGTGGATTCCACTGGTAGGCCACATTCAGGCTTGGAGAAAAGTAAAATGGAAGAGGAGGAAGAAAGTACTGGGGGATGGACAGGGTAACACTAACTGACGTGGGGCAACACTGTCCAGAGTCCCATGGGTGGGGGACACCATCAAACAGACCTAAAAGCCATATACATATATATTTTACACCCTTAGCCTCAACTCTCCCAAACACAGAATTCAGTGAAGTAGAACACAGAGTAGGTACAAGAGCTTCTTTTGTCTTTAAAACTATAAGCAGCTCAAGAAAACATCTACCATGGAGCCCTGGGTGGCTCAGTCAGGGAAGTGTCTGCCTTCGGCTCAGGTCATGATCCCAGGGTCCTGGGATCCGGTCGGGCATCAGGCTCCCTGCTCAGCAGGGAGTCTGCTTCTCCCTCTCACTCTGCCCCTCCCACCGACACAGCTCCTGTGTGCATGCACTCTTGCAGAAATAAACAGAATCTTTAAAAATAAAAATTACCATGCACATGACAACCTTCAAGAAGAGCTCAGTAACCCTTTCATAAATGTCATAAAGAACAAGTAAACCTTTCATAAATTCAATCTAGATATATAATGATTTAGTACTAACCAGCATCCTGTTTGCACCGATTTTGTTTCTGTAATTACCTGGTTTCTTCTGTATTAACATAAATTCTCACTAACTTTGAGCCTCCGAATCCAGTTTTCCCAAACGATTTGCCTATTACAAAATCAAAACTTCATAAACCAGTGAGTTCTCATCTTCCAAAGAAATTTGCCAAGAATTCCCAGAAGACTTACACAGAAGGCCCTTCAATTGAAGTAAGAAATCATTTCAGGAACAAAAACCCAAAGACTTTGACAGCAAATCTACTCCAATTCCTGTGTCTTCAGCACTAGACTGAGCCTTAACATTCACACTATTAACATCCTAAATGCTTGTGTACTTTTAACAGTCTGCAGCCAGCAACGAGTACCGTCAATTAAACTCTGCTTCACACATGGATGTCTGGTTCACACATCATCTTGCTTCTCCCACACTTGGACTTCCTTCCCACTGAGCTGTAATATTTCTTACAAGCTTTACCAGGCTGTGTCTAAAAACAGAGAATGGGTTCCTCAGTTCAGAGGATTTTTGACATTCCTCTGCTAAATGAGGTGGGAGGCATGTGCACTCCAGGGGTAGCTGCAAAACCCAGTTATCATTCCCAAATCCCAGCACCACTTCCCAACACTCTGTGTATCTATGGACCCAGGACTGAGTGGCCTAAGGCTTTCTCTTATCTGCCCTGCAAGTCTTCTTGTGTTTGCCGTGAGATCTCGGAGTCTCGTGTGAAGAAATATAACCAAAGATGATTATGGGTAGGTCTACACACTACTATTTCTAAGCAGAAGGCAAAGGCAAGTGTACCCAGCAGGCAACAAGACACTTGTAAGCCAAGTGAGAGGATACAGTTGGTAATAAAAAGTTTCAGTTTACAGTTTGAGGGGAAAAACTGTAGGAAAGGCTGGTTCTTGGGTTTCAATTGGTATTTCTTCTATATAAACCATACGGTAACAGGGGAATCTGGAAACCACAGAAATGAAAACTATCCAATGTTAGGCAACAAGATAATAAATAAAGCCTCTCTCCTAAGACTTTAAAACACGAAACAAAATTCAGTAATTCAAGTAGGTTCAGCCATTTCCCCAGCTCCATAGTAAATATTACTATGACTTGATGCGAAATTATAAAACCTCAAATCAAATACGTTTTCTTTTTACTTTTGTCACTATTTTAACATAAGGATAAAGATGTATTTAAGATAGAGTCTACTCAGAAACACAGGAGACCAAGGAAACAAAGAGAGCATGAAAATGAGCACTTTTTTTTTTTTTTTTATAATGGCTTTCAGAAACCGGGAGAAAATTATAATTGTTTTATTGTTTTCTCCAACTAAATAGAGGAATAGCATTTGTTCTTAAAGGTTTTAAAATACCACCATTAGTAACTGCAAAAATCAAACCGTACACAATGATGAAACCAAAAAAATGAAAACTTCAAAACCCAGCAGGAGCAGAACATAAGGAAAGTTGTATACTTCAATATTCCTGATGGTACTATACACCGATAGTCTTTCTAGAGAGCAATCTGGCCGCATGTAACAAGATCCACAAGCAATTCATGCTCTCTGACTCAGAGAGCCTACTTTGGAAACTACATCCCAAGAAAATAATCTCCAAGTAAATAGATGTAACTTGTTCAGCAATGTTTGTAACAATGCGATTTATGACTGTTAAAACCGGAAACAATCCAAATACCAAACCATAAAGGAACAGTTAAGTGAATGATGGCATAAAAGACAGGACGACTTATCCCAACCCTTTGCTTCCTTTCGGTAATGGACCCCTCCACGTCCCAGTGATGTGCCGAGCAGCCCCATTGGGTGTTTGGCTTGGCCATGTGATAATACACTTTGGCAAATTGGATAGGAAGGGACAACCTATCTGCCACCTCCATGTGGTGGCTTTAAATGGGACTGCATGCTACTCACCATATTCCTGCACTTAGCCATGAGAACAGTATGTCCCAGCTGGGGGCTGTCCTTTAGCCTGGGTTTCTGAGGGAGAAGACAGTGGAGCAGCACCACACCCAGTGAAGCCACCAAGAGCTGTGGTACATCCACAGCTCTCACATAACGTGGACAAGAAACAAATGTTTGCTGTTTTAAGCCACTAAGAGGTTGGAACCCTTTTTGTTACCAAAGCAAGAACTAGGAAAATCCAATAGTCATCAAAATGTGGCAAGTTCTAGGAAAACATATTTGAAAAAAAGCTTGTTAAAAAGTAGAAGACAAGAATAAGAAGCAGTTACTGAGGACATCTAAACAAAATAAGGCAGGCCAACAAGTACCAGAAATTCATGTAGAATGATATAATAGTTTACAATTATTTCTTATCAATGAAGCATGTACATATATGTTTCTCTAATTCTCATTTAAATACTACCCTTATGTAAACATATTTTCAGTAATTCCATATATATCATGTTTATGACAGCAATAATTCCAACATGCTTTCTTCTGCATTAAAATGATGTAAGGATCAGTGAACACTCGTGCCAAAAGTGAACCCAGTTTAAGGTTATTATTCAGTCTTTGAATGTATCAATTTAGGGCTCATCAAATCCTTTTGTCAGACTATAACAAAAGGAACTGTAAGAAAAGAAAAACCACACAGACAAAAGCAAGACTTCTTTGCTGGGATAATCTATGCCTCAGGCATCAAACATGTTGCAAAAACAAAACAAAACAAAAAAAACAGAAAACAAAAAAAGATCTAAAAGAGTATCAGAATCTAAAATAAAGTCGTGTTACCTTTCTATGAGTCTTCATGAGCTAGGTTTGAAATTCCATTTGTATGATTCAAGCATCACCAAAAATGTTCATCATGACAAGCAATCTTAGACATTTATCTTAAAATAAATTCAACAAAAATAAGCTATTAATATGAAACCCTCACTATCACCTTCCATGGGATAGCTAGAAATGTAACTATGTATTTTGAGTAATAAAAAATAATAAAGGTAATTACAGTATATCAATTATCTATAGGTATACTAAATATCAATTATTAACAATAAGTATGAAAAAGCATATATATGTATATATATACATATATATGTAGTTTTATGTACTACAACTATAAAAATATATCTACTTAGGACCAAAGACTAGAAAAATATGAAAAAAATTTTTGAATAGCTGGAAATAAACTTGTGGGTAGACTTTTACCATGTTTTCGAAATTGTAGTTACTTGAGGGGAGAGAGATTCAATGCTTGTATTTACAAAACCTGTACTTGCTATGAAATACATTACTGATGCTTAGTTGAAAAGGAATCTTAAGTGAGCTTTAAGTATTGGGTTGTTGTTGGTTTTTTGTTTTCTTTTGTTTTGTTTTTGAGAGAGAAAGAGAGAGCACAAGCGAGAGCAGGCAGGGGCAGAGGCGCCCACAGACAGAGAATCTCCAGCAGGCTCCACACTCCGTGCAGAGCCTGACATGGGGCTCTATCTCAAGACCCTGAGATCATGACCTGAGCAGAAATCAAGAGTTGGACACTCAACCAACTGAGCCACCCAGGTGCCCCTAAAGTTTCTAAATCAATTTCTGATCAATATCCTCCTAACGAAGGCAACCTTGGACTAGTAAATGAAGTATATTCTATCAACCATAATCTCATCATTTCTTGCTAACTTGAGGCCATTCTCAGAAACACCAATGGTTGTACTATAGCCCCTAACAGAGAGGACATTGGCCAGTGCTGGGAAGGAGAATACGCCCCCACCCACTGCCATAGACACTCAATAAATAAAACACTGCTCTGGCTCCCTTCTAGGTAATGTTTTCTCTCCTGCCTTTGGGAGGCAGTGATGCAGAGTGGTTACAAGCATGTGCTCTGGATCCATGCCCAGAGTCGACACTCAACTCATCATTTACCAGTATTTGCATGCCAACGGTGTTACCCAGTAAACGAGTATTTACTGGTTGTAGGATCTTGTGCCTTAGCCTTTCTAAGCCCTGGTTTTCTCATCTACAAAATAAGTCTGTACTTACTTCAGAGTTGTTGTAAGGATCAAAACGATAATCCACTTAAAGTGCTTGACAAAGTACTTGCACACCCTAAGTAGTAAATAAATGCCAGCTAATATTAGTCTCTGTCTGGTGGTCATCTGAGGCGTCATGCTGGCTTCTCACCATCGCCAATAGCTAATGCTAATAATTCCTGTCTCTGTGCACTGGTCTCCAACGCCGGAGGCGTCCCTCTGAACCAGGGCTCCCATCTGTAACAGTGCTGCCCCAAAGAAATGTGATGTGGACCACAAAAGCCAGCCCCATAGGTAACTTTTCATTTTCTAGTGGTCACGTTAAAAAGCAAAATAGAAGAAATTAATTTTAATAGTAGATTTTATTCAACTCGATAGATCCAAAACATTATTTCAACATGTAATCAATTTAAAGATATTGCATTTTTTATTAGTCTTCTTTTTTTTGTACTAAGTCTGCAAAGTCGGATCCATATTTGATACCTACAGCATGTCTGAACTCAGGTGGGGCACATTTCAAATAGCAAATGGTCATAGGTGGCCAGAAGCTCCGTCATTAGTTGCTTGTTACTTTGAAGATTATGACCACAGAAAGACATCCTCCCCCCTTCAAAAATATCAAAAATCGTTTATTAAAGAAATCGATGGATGGACGAAAGGAAAAAAAGGAGGAGGAAGGGAGGAAGCATAGACGCGGCACAACTGACACAGACACAGACCTCTGGGCCCTCGTGTCATCGCCGCCGCATTGAGCACTTGAGCTGTGGGGTCAGAGGGAATGGGTTCAAATCCCACTTCCTCCACTGACGAGCAGCAAAAAGACTTTTCATCAATAACCTCTTCAACTCTCTTATTTCCCGGGGATAAGCTATGGATAAAAATAACCTCTCTTTCATAGGCTCGTTAGGAGTTTAAAGGTTGTAGAGGGAAAGGAGTTTCCATACATAAAGCTCTGCTTTGTGAAAGGTCAGAGATGAGGGCAGGAAACACTGATGGAGGGATGCAGAGCAAATTAGCTTGAGGTAATAAAGGAGCCACAGTGGAGGGAAAGCGGTTCATGTTATAGTCACAATGCCGGTCTCAAAAATGCCCAGTTACACAAAACAACTTATACAGTGGCAGCTATTAATAAAGTAATTGCAGTGACATTTCTAAAGCCCTCAATGGTTTGATACCTCGTTAGCCTGCCTGCTTTCTTCTTGGCAGTACCCTAAGCAAGGGGGAGGGGGAGGAGGGCGGCTGACTGCCAGAATTTGGAGAACCCAGGTTTTTTTATGAGTGCCCATATTAACCACAGCTTCTGGCCTCAATGGGACCACTGAATGTGCCTAAATCTTTCTTTGAAGAATGAGGTTCCTGCAGGGCCACAAACATCATCTGAATATTACTCTTCACTGTATAAATACATAAAACTAGAGGAAGTGTTTACTATTCCTAAAACTTTCCCTGAAAGATAGTTTTGTGAAGGTTCCTGATATTTTGTTGTAAACTTGCTCTTATTTTTTGTTTTTTTAATTAATATTTTATTAATTAATTTATTTATTTGAGAGCACGTGAGCAAGTGAGAGAAAGAGAGAGAGCCCCAGCAGGGGGAGAGGGCAGAGGGGAAGCAGACTCCCTGCTGAGCAGAGAGTCCCACATGGGGCTCACTGGATCCCAGGACCGCAGCACCACAACCACAAGGCAGACGTTAAACCAACTGAGCCACCCAGGTGCCCTTTAAACTGCTCTTATGTGCTCCCCACCCCTCCAAGAAAAATCCAATTAATTAAAAAAAAAAAAAGGGGGGGGAGTCTAGTCTGCAAATGAAGGTTTTTAATATTTACCCATCTTAATACTCCAAGTCACTATACCCTCTAATTTGTGTGGGGTTTCTTAAGGACAAGCATGATGTCTCTATTCCAGGGACTTTCTAAACCAAACTTTTTCTAGAAGGTAGTCCATTTAATACCAGTGTCCCTTGCGATTACATGTGTCCCACAAAAGCAAATTTAAAAAACAGGTCCTACTGAAATGAATTCAGCTTGACATACTTCTGTTTACTGCAAGACTTCCTGGAGTCTTTCAAACACTCACGTGCAGATTTCAGACTGCTCTGCTCAGCCATTATTCCCATTTTACCAGTCGACAAATGAGAATAATAATAATATGAACTGAGAATCACATGATAGGGAGAGAGTCTAATTATCCCAGGAAAACAGACACTCTTTACAGATCTTTACTCTGAGTTTCTAGCCTGATGTGCTGTGCACTGGGCATTTCTCCCTTTTATCATCCCTGATAAATATCCATCTTGAATACATATATAGTAATTAACCCATCAGAAGCCCCAAATGCAGACAATTTATTATAAAGGGAGGGAGAAAGAAGGGAAGAGAAAGGAGCGGCGGGGAAGAAGGGAGGGGGCGGGAAATTCCTTTGAATAACTTAGTGTAAACATCACTTCATATTCTCAGCTAAGCTAAAATGCCTAAACGCTTTCATCAGGATGAAGGCACATGAAATACACACTTGTACCTAACCGAGCCCTTGGAAAATAAGCCTCGTTTTCAAAACAACCAAACAGCTGCTCAGCAGAGGCGCAGCGCAATTCATCCTTTCCAGCCTTTATTTTTAGATGCCTCTTAAGCAAAACAATAATTTTCTAAAGAATATCATTAAGATCCGTAGGTGTCATCTCATTATTTTCGAGTTTTAATTCGTTTCATATCAGTCACACATTTTTCCCTCCTAAAATCACATCATTACATCATATTCCATGACAAATATCTCACCTTTGAATAAAAGAATTTATAAATTTAAAAATGCACAGATTCTAGGACTATCTACCCAGAATGTTCGGGTCACTCGCGGATTTAAACGCGAGTCTAAAAGTTAGCCCCATTATTCAAATGAAAGTTTGGAGACTTGTGGTCTAAAAAACAAATAAACAAATAAACGTGTACCTTTATCACCAAAAGCACGTTTTACAAAATGTACAATGAAAGAGAATATGCTTAATAGATCACAGGATTTCATGGGCAGAAGTGAATGCTAATTGCCTGCCAGAGTCTTTAATGAAACCTAATTGCTGGCTTGAGCTGTCACCGCTGACCCTGGTAACAGCCTATACACCCTTCATAAACCTAATACAGCATAATCCTCCTTCATTAGGGTTATTATAGCTCCGCAGTGGGACACGTCTGCCGCAGAAATAAACCGCTGCCTCTTCTCTAAATGGACGTGTCACTTCTCCATCCTGGAGCAAGGAAGTGTTGATGGAGACAAGTGGAACCACTTCACAGCCCAACTCGCCTTCCAAAAGCTCGCCCCAGGCCCCCTGCGACACCACCACCACACTCCACAGTGATGCAGGAGGAGTGGGGCGGGGGGGGGGGGGGCTGACACACGGAAACAAGCCGAAGGGAGCAAACCATCACCCACCACCAGCAGGCACATGGGAAACGCGGAAGAAATTATTTCTTATTGAAACAACTGGGTTTGAGTTAGGAAATCCGTGTGTAAATCCATTCCGTTTACAGCCTGCGTTCCAGATATCGAGCCCAAGAGATAGTCCCTTCAATTTGCCTTGAAGGTCTTTTTTCGGGCGGGGCGGGGAGGGTAGGACAAGGACAGCCCCACCTTCAACTAAAAACATGGATCTTACCTCTAGTGCTCAACAGTTCCCCCAACCTGTTACTCTGCAGCGGGTGCCAGGACCCCAAAGACAAATAAATCACAAAACATAACCAAGAACAGCTCACCACTTCGGGGAGGCAGAGGAACAGGTGCATGGAACACAGTGTGAGGCATATCTGCAAAGAATGGGCGAAGGAAGGCAGGAAAGCAGATCAAGTGACAGTGAACTCGCTTAAGGGTCACAAGGATGGGTCGGATGAAACATCTACAAAGACATAAAAATCACGCTAGGCATTAAGAAAACAGAGGTGCAGAGGGTTATGGGGCCAGGTGTGAGAAAAGAATTTAAGGGAAAAGTAACAGTAACAGCGGGAGTCAGCACCCAAGATCTCGACGGTGAGACAGGCTTGCAGAAGGGTGACGGGGAGCCGAGAGAGGCAGAGGCTACTAATCAGGCTTGGTGGGAACAAGAGTGTGCGAGTCTTGAATGTTCCATTAGGGAGTCTGCGTTTAAACTTGGGCAAGTTTGTGTGTGTGTTTTGTATTAGGTATTTTATTTTTTTAAAGATCTTTATTTGTTCAAGAGAGAACATAAGTGAGAGAGAGGGGCAGAGGCAGAGGGAGAGGGAAGCAGGCTCCCCCCTGAGCAGGGAGCCCAATGTGGGACTGGACCCCAGGACCCTGAGATCATGACCTGAGCCAAAGGCAGATGCTTAATCCACTGAGCCACCCAGGTGCCCCTAAATTAGGTATTTTAGACTACAGGAGAATATACTAAATATACAAGTTTCCACCACCCAGCTTGGGAGAAAAGGCAATAAACCACACCACGTCTCAGCCCTCACTTCTCCCTTCCCCCACACACCCCCCACATTTGTTATTTATCCTTCTGTCATGTGCTTATAGTTTTCCGACAGACAGAGGCACGTCCAAGCAGGACAGACCTCAAGCAGGAAGGAGAAAATATCAGACGTGTTTAAAACAGGACTCCGTACGTGGGGGACAGACTGGCCTCCAGACAGGCAGCAGTGGAACAGGTGACGAAGAGGTGTCGAGAGCACGGTCATCACTGAAGGTCTGTCACAATGAAGAGAGCAGGGTCAGCCTCGGCCTCGGAGGGCGCTAAGGGCCAGGAGCCAAGGGGCAGGAGGACCCCATCAGGGAGTGACGCCCGGGAAGGCTGCCCAGAGCGACGGGATTTAAGGTGGGTCTCCAGGGACAGTTTCGAAGGCAAGGCTGAGTGGGAGGATTCCTGGACAGGGGAACAGCACAACCAGAGGTGGACAAAATTATTGGGCCTGTTCAGGAAACAGCTGCAGCTTGGCAGAACCCTGGGGAACATAAATCTGAAGAAATCAGAGGGCCATTTGGGGGATTATTTGCAGAGAACCTTAAATATCAAGATGAAGTATGTATAGAGTGTACACATAATTCATAATAAATTCACTTTCATGACCGTGAAATCTGCCATAATCCCTTTTACTTGGGAACTAAAATAATGGCAACGGCCAATCTTGTGATTTGGGGGGATAACATCAATGATATCTTTACTGCTTATTATAGTGCTATATGCAGAACAGGCTGTCTTGGCTAAGGGCAGGCTGACCAATCGGCTGGCACACAGTGTCACGGAGCATCTTTCTCTCACTTTTAAAAACTAGTAACCCAGGGGTGCCTGGGTGTCTCAGCCGGTTAAGCCTCTGCCTTCCACGCAGGTCATCATCTCAGGGTCCTGAGATGAAGCCCCCCACAACAAGCTCCCCACTCAGCGGAAGGAGAGTCTGCTTCCCCTCTCCCTCTGCTGCTCCCCTGCTTGTGCATGCTCTCTCTCAAAAAAATAAATAAATAAAATCTTTTAAAAAGAAAGTAACCCAGAGGTTGAATAATGAGTAATTCTGACTCTTCCTCTTTAATATAAGGTACAAAATTCATAGAAAGAAAGTTAAGCATATTCTGATCAATGTATCTAACCCTGCAAAAACTACTTTGTTTCATGCCTTGTCTTCCAAATGTTCCTCCTTCTTAATCCTTCTGTGATAGGTACGCTCCCTTAATCTGCAAGGTTCCCTAGGTCTGAAAAATGAGGGGAAAAAATTATCACATTTTTTAAAGTTTCCAAGTAAAGCAAATAACATTAAGAAAAGAGCATCGGTGACTTCAGAAAACAGCTTAGGGATGTGATCTCTCTCCTTAAGCGAACAACTAAGAGGTGTATATTAAGCAGCACTGATACCTGTTTAATTTTTAAAACCACAGTCATGAACATGATGGAATTTTCCCAGAGCAATGAACCTATTAGAGACTAAGTAATAAAAACTCCAGTCCATTCTCTGAAAGACAGAAATAGCAATTGTACCTACTTCATACGGTCATTGAAAAATTTGGTAGAAGCATTTCAAGTGCTATGAACACTGGGGCAGAGTCAGCGGTGACACATGTAACCATGGGTACTGCCATCCAACATCTGTACAGGGTGGAAATTCTAATTCTGAACCAAGCAGATGTGACTACTGGTGGAGAGGCTTTTAACGGAGGACAGGAGACAGAGAGATAAACATAGAATAAGATGAGACACGGCTCACTAACATGTACGTGCAAAGTGCTTTAGGACTATAAAAGCAGGAATGCCTAACTGCTGGTGAGAAGGAATGTCAGGGAAGGTGGAGCTTCGGCTGAATGCACAGGGGCTGAGCAGGTAGCCAAGGGGGAAGGTCAGGCTGGGTGGGAGTAGAACAAAGCAGAGAATTCATTGCCACCAAGTGTTAGGGCACTAGCATGGAGAGAAGGAGCAGCAGGTAATGGGAAAGGAGTCAGGGGCAAAGAAGCTTTATCATGCAGGTAGTAAGCATCAAAAGAATTTAAATAGTATTAAAAACTGTTTAAAAAAAACAAAAACAGAGAGGAAAGAGTAGATGAGAAATATCTGATAGGCAGGCTGGAAGGCTCTTGAACAATCCACAGACAGTGAGGACGGAGGGAAGGGAGCACACGGAAGAGACAGTAGACGGCCTAGAGCCTGGCAGGCTTCCTGGTCAGTGTTTGCAGGTCGAAGCTGAGGGGTGCTCAGAGTGACCCGTTGAGAACCCCAAGTGCCTGGCCTTGGCAGCTAAGTCAACAGATGGCTGGGTCATGGACTCGGACAGGAAATACGGAAACAGCTCACTTTGTGGCAAGAAATTAGGGAGCTCAGTTTGAGATGAAATTCAGGGACCCAGACAGAAAGAAACACCAGATACATCAAACTGTTTGGAACCAAGTGGAGGAGTCCAGATAGGCGACGATAACCGAGAAAATCCACTGAAATGGAAATGTGGTTCACGCTCTCAGGGCCTGGCGAGGGCTGCACTCAGGAACAGAATCATTCAAGCTGGTGTAGTAAAAGCCTTAAGTGGCGACCACAGGAGCCTGAGGACGGAGGCAAGTGGACTCCTGAGCTCTGTGATTCTCAAAATGCATTTAGTTGGTCAAGAACCAGGACCACTAGCCTCACCTGGGAGCCTCTTAGAAACACCAATTCTCAAGCCCCAGCCCAAGCCTACCAACTCAGAAGCTGGAATGGGCACAGAGAATAGCACCCTGTGTATCACCAAGCCCTCTACGTGATTCTGGCGCCCACGAGAGTTTCAGATCCACTGCCTTAGCGACTGCCTCCATTATGAATGCAAAGGAGTATTGGGGGGTGGGGGGGGAAATTCCCAGGAAATGGATTTCCAAAGACTTGAGGACATTGAGTGTAATTAGAGGGGGAGGTAGAGGATAAAGCATTGGGAACTTTGGCTAATTTTCACCGGGGGAGTTTTCCCTGTGAGCGAAAAATCTGTAAGGCAAATTAGATCCAGTCAGTGGGCCACACAGCAGAGCTTCCTAATTTAGGAATGTGGTTCGGTACCGAAATTTCCAACTCACAAATGCGAAGAAGACGTTCTGCTCGTCAGAGGACAGCACACCACCAGCCAACCTCTTCCTCATGTTCTCAGCAGACACATCCCAACATCAAGCATTTATGGGGATGGCCGCCTAGGGATCTCTGGATAAGCGACAGGTCTCTGGACGTCGCTGACGTCCTGACCAGGCTCAGGACGAAAGCCTTGAACCAAGCCTTATTTAGTCCCCTCAGGAACGAAGCTAAACCGCCCGCGTATCAAACTTTATACACGAAATTGATCTAAGAATGGACACAATGGGTTTTTCCCCAGTAGCAAGGACCACGAAACAAGTCTAACAAAAGCTTGATGGGAGAGCAGAACAAAACCAAGCCAAGCAATACAGAACCAACAAGCAAGAGAGAAAGGAAACTAAAACAATGTTAATTGCCATTTATAGTTCAACTAAGACGTATAACCAGCCCCAGCCCACGAGGAGTCACTATTGCTCTTTATCCCCAGCTCCTCTCAGTCCTCTTCTGCAAGCATTGCCTCATATCCTCCCATTCAGAATTATAAATAATTCAGAGATTATTTTCATAATCAGTGGGCAAAGGCATAGCTGGTCTGGGGGACACAGGCTTCCTCTCCCTCCTAGTGCAACAATCACAGCCAGATCTGCATTTTTCCTGGGCTTTCTCCCCCTGACCTCTCTAAGGGGTACCCCCTCTCATGACCTCCTGGCCTGTCTGCAATCCACATTGGGGATTCTCAACTGTAAGAACCCATTCTGCTTCAAGAACACATCTTACAGACTACCAGCGTGCTCTGCTGACAGTTTTTCCAAGCTGTTCCTTTCTTCTAACAATCCCTCCTGTTGGGAGGTTGATATGAAGATCAATGAGTTAATGTTTGTCAAATACTTTGGGCTTCTCAGATGAAAGGCAACATTAAAGTTCAAGAGACCCCAGGCTGGTATTACACCAGAAGTGTTGCAGTTGACTCTCTATTTGGGCTTCAAAGAAGGAAAGAAATCAAGGCTGCACAGACACTCCTTTGTGAAGACTGGCCAGCTTCTGCATCCAGACTAAAAGCAGAAAGCAGGCAGATTTGTTCTCGACATTCTGTAACTGGATCACAACGTTAGAAATACAAGGATCTTTATATTAACACCCGACCCTTGTTATAGTAAGTGGTGTACAAGCCAAAGGATCCTTTTTTTTTTTTAAGATTTTATGTATTCATTTGACAGACAGATCACTAGTAGGCAGAGAGGCAGGAAGGGAAGCAGGCTCCCCGCAGAGCAGACAACCCTACTCGGGGCTCGATCCCAGGACCCCGAGACCATGACCTGAGCCGAAGGCAGAGGCTTTAACCCACTGGGCCACCCAGACGCCCCCAAAGGCGTCTCTGCCCTTCTCTAAGTGGCTTTTCCTCTCCCAGAGCTTCCCTACTGTCCAAGCATGCAATTCTCAATCTCATCCTATAGAGGGGCCACGTGAAAACTGCCAGCCAACACGTTTGCTTGGAGCCAACAGACAAAAAAATAAAAAAATAAAAAAAAGTCAAAGACAAAGCTTTATGTGTATGTTGGCATGCATGTGAATTCAGGCTGCTGGAAAAAAAATGACCTGCACAAAGAGCACATTCACGGCCACATAGAACTCCAACATATAAACAGCCATTCTTGGCCCAACACCTACTCCGTGCAAGGCACCCTGTCGGGAGGGTAAGGCAGAACGTTTCAGTGACTTCTCTGCAGACAGCCTGGCAAGTTAGATGCTCCTGGGCCCCACCTCGCAGACGAAAGAACGGAGACGCCAACGGCCTGCAAAGACTGTCCAACATTACCCAGCGAAAAAGCGGAGCTGGAATTCAAACCAAGCTACGTTTCAAGCTCCTGAAGCTGGGTCTGCTGCTCCAGCACAACCACAGGAAACCTGCAGAACCTCCATGGGGCTCAGACGGGGCAGGGTAAATTCAATCCGTAAGGGGAGATCACAACGTCCTGTTTCAAACATTTGTTTTCATCTCTTTACCAAAACTTATTTTCCCTCGTTCTTTCTGAATGGGCCCAAGCAGGAGTGATTTAATTGGCTAATTAAGTATTTCATCTTATCTATCTCTTTCCCTGACCTTATCTCTAACAAAGGGCACAGCACAGCGCTGAGGCTTAGAACGAGTTCAAATTCCCCATGACCCTTGGTGACGAAATAAAGAAGTTCAAATGCAGCATAGCAGGTGAGAAAAAACAAGCATATGGAACCCAGGTGGGCTACATCGTGCAATCAAAGGGTTTATGTTTGCTTCCCTGGAGCGAAAAAACAGAAGCGCTTAATAAAGAGGGAGGGCGCTGGGGGTGGAGGGAGAGATCCTCATAATTCTTGACCCCTGGACCATCCATTCAGGACAAATATGAATTCCCCCCAAAATTCTGATTTTTCTCTGAATTCTTTAGGTTCTTCCATATTAAAATAATCTGTTCTCTTTCCATGACAGCTGCCCGGCCCACACAGTCTGCACAAACCTGAGGAACTAAAGTGTGAATAATAACGGTCTTTAAAGCCAGTGACGGAAGCTGGGCAAGCAGGGGGATTAGCAAGATCGAGCTTCCCTTCAGCCTCTAAGCAAGGCCCGTACCTCCAATAAAACGCGTGTCAAGGGGCTGCTCTTGAGATAAGAGAAGGTGTTTGTGGAGGGGCTTAGATAAACACCCCAAATTGTACTCTTTCTACTCCGATGTGCTGGCCTGAGGCTCACCAAGGCTGGACCTCTGCCACCTCAGCCAGGACCCAGCCACTGTGACGACTACAACTGCACTTCAGCCCAGTGAAGAGGCACCCTTGAAAGGGCCACCCCCATTCGGGAAGCTTCCACGTGATAAGAGAACTTTCTAGCCAGGATCTGCTGAGTCCTGGACCATCAGCCTACACCGACCCGCGAGAAGAGCTTCTGCTACTGTCAAGTTTCAGTGGAAGGAAAAGGAATCCTGAAAAACCTACAAAAGCAGTAACAACGATTAAACGCAGAGAAAATGATAACAAACCCACGGACCCGGCCGTGGACTTGTTCCACACATCGTGGCCACCCACTTAGATTAAACAGAAAAGCTGCACAGCTCCCAGTCACTAAGGCTGTCCTTTCCACGGCAGCAGCTTTTAACCCCATCGCCAAAAGATAAGCGACTTTGATGCAAGGTTCCCAACGGTTGCATTATCACCCACTGCTGTCAAGTGCCTCTTTAAAAGGGAATCAAGAGTCATTCTAATGAAAACAGGCATGGGCCAATTAGTGCCAATTAAAATTTAGACGGTCACACAACTGCTGCTTATAGAAACAGCATCGGGCGTGGAGGTGTGTCCAAAGAGACCTGTGCTCTTCTGGAAACACCTGGTTCCCATAAGTAGGCAATATGCTTCTAGTTTAATTTCTGATATCTAGCTAGCTATCATACCCCAGATAGCTGGGTCAAACAGCTAGCTTTTTGAGTTTTTTTTTTTTTTTTTTTTTTTAATGACTCTCATTTTGCACCAGGTGCTTCTTGTACCTGGAATGCACTCTCCTAATCACTCCCGCAGGTAAGTACTCCCTTAACCCTATAAACCTAGGGCACACCTTACCCCTGCTCTCCGAAACCGAGCCTTCCC
This sequence comes from Mustela nigripes, assembly GCF_022355385.1. NCBI lineage: Eukaryota > Metazoa > Chordata > Mammalia > Carnivora > Mustelidae > Mustela > Mustela nigripes. The sequence goes on from NC_081566.1 coordinate 14,915,300, forward strand.
TGCTTCTCCCAGCACTTTTCCCTCACTAGGCTGTAATTCATGATCAGCCTGTGGGTTTCCTCCGGGAGGCTACAGTTAGAGCTTGTTTAAGTAGCTTTGTATCCTGTTTTCCTAGCACAGAGTAAAAGCTCAATACCAGGTTTGTTGAATGAATGGGTGCACCAATCCAGTTTAAGAAATTAACACATTGGTGGAAACCCTGTAACTGTATATGCAGCGAGCAGTCTAGAGATTCCTCACCTTCACAAAGAGGCTGCAACAGCCAGTTCCTGGACAGACTGAAGCACAAACCTCACAATCTCCTCGAACCGTAGCTGGGGTTTGGGGTGACAGGAGCTGAAGGAAGGGGAAGGTAATGCTAGGTAGGGGCACGCTACCTCCCTATTCCCTCAAAAAGGCACAAAACCCACTTAACAAGTATTCAAAACCGAGACTCAAGGGTCACGCCAGGGAGAAGGAAAGGCTTATTAACAACACCCTCAGAACTTGTTAATACTCAGAACTTTGAAAGTTTGAGGTGGAGATCAGTTCTGAAATTATGTGGCCGCAGATTTTCCCAGTGAGCCAGACCGACCACCCAAGGAGGGCCAAGAAGGCCAGGAGTTTGGTGGCACGGCTGGGGCCTAGTGGGAGGGCATTAAAACTTCCCTCCTTCCCAAGATCCTGCCCGCGCCCCCCTCCAGGAGGCAGTGGGAAGAGGGGTGTCGGGGAGCAGCGTTCCTCTCCCGGGGGAGCCAGGGCTACGTCGTCCTCTCCTCCTCTGCCCTCACCGCTTGGGTATCTCCAGCTGCCCTTTCCAGGCCCTCGCGCGGTTCCCAAAGAGCAGGAGGGTACGGAGGAGGGGGCGAGGGGGCGAGTTTCACCGCCACCTCTTCGGACAGCGCTCACCTTCCGCCGTCATTACCCAGACAGGACGTGAGCCTCACGTCGGGCGGGCAGCTCCTACCCGGACGGAGAACGCCTGCGGCCCGGCCGCCTCGCGCCCCAGCTGCTCTGCCAGCGTCCCGGGCCGCCGATCGCAAGCTGGCGCTGCCAGCGTTGGCCCCAGTCCTCGGCCGGGCGCCCGGAGCGCCGAGGCGGCCCCCCACCTCCGGCCCGACTCCCCCCGCCGCAGACGGCGCTTACCTGCTTACATGGCCCCGTCGGTGCCCCGGAGTCCCGCGCGGAAAGGCTGTCCTCCGCGGCGGCGCCCCAATTCCCTAAGGAATTGATTCCAGTGGCTGGCGGAGGAGGGGCGGAGGGAAGGAGCCGGAGGAGGCGAAAGGGGAGGGAGGTTTCCGCTGCGATCCCGGCGCACCGACAAGGAGAAAAGGAGAACCACCTAAGCACGGGGTTGTCCCGCAGGAGGGGGGCCGGGGCCGGGAGGCCCGGGAGGATGGGAGAGGTGGGAGGGGAGGGGCCGCCCGCGGCCGCTGGGTGTCTGCGGCTCCGCGGGGACCGGAGCCGGGAGGGCCGGCGGCGGAGCGAGGAGGAGCGCGGCAACCTGCCCCCGGACTGCGCCCGCTCGCTCGGGGGAGAAAAAGTTGGGCAGAACTTTCCGGGGCCGCGCGAGGCCGGGCGGCAGGAAATGCGAGCGGCCGGGAGAGGAGGGAGGAAGGGGCCGTGCGATGGGAGGGGACGGAGCAGGCGCCAGCGGCCGCGGCTCCCCCACCCCCCGGGCCGGGCGGCGGCGCGGGGGGCCGGAGGCGGAGGGAGCGCGGGGCGCGCGGCCGGGGGCGGGGAGGAATGCGCCCGGGAGGCGCGCGGCCGGACGGCGGGGCCGGCGGGGCCGGCGGGGCTGGCGGGGCGGCGGGCCCGGGGCCGGGGGCGGGGGGGGCGTCCGCGCGGGGGAGCGCCGAAACTTGGAGCCCGAGCTCCGGGGCTGGAGGCGCGCCGGCCCCGGGGACGTCACAGCGCTGGAATCCGCGGAATGCCGGGCGGCAGGAGCTCCTTGTGCAGGCCCGGGAGAAGTCGCGCACTTTTGGTGCGGCGGCTTTGGGGAATGTTTAAAGGTGAGGGCTGAGGAGGGAGGACGAGTGAAACTCCCCGGAGTCAGAGACGTGGGAATGGAGAGGGGAAAGCGACCACAGCCGACACGACCTAGCGCCGCTGCCGGCGGGGCAGGGACGGGGGCGGGAAGGAAAAAAACCCCTTCGACCTTCGAAAACCGCAGGGGCGGGGCAGAGGCCGCAACCCGCCCGCTCCGGCCGAGAGCGAGGACGGTGCGTCTCTTTTGGGGGAAGCCCTCCCAGCCGGACGTCCCAAAAGCAGCCACTGCACGGAGGGGAGACAGCCCAGGAGAAAGGTGGCCTCCCCGAGCAGGCAGCCCCAGGGTTGTCCCTCCGGGACACCAGGAGTCTCTGCGTCCTGCATCTGGGGTCTTAACTCCCCCGATCGCTGATCTCCCCCAGCGCCCGCGATCGCAAACAGCAGTTTCTGTGTGCTGGGAGCTGGAAGGGGTCGTCTCCTCGGTTCTTTCCGCGCCACAGCCTCGCCCCACCCTGCCCGGGTGGGCACTGGGAGGGAACTCCCTTAGCGCTTTCGGAGGTGGAGTTCGCGCGACGCCGCGGCTCGATGGAAAAAGCACCCAGCCTGGCGAAGGAACCTGGGTCCAGGACCTGCCCTGCCCGTGACCGAAGGGATGACTGAGGAGTATCCCAGCCCCTGAAAGCCTTGGCCTCTCGGGCTGCAAAATCATTTTCCTAGTATTTTCTATCTTTCCGTGGGCCTTCGCGTTGCCAAAAACAGCTTTTAGGGGTCTATTATCTAACCGAGACTCACAACCCAGTGCTTTCAACCGTTCTTAGGTTGAAAAGGGGGCTTGAAGTCATTGTCACAGAAGATGTCCCAGAAGACTTCAGTGTCCCACCACTCATGCAAAAATCTGGATCTCTGGCGGAAGAGAACTGGAACCAAGAAACAAAACGTGTTGTGCCCATCATGTAGCAGTTGGTGGTGACTGACTTCTCCAACGGAGTAACTGCCAACCTCCAGAACAATAAAGAAGTCCAGAAGGCCCCAGACGGATGGAAGGAAAAGGCTGTAGAGAATTAAACATCAGTTTCTCGAACTTGCAAGGATATATAGCTGGATAGCTTCAGGATGGACTTGCTGGATTTCCAAAGAAAGTCGCCAAACGCTTTGCTGTGCTCCGGGAAGCATGGAAAGCACTTTTTATGTGCACCTCTATTGTTATCCCATTTACTAGATGAGAAAAGTGAGGACTGAAGAAATCACCCGTCTTACCAAGGGTCCCACAGTTTGTGAAATATGGTAATAGACCCCAGTCTGGCCCCAAAATGCAAGCTCTTAAATTCTTCAAAATTTGACCAAAATAGAATGAAAATTATCAATGAGGGAATACCTGCAGGCTCTCAAAGGAACACAGATGTGAGGCGTCTTGGGGCCGACGAGGAAAAGATGTGGCCTTTGTGTATTGTAGCTCTGCCATGCCTAACTCCGAGCACAGCTTGCAGAGACAGTTGGGGTGTTAGAAGAGCAAAGGTTGCGAGTAGACATACGATTCTGGTTCTGCCTCTGACCAGCCACGTGACCCTGAACAAGCCACTTCACCCCTAGGCCTAAGTTTATTTTTTAAGTGGAGTGTGACATGGAGGTCAGAGTTTGGTTGAATTACTTCATCTCTGAGGTCTTTCCCCAGTCTGAACTTGAATGAACGTCTACTCCTCCAGGCCAGTGGCATGTGGATGGAGGAAGCTCCTTGATGAAGCCAGGATGTCTTGGGGAGAGGACTGTTTTCACGCCGCCTTTGGAATCAAAATGAATGTTGGGAATGTTGCTGAGTGTTCCACAGCCAAAACAAAACACACAGACACACACACTCATATTTAGCACTGTCTGTGGCCTCATTTTAATTTAAATAATTTTACTTCTAGATTTTAAAAAACTGTACACATTATCAATTTAAAAGCCAATATGAAATACATCTGACCAGCCACTTTTCTCTATCTTTAGAGCACAGAAGAGCAATGCTACAAGTTATATATTTTTTATTTTTTTTAAGATTTTATTTATTTGACAGAGAGAGATCACAAGTAGGCAGAGAGAGGGGGAAGCAGACTCCCTGCTGAGCAGAGAGCCTGATGCAGGACTCAATCCCAGGACCCTGAGATCATGACCTGAGCCGAAGGCAGAGGCTTAAATCACTGAGCCACCCAGGTACCCCAACAAGTTACATTTTTTAAATAGGATGTCCAATGTGAAGTGAAGAAAGCCTTTCATTCTCTAAATAAATATCTAAAAGTCACAAGCTACTTTCAGAAACATTGAAAAAGAAAATTCCTAAGGCTACATCACACTCATCTCCTTCATAAGCATCAGAGGGTACAGGATGGTTGATGGCCGGGGTCCCAAACACATCACTGCAGATTGACTTTAAAACTCTGTAGTTTTAGGAACTTGTCAATATTAGATTGCCTCCAAAATACTTCAACTTTTTCTAAGCCTGATTCAAACTATAAATACGGGCAGAATCTCGTGGGCCTTCATGATTCCTCCCCTTCAATATATTCCTCAGACTAATTTATTAATTTTATACCTTCAGAAACACTGAAATCGCTTGAAAGCAAAACAAAACAAGTTCACCAAAGTAAACTGGAAACTGAGCAGGTTCTTTTAGGAAAAGTCTTAGGGACATTCTAACAAAGTTAAAGTCGTGTATATTATTTGTGTATTTGTTTTTATCCTTACTCTAATTCCAATTCCTAACAGAATATTTGGAAGCTTACAATAATACTAGGAATGAATAATGGGGAGATTTTAAAAAATATACATGCTCTCTGTATGCCCTGCTCCCCATATCTTACCTTATTCCCTGAGTCTAGGGTGGAGGCTTTGGTTGGTGTCTGTGTATGCGTATCTGTCATTTTTTTGGACAGTATTTTATAGAGACATAACTCACATTCAATCAAAAGCACAGTCTTAGGTGTATACACCACTTGATGATTTTTTTCCAAATACATCCATATGACCATCACCCAGTCCAAGATACAGAAAATGTCCACCAGCACAAAAATTTCCCTCCTGTGAATTTTCAGTCAGTATCAGCTTGCCAGGCTAACTTCTACCGCCAAAGAGAAGTTGAATAGTTGTGCTAGTCCTCAAACTTCATATAAATGGAATTACAGTGTGTGTGTGTGTGTGTGTGTGTGTGTATACACATATCACTGTTTGCTTATCCATTCTATGGATGTATTGGGCAGGTATATTTTGAAAGCATTTCCCAAGTGCTTCTGTTGTACTGGCCCCGTCCAGCTCTGAACTACTGACTTAACAGCAAAAATGTAATAAAAGAAGCCTAGCTTACTAACACTTACAAAGATACATTAAGCAGCAGAGAAGGAAAGAAAGAGAACACTTTGGGGGAACCAAATTTAAGAATCCTTTAATTGTAGTATACATTCAGAGCTCCTTGCTAATGAAAACAAATTAGTGAGTTGTGATAGGAACTTCTCGTTATCTAGTGATTTTTTTTCCAGGTACCCGATTCTGCAGAGCTGTTGTGTGCAGCGCCCTTCCTCGAATGAGAAGAGTCTGAAGCGTGAATGTGTGAAAGGCACCCTCGGGCATGGTACCCTGTGGTGACCGTGGTATTACGAGTTCTCCCTTTAGAAAGAGTTTCACGGGACCTGCCTTAGAAAAATCATTTCTGACGCAGAAGACTGAGCCCTATCTTCCCTCATGGTACATCTTTGAGGCTTTTACTTTGGGGGAGAGAAGGGACCATATCCCAGCCTTTCACCAGGTTGACCAAACCAGTAAATCACGTTCTTATAAAATGCTGAGGAAAGAATGAGGGACTTGTTCCGAAGAACCGACCAGATGGAAGTGTAGACCTTTGTTTGTTCAGATTTGCTCTCGAGGCTCTTTTTGGAGGCCCTCCATGCCTGCCCCCCTTTTATGTCACATACTGTCTCCTATTTGTCATCTGTCCTAATGTCTTACACTTGCGTTTCTGTCACGCCCTCCTCTCTGGCCACTGACCCCTGTGGTCATTCCCTCTCCGTTTGACTTCTCTTTCCTCGACCCACTCCTCAGCAGAAGGCTCTTTGCCTCCCCAAGGGACTGACTACTTCCCGACCTGAGCCGAAGAAGAAAGGGCCCCCATTCCCATGCCTGTCAACCTAAGCCACCAGTGAATTATTTCCTTGTTACTTCCTTTTGGAAAGAATGTCAAACATTTTTATGTCGTATTTTTTTTTTTCAGGCTGGGAGGGGAGAGATGAATACGTCCTTCCGAGACGCTGTGCCAGCTCTTTTGGTAACTACAGTTGACCACACGGGCAGTGATCTCAGCTCTCTGGACGTGAGGCAGATGCGCTCTTGGCAGATCCTAGTCTTTGCAATGAGAATGTGCAAGATTCAGCCAGTTGGTTTCCCTTTAAAAAGTCTATACAACAACAGCGTCTATTCGTCAAGTACATTCTAGCAAGAGTCATTCACGTGCATAATTGGTACCTGCAGCAAGATCTAAAAGAAAGAAAACCTGGGCAGTATTAAGGGCCTTGCCAGTTTCAATGTATTTGTTACCCTTCTCTATTCCTCTCACCTGGGGTTGCAGACGCCTTTGACTCCTGTTTTAGAGGTACAAGCTTCCTGATCACGTTCACTTGGCTCAGCTTGCTGGCTTTCCCCACCTCCCCCAACCCCAATATTGCCTTCTAGCTTTTCCAGGCTTGATAGGAAACACACAGCTTATCTCCCTACACATATGTAGGGCATATGCACGGACGCATCAAATCCCCACCTGCATCCTCTGTGTGGCACGCGGCTAACGAAAAGCTTACCCAAGCCTTATTGCTTCAGATTGTGTTATCTGGAAAAGAAGGCTTTTACCTTCCCTGTAATCTCTTCTAGGAGAGCGTCCTCCTTAGCGATTTAAACAATTTTAAACTTTATAATAGAATAGAGTCGTTTAAAATAGAAAACATTTTTCATAGTCATTTGCATAGGATTGTTAATCTTAAAAACTGTAAGGTTGAGTGCAGCAGATTGGGTAGGCAAGGTCAACTGTCTTACTAGAAATTTCTTTGGTTCAAGAACAAAACCCCACTTCAGATTGCTCAAGCAAAAAGGGAGTATATTGGCAGGATGCTGGAACACGCCATGGAATCCGTAAGGAAGAAGGTTGGGACCAGAGAACCATGAAGACACTCTGCTTTTCTCCCCCTGTCTGGGGGTACTATCCTCTGCCTTTGCCCATAACCAGGCTTCATAGCTATGTGATCCTAGGCAAAGAACTCTCCCCTGAATTTCATCAGAAAGGGGAGTGATGTTAAAAGGCGAAACGATAAACATACCTGGTTCCTAGAGTTGTCGTCATGATTAAATCAGTCAACATGTCAAAAATTCTTAGACTAGTACAGTACCTGATACAAACTAAGCTCTCAGTATTACCTGTCAGTATTATCATCAACCTCATTCTGTCTCTGCAGGCTGGTTTTCTCTCCTTCAGCAGGGACGAAATCACAAATCCAAATTCTCAAGAGAAAGAACATGGCTCCAGTTGTCAACCCAGGGTCTTAGAGAAGGAACAGGCTGCTCTGGCCAGACCCGGCACTTTGTGTGGGAAGGACAGTTCCCAGAAAGGAGAGAACGGCTGGAAGAAGGGGAACCCACAATGGGGAAACCACACCAATAAGGGAAGGAGGGAAGGGAGAAATTGTTTACTAAACCGAAGTCTTAGGAAGCCCTCTGTTCATTCTGTAACTATCTACACCATCTATGCGAAGGGTCAAATACGGCTTCTCATGTGTAGAGAAGAAAATGACCCACTCGGGAGGGAAATGACCTAGGGTAGAAAGTAAGGGAACCAATATCCATTGAGCACTTGCTATACTGTAGGTAGGAGACTAGGTCCTGTTTACATATAATCAGAAGTAATCCTTGGGACAGTGTTCAGTTGTTATAAACTGAATTATGTTCCTCCAAAACTCATGTTGAAGTCCTAACCCCCAAATATCACCATATTTGCAAGTAAGACCTTTATGGAGATAGTTAAGGTTAAATGAGGTCATAGGTATAAGACCCTAATCCAATAGGACCAAACAGGAGGGAGAGACACCAGAGCTTCTCTCTCTTTGTGCATGCACAGAAGGGCCATGTGAGGACACAGTAAGGAAGAGAGCAAGGTGAGAGGTCTCACCAGCAATTAACACTGCCAACACCTCAACCTTGGACTTCCAGTCTCCAGAACTGTAAGAAAATCAATACCTGTTGTTTAAGCCCCAGCCCCCATCTGTAGTACTTTGTAATGGCGCCCTGGGCAGACTAATACATTCAGGTTACTGTTTGTTGTTGCTTCACAGAGAAACAAATTGAGACCTCACCACATTAGATACCTTTTACTTAGGCATGTACGAAGGCAGAAAGTGCCTCAGTGAATGGTAGAACCAAGATTCACACCTCCTCAGCTCTTATTCTGAAGTTCCTGTTCATTTTCATCCATTGTGTTTCTGCAAAGAATGTCAACTACACCGGTATGTCAGGACTGGGGTTAGGCGGTGGCTGAATCTGGATGGGGTGGTAAAAACAGGAAACACAATCATCAGGATGGAGTGTGTTCTAAGTTCCCATGACAGTGATTTACCAGGGGACAGCTCTACCCAGCTGATGTTAAATTGTGCTGATGAGAGAAGACATATAGCCAGAGTATTTGCCTTCAGTTGTTTCAAATCCTTCCTTTCCCATGTTCACTTGAGTGTCCACAGCAAAAGGGGAAGTGGAAGCTGCTGTTAGAAGATCAGACAGCAGATCCTTTCAAAAGACGTTAACACCTTGCTACTGTTCCTCCCATTGGCTCCTGAGATGCCTACGAGTTAATGTTCTCATCTCCCAGACTTGTGAGGTCCACGAAGTGGCAAGTCGGGTCTTCAGTCCTTCTAGCACACAAAAGGTTGCTTTTGACTGGCACGAAGTCATACTTTCTGAGAGTGTGGACTCATTGCTGTTCAGGACAGCAATCTCAAAAGGCCAGAAATACCCTAATTTCTAAAAATAATGAGTTATGAATCTCCCATCCCATGAACTGAACTAAACATATTTTCATCCTGTGTATATCCCTACCTGGCCCAGCTCTTAGGAAGGCACACAGCTGTAGACTTGGCCATGGCTGGCCAAGGAGCCATCAACACCCTCGCTGAGCTGCACGGGGGCAGGTACAAGATAGCTATAAGTATCCCCATTTAATCTTCTCCAAAATATCTGCCTGTTGCAATTTTGTGGTGTGATAGTGGGAAGAGGTGCCAAGTGGCTAAGAATAACTGGGATAGAAAAATTCCGAGGGCAATCTTAAAATTATTGTTGACAGGAGATAAAGAAAGGGTTGGTCAGGCACACTCTTATAGGAAGTCAAGTCAACCAGGACATTTCTGACTAAAAAAGTCAATAGACTCTCCTCCACATGACACACATTTTTCAGTCTTTTCCCACCAACCTCAGAAGAAAAATATTTGGAGCTGGGGGGGTCTGTCTTGACCTTCTCATAATTCTGGTGTTCAAAATACAGGGGCCAGTCCAGATGTGGCTTCTCTTTCTGACATTGTCTCCTTTTACTGGTATTTCTAGCTGCACAAAACCTCCGAAAATGTACCCAATGGGAGAAAGTTGGGCTTCTTTTGGGCCACTGACTTTTCTCCTTCTGGGAGTCCTAGATGACAAATCTAAATAAAGAGGTGGCAATTTACTGGTTTATTCCCCCCGCATCTCCTTAGTTCTGGGCTTATTTTTAAATGTAATTTTAAATTTAAAAAAAAATTTTTTTTTAATTTGACAGAGAAAGAGATCAAAAGTAGGCAGAGAGGCAGGCACAGAGAGAGGGGGAAGCAGGCTCCCTGCTGAGCAGAGAGCCCGACTTGGGGCTGGATCCCAGTACCCTAGATCATGACCTGAGCCAAAGGCAGAGGCTTAAGCCACTGAGCCACCCAGGAGCCCCTAAATGTAATTTTACATGTAATTTCCAGGTGACATTGTCGGCAAGTAATAAGGCAAACTGAACAACCAGATTCAGGGAGGTGAGGAATGGACAGCCTTCTGGACAGACTGCAAATCCAGAGGTAACTGGAAAGTAAAATAACACGGTGCGTTAGTTTCTGACATGGGCAGTTGTAGCCAGCTCACCCCTGGGAGAGGGATGGGAGATGAAAGGAATCTTCTACTGTGATTAGCGAACAGGAACAACCCTTGCCCGGGGAGGGAAGGATCAGGTCGTGTTTAGGATGCCTTTCTAAAGAGCATGGGCACCCCAGCCTGCAGGGGTGAGATAGGGTTACCTACGCGTAGGGGCAGGGCTGTGCACGAGAATCCAAGGGCACTAAATCAAACCCTCCCCTAGGACCTGGCTGCTTCCTGGCCACCTCCCCTCGACTAAGGGGTGACTCAGAGTGTGCCTGGCGCTGGGACTTCAAACATTTCCGAGTAATTCCCATGGACCTGGACAAGGGCAATTAGAGGGCTGGTTTGGAATGACCACCATGGATCAAAAGAGCCTTCCTGTGGCTCGCAGGCAGAAGGCAATTGCCTAGGAGGCTCAATTTTGAGGTGTCTTCCGCTCAACCAGAGGGCAGAGGTGTCTTCTAACGTGCTAAGTTGTAGGGGCTAGAAAGAATGAACTAACGGAAAAGGGCGTCCCTCCATGGCTGGCATCCCTGATTTAGTGGAATATGCAAAGACAAGGTTTTCAAATGGTGAAAGAGACACTGAATTTTCAGTGACAGATTAAGACCTAAATGATCTAGGCTACCTCTCTCATGTAATTTCCAACCACTCTTTCCCCGGTTCTCTCTGCTCCCGAGCAAGGTACTGGCAATCTGCCATCCCTTGGACATGCTGAGTTCACTCTCACCTCAGGATCTTTGCACTTGCTGTCCATCCCACAAACACACTCCTCCAGGTGTTTCCTGGCTTGGTCACTCAGTCACTTCATTCCTTGCATAGGCCTTTCCCAGCCGTCCTATCAAAATAGGACCTCTTCGCCACCCATTCTCTATTCCTTTACCCTGTCCTAATGTCACAGTAGCACTCACACTACCTCACATCATATTATTTATTAATATTTATGTATTGCTTTTCTTCCCTTCCCCCACCCACCTTCTACCCCAGAAAAGCCATCACTTCAAAAATTTTTGTCTGTTTTGTATTCTACTGTGTGGTGAATAGAAAATCCTCAATAAATATTTATTGAATTTTTAGATAAATACACAATTGTATTTTTTTTCCTAAAGATTTTATTTATTTATTTGACAGACAGAGATCACAAGTAGGCAGAGGCAGGCAGAAAGAGAGAGGAAGAGAAGCAGGCTCCCCACTGAGCAGAGAGCCCCTGAGACCATGACCTGAGCGGAAGGCAGAGGCTTAACCCGCTGAGCCACCCAGGCGCTCCACAATTGTATTATTTTTAATGTGAGTATATGCATTTATTTTCCTGTGCTTAGCATCCTACCTATATTATATGATTCCATCTTTACAACAACCCTACGAGGTAGGGGTTCCCATTGGCCACTTACAGACAAAGAAAATGAGGAGTAGCAAAAGGAAGTGACTTGTCTGTTTTTGTTGTTGTTTTTAGGCTGTGGTTTCTGTGTTTTGGGGGTTCCAATGTTTATTTTGAAAGACCCCAGTCACATGGAGTGGAGACATCTAGACTTATCCCCAGCTCCTGCAACATTGTCTCCCTCAGTTCAGGCAGTGGCTCCCTTCTGCTTGCTTTACAACCTCCCCCTCTTTCTGCCCTATCCCTAACGTCATTCTCCTCCTCCTCCGGACTGGCATCTGACGTGCAGATCCAAGGCAGTAAACAGCCGTCCAGGGTATGTACTCCAGCTAGCTTGCCTGGGCTGACCTCCTGGCTTTGCCATTCACTAGCCGTGTGACATTAGGAAATTCGTGGTCACTATTGCTTGAACTATTGGCCTCCTTCCATTTCCTTTTGTTCTTCTGGTGTCCCTAACAGATGGACTCTGACACTTGTCTGATTCCCAAATTTCTCTTCTCTTTCTTTTCCATTCTTTGCCCTACCCTTTCCCCAGGCCTCCTGGGAAAACTCTGTGCCCCCCCCCACCCCCGCTCACATATTTACCGGATATTTTCATTATTTAAACAATCCATTGAATTATTTATTGGATAACTATAGGATTCTTTAAATTTTAACTTTATTTTTTCAGCTTTCTTGAGATGTGATGGACAGAATTGTGAGATATTTCAGGAGTGCAACGTGATGATGTGATAAACATGTGGATTCAGCTAATATATCTATCCTCTCATATACTCACTTTTTTGTGCGTATGGGAACATTTTTGGTTCTGCTCTCTTAGCCAATTCTTTTTTTTTTTTTTTTTAAGATTTTATTTATTTATTTGACAGACAGAGATCACAAGTAGGCAGAGAAGCAGGCAGAGAGAGAAGCAGGCTTCCTGCGGAGCAGGGAGCCCGATGCGGGGCTTGATCCCAGGACCCTGAGATCATGACCGGAGCCAAAGGCAGCAGCCCAAACCACTGAGCCACCCAGGCGCCCCCCTCTCTTAGCCAATTCTAATTACACAATACAGTGTTATCAACTATACTCACTATTTTATACATGAGATCCTCAGACCTTATTCATCTTATAACTGAAAGTCTGTACCCTTTTACCAGACTCTCCCTATTTTCCCCAGACCCCAGTCCCTGGCAACCACTGTTCTACTATCTGTTTCTACGAAATTTAACTTTTTTTTTTTTTTTTTTTAGATTCCACATATAAATGATATTGGGCAGTACTATCTTTCCCTGTGTGCCAGAATTCATTCTTAATAATTTTAAAAAATATTTTATTTGGGGCGCCGGGGTGGCTTAGTGCGTTAAAGCCTCTGTCTTCAGCTGGGGTCATGATCCCAGGGTCCTAGGATGGAGCCCTACATCGGGCTCTCTGCTCAGCGGGGAGCCTGCTTCCCCCTCTCTCTCTGCCTCTCTGCCTACTTGTGATCTCTGTCAAACAAATAAATAAAATCTTTTAAAAATTAAAAAAATATATTTTATTTATTTATTTGAGAGAGAGGGAGAAATCAAGAGCAAGGGGGAGGGGCAGGGCGAGAGGAAGAAGCAGGCTCCCCGCTGAGCAGGGAGCCCAAAGTGGGGCTCAATCCCAGGACCCTGAAATCATGACTCGAGCCGAAGGCAGATTCTTAACCAACTGAGCCACCCAAGTGCTCCCATTCTCAATAATTCTAATTCTTTTATCCGGCTGCTTATTCTCACTTTCCGTTCCCAGTAAATTCTCTCATCTCTTCAAGTATATTTATTATTCTGTCTTTAACTGCTGTTTCGGTTTTCCATGAGCTCTGCTTTCTCTGGCTTAAGTTGTCCAGTTTGTTGTTCTCGAACCTTGAAGTTCTCAGAATCCACCCGCTGAACTCAGCCCTGATCCTTCGGAGCCGTTAGCTGCCTTGATTCCTAAACTGCACCCACGGAGAGGGGCAGACGTCCAGCAAGATCGTGCTTCTCCAGGTGAATCGGTCTGTGTATTTGTGGCCTTTGTGGGAGACACGTGGGATGGTGCTCACCTGCTCTCCAAGGATCCTCTGAATAATCTCTTACTGGAGGCAGCCACTCTGTTTTACAAGTGGATGCCCACAGGAGGGTGACAGCAGGGATATGTGTGGGCAGAGAGGGCTTCTCAGGGCCTGGTCAAACCCTCTGTACTTAGGGTCTTTTGCTTATAACCGTCACAGGTCAGAGCTCTGCCTTGTGGCTCCCCACTGCTTCGGCTCTCCTTCTCATCCTGGCCCCACAGGAAGTTCCGGTAGGAAGGGGGGCACCGGCCTAGTGCAATACAGGGATGAGGAAAGGGCAGAACTGAACATTTTCCCCCAACCGTGGTCCCTATTTGTGACCCAAGGCCCTCCTAGTTTCCCGGCCAGTCGACAGAATCAACCTCAATCTACCCCAAGAATTTCCGGGGCCAGTCAGTGAGAACAGCTCAAGTCCGGTCTTGTTTGTGGCATCTCTTCAGGGGAGAATATGGTGCGGCTCGGTGTCCGGCCTGGGCCGCTCTGCTGTCTTGCTGCACATTAGAGCCCTGTACCTTTGCCAAGATCACCAAGCTGGGGAGTGATGGGATTCGAACCCTAGTCTCTTTTTACTCCATAGCTTGTGTTTTAACACCAACCCTCAGGATCTGTTGAAAGAGGATTGGGTCAAAATTGTCCATCCCACTAAAAAAAAAAAAAAAAAAAAAAAAAAAAAAAATTCATTCCAGATATTTCCCACTAAATGGAACCTGGATCCTTAGAGAAATGGTGGACTCCAGGTCTGAGGAAAGAAACACCCAAGAGAACTATCAAAAGAACACTAAGGTCAGGGCACCTGGTTGGCTTAGGCGGTTGAGGACCTGACTCCTGACTCCTGGCTCATGATCTTGGGGTCCTGGGATCCAGCCCTGCATGGGGCTCCATGCTAGGCAGGAGTCTGCTTCAGGATTCTCTCCCTCTCCCTCTGCCCCTCTACTAGCTCAGGCGCCCCTGCACTTGGGCTCTCTCACACATAAATAAATAAATCTTTAAAAAAAAAAAAAAGACTCTGGAACCGCCTTGAAGAGAATCTCAGTAACCAAAGATGGGTAAATTTTTGTGTCAATAAAGATAATAATAGCAATTATGTATAACATTTCAACTGTGTTTAACTCTGCGTTTGTCAAATGATATGAGGAAAAAACGAATAAGTCACCACTAAAACCAACTGATTATTTTGAAAAATGATAAATGGAGGGATACAAATAAACCACCTTGTATGTCCTAAAAAATTATACCACTGGTAATCAAGTAGCAGATGAGAAGGGTTTTTTCATTATGGAAATACCCTAGATAATAAATAGAAGGCATGATAAAATTAGAGTATCATCATTTTGCCATCTCAGATAAAGTAAGAATCTAGACACAGGCTTCAGCAGTGGCTAATATCACAAAAAGAGACATTAAACTATTACTATTTTGCTTTGAGAAAGATAACCTGCATCTGACCAAACCTCTAGAATAGATTCAGCTAATAGCTGTCAATTACTCTCTCTCTCTCTCTATACACACACACACACACACACACACACACACACACACACACACACAGCCAGGAATATGAACAAACCTTAAAGATGCAATCAGCAAAGTGTAAGAAGTAGAAAACTCTAGAAGCTAGTGGAGGGGAAGGGGCAGAGAAAGAGAGAGACTCTTAAGCAGGCTCTACACTCAGCACAGAGCCTTATGCAGAATTTGATCTCACAATCCTGAGAATGAGACCTGAGCCAAAATCAAGTCAGCCACTTAACCAACTGAGCCACCCAAATGTCCCCAGAAGAAAAAAAATTTCTTTTAAACAAATACATTTCATTGATAAGGGAAAGAAATAGAAGTATAGATTAAAAGAGACTTAAAAGATGCGTCACCTATCCCAACATGTGACCTTATTTGTATCCTAATTTAAATAAACTCTTAAAAAAGCTGTTTATGCCTTTTATGAGGACATTTGAACACTGAATAGATATTAAGGAGTTATTGTAAAATTTTTGAGATACGCTAACTGGAATGGTTTTTATGTTAACAATAAAGAGTGCCCTTCTCTTAGAAATATGTATTGAAATACCTATAGTTAAATGTTATATCTGGGGTTTGTTTCCAAAAAAGACAGAGGTGGGAAATGAATAAGAATATGTATAAAACAAGACTGTCAATGAGTCGATGATTGTTGAAGCTGAGTAATGACTATACGGGAGTTTGTCACACGATTCTGGTTAATTTGTATAAATATGAAATAATGAAGTTAAAACTTAGGAACAATTAAAAGTTTATAAATATAAATTACAAAAATAATGTGTTTTCATTTCAAACAATATTGAAGTATTTAATTAAAAGGTGGATTATCGAGGCACCTGAGTGGCTCAGTGGGTTAAGCCTCTGCCCTCGTCTCGGGTCATGATCCCAGGGTCCTGGGATCGAGCCCTGCATCGGGCTCTCTGCTCAGTGGGGAGCCTGCTTCCCCCTCTCTCTCTGCCTGCCTCTCTGCCTACTTGTGATCTCTGTCAAATAAATAAAATCTTTAAAAAAAAGGTGGATTATCTGTTTTTACATTCCATTTCCATTTTAATATTCACTGGAGATACTCATTTTAATTCTATATTGATACAGACAAAGGTTTTATGTGTTTTGAATATATATTTTTTTCTTTTTTCCTTTTCCCCCTTAAGTGCAGGAAAAAGCCAAGGTTAAGTATGAGCTACTACAAAATGCTGTAAGTCATCCTACATTTTGGGTGAGACATACACCAGATTTTCTTTTTTAAGTCTAAAAGAATGTGTGTGAAACTGTTAACAACACAGGAGAAAATAAAATTTTCATTTGCATGATATTTGAGATTTGGACTTATCAGAGTAAGTCCAAAGGTACCTCACTTTGGAGAAGAGACAATATAAAAATTTCAAACTTATGGGGTGCCTGGGTGACTCAATCAGTTGGGCGTCTGCCTTCAGCTCAGGTTATGATCTTGGGGTCTGGGATCAAATTCCGTATCAGGCTCCTTTCTCCGTGGGCAGCCTACTTCTCCCTCTCCCTCTGTCCAACAGCCTCGTGCACACACATATACTCTCTCTCTCTTAAATAAATAGATAAAATCTTTTTAAAAATTTTTTCAAAATTAGAAAACAAAATTTTTTAGATTGGACAGAAGGAATTTTCACTAAAAACTAGTAACCATAAGTATAAGAAAAGGCTCCTTCAAAATATGAACATGACTGTTGATTTTAATTTTTTTTTAAAGATTTTATTTATTTATTTGACAGACAGAGATCACAAGTAGTTAGAGAGGCAGGCAGAGAGAGAGGGGGAAGCAGGCTCCCCGCTGAGCAGAGATCCCCATGCGGGGCTCGATTCCAGGACCCTGGGATCATGACCTGAGCTGAAGGCAGAGGCTTTAACCCACTGAACCACCCAGGTGCCCCAATTTTTAAATTTTATTAAATTTATACATAACTTTTCGAATGCACACACCCCATGGTCTATGATTTGGATTTGAAATTACCTAAATTTTTAGGTAAGCTCTGTATAGCTCATCCAACTAACTGGTCAATCCTATCAATTTAGTTTTGTAAACGATTTGTTTCCACTAGAATCATTCCATTAAAAAAAACTGATAAGTTAATCATAGTAGACTGGTCCAGGAAAGAAGAGAAAAGAAAGCTCAGCAACCATACACATATAAATAGAGACCAAATATCATAACCACACGAGTCTTATTTAAAAACAGAGAGAAACACTTTGTGTGTACATCTTATTATTTCTCCTCTGACAAGAAGCAGGAAGATGGACTTGTAGGGCCTTTTGCACGCCAGGAACCACCTACTCCCACCCATCTGCCAAGCCAGCTCCATATGTTCTATAAAGCCAACAGAATCTTTTTGTGATATCTTTCCCAGTTAAAGAAAGCATCTTTTCTACCCAGTTTTCTGGGACTCCTTATAAACATTTTCATGATTGTATTTATGTTAAATTTAATCTTTTTCTTACAGACTATATTCAGATGAACTATATTATTTTCTGGGTACATAGTAGATCTTAACCTTATTCCAGAAATATTTAATAATCCCCTACTCTTTGCTAAGTCCTGATAATACACAGTTGAGTGAGACATGTTCCATCTTTAGACAGAAACTGGTCTTTGTTGTCGTATTTTGATACCTTCCTATGACTAATAACAGCATTTTGAATCAATACATTCTTTTTGATAAAGATGGATGATGTGGGTTTTTTTTTTTTTTTTTTTAGATTTTATTTATTTATTTATTTGACAGACAGAGATCACAAACAGGCAGAGAGAGAGAGGAGAAAGCAGGCTCCCTGTTGGCAGAGAGCCCGATGCGGGGCTCGATCCCAGGACCTTGAGATCATGACCTGAGACGAAGGCAGAGGCTTTAACCCACTGAGCCACCCAGGTGCCCCAATGTGGGTTTTTTAAATAATAGAATATGGGGAGAATGTTCAATAGCTTATTTTCTTGAAGGAGGATTATTACATTTTCCTGTATCATTCAGTTTAAAAGAGAAGCTTTCAAATTAAATGAGACTTGGCATAAAACTTCCAAAAAAACATTATGGCATCATCAAGTCATGAAAACAGGATTGGGATTTGAGAAAACAATCCTTAGTAGGAGCATGGAAATATCATGTCTGGCTAAAACAGCACTTTGTTGTACAAACTGTAAATGAAAGCCATTTGAAGGATTTTAACTGCAGAACTCCTAGGATTTGAAAATCATTCAAAGGGAAAAAAAAAAAAACCAGTGCTATAACAAGGAACACAAATTTTTAATTTATATAGTAGCCGTTCTGTAAAGTTACTTACATCTTTATGCGTGTTTCATATATACATGACTGAATAGTTGCTTTTATTGATCTGCAATCGGCAAAGCCAGTGTGGGAAGCAAGTACTCTAGAGAAATAATTTGAGAAATGCCCTGTATTTATGGATAATTAGTCATTTCTTAACCAAAATCTGTTACCAAGAAAGTAAATATTAATACACTGCTACAAAACTATCAATTTCCCCCCAAAATGCACAGAAATACATGAGTTGTAAAAAACTGGCAGGGTAAGGATTTGTGATTCATGTATAAGAGACACCCCCACCACCGCACCCCCCGCTGCTGGAACACGCAGTTCTAGCCTCATTCTATGACACATGGTAAACTCCCCAGTGTCTCAGCAAGGGTTTGTAAGGGGAGAAAGTGACTTTTTTTTTTTTTTTTTTTTTTTTGGTAAGACATGTGGGATTTCATCAGAGTAGCTGAGCAGGGCCTCACTTTGGAGAAAACCTAATATAAAAATTCCCAACTTATGAAATAAATATAATTGGGGATTATTTCCTACTTAGGGTCAATCACTAAGGCTATAACCATTGGCTAATTTATATTATGTGCATCAGTATTGGGTCTAAGTAGGCACATACTATTTACACGGATTCACACACACACAGAATTTAGGGTCAGAGCTTGAGGTTAGACGTGAGTGACATTATTACAAACTAAACACTGGCTGTTGAACTCTATGATGCACTTAGAGGTCCCTGTTTCCCAGATTATACAGGAAGGGGAATTGGCCTGAAGTCTCTTTTAACTCTAAAATTGTAAGATTCTTCAAGATTTCTGAGACAAGTCTTCTGCTGCATCCGTGGCTTTAGAAGTTCATACTTCCCTCATATGTTCCTTACTGCAAACCTCCTATTTTGATGGCTTGGACCAGTGCTCTAGGAACCACACAAGTAGTGAAGTCCGTGTGATTCTAGACCTATAGTTACCGTACATCTGGATTTTTATGGACCCATCAATCATAAACCAGTACAGAACACCAGTACAGAAGTCCTAAATACTGAAGCATTCTATAAAGAAACTAAAATTATGGTTTACAAATACAAAATAGTGATTTGTTTTTTCTAAAATCCCCCCAAAAATAAGTGAATACATAAAATATTCTCAATGTCTTGGGTGTTCTCATATAGTTTCTTAAATTTGCAGTGCCTGCCACCACTTGTCTATTGAGGGAGGGGAGCAGTAAAAATGGACAGCAAATTAATACTTCTGGAAAAACATAGAAGACCACTGACTTTTAGTTCACTAATTTATTTATACCCGGAAATTTAGGACTGCAATTTTCCATTCTTTAACAAACTATCATCACTTGTTAATTCAACAACAATATCTTGAACTGTTACTATGTTCCAGGTCTTGTGCTGGGCCAAGATCCAAGACGTTACAAACACCCAGGCTCTTTGCCTCATGAGAGTGAGAGCTAGAACAGACCTAAATGCTAAATAAATATTTATACCAAATATATTCATAATTACAAGTTTTGCTAAGTGGAATGAGGAAGAAAACAATAGTAAAAGAGAGAATGTCTTCCAGCCTAGAATTTGGGATCCTTGGATCTTCAAAACAAGTCACCTTTTGTATAAGGTGCTTCCTATACACCAGACACCTTACCTAAGGCCAGGCTGGGGAATGCAGAGCACCCTGTCTCTCCTTTCCCTGTCTCTCTTTTCCTTTCTCATCCCCAAGTGCCCAAGGACCGACTTCTTTCCTTCCTCCTCCTCCAGAACGAGCGAACAAATAGGCCCCCTTTTACGTCCAATTATGAAAATCAATACTTAGGAAGTCCAGTGCTCTCCTGGAAATGAGCCATGGGAAGTAGTCTACTTGTTATCAATGTGTGTGAATGTTAAGCGAGAGGCATGAAATCAATAAGCAGACATGTCAGACCTCAGAGCTCAGGGTGGTAGGCCAGGTCCCAAACCCTATCCTCATTTTTCTGTCCTCATTTCCCTTAGTTTCTTGGCAGCATTTCACACCGTTGATTGCCACCTCTTTCTTGAAACAGGCCCCTTGGCACACTCTCCCCACTCCCTCCCCCATTTCTCTACCCACCTCTTTTCCACTCTTTCTCTAAATGTTGGAATTATGCAGGGTTCAGTCCTGGGCACTCTCCGTCCTTGGTAAATTTCCTTCTCTCCTTGATTAGTCACGTCTATTCACGTGGCTTCAAATATCATCTGTGAGTGATGACTCTCAAATGTATATCTCATGCTGAAATCTCTCTTCTGAGCTCTATATTAAAACTAATTTTTTTTTTTAAGCAAGCTCTACTCCCAGTATGGGGCTCAAACTCATGACCCCAAGATTAAGAGTTGCGTACTTCACCAACTGAGTCAGCGAGGTACCCCCAAACTGATTCTTTATTCACATTTTTAAAATCCTGTTCCTCTTTCAGTCTATCCCGCTGTATTTAGTATCACCACCATCCACCCAGCTGTACCAGTCAGAAACCTAGGAGCATCCTTGATGTCCTAACTTCCTACCTTCTTATCATATAACCTTGAATCAGTCCACATCTTCTCATCACCTCTCCCAGCACAATGGGCCAAGCTAGCTATCATTTCCCACCTGGACCACTACAGTAATCTAAGTTTGCCCACCTTCCATTCCCCCTAAGGCAGCTATTTTTCTTCAGGTTAAAAACCTTCAATGGCCTCCTAAAGTAATTTGAAAAAAAAAAAAAATCCAAATATTCTACTAAGGGTCCAGCATGATGACCTCTGTAAGCCTCTCCAACCACACCTTGGGCCATTTCTCTTTTGTCCATTGTGCCTGAGACATCCTGATTTCCTTGTCACTTCCTTATTGATGCCAAGCTCCTTCCTATCTCGGGGCCTTTGGGTATGCTCTTTCCTCTGCAAGGAACATAATTAACCTTTACTTTTCACATAGTTGGTTCCTTATTCCTTGAGGCTTAGTTCAAATATCCCTTCCCCAGGTCTTCTCTGGTTATTCTCTGTATCAAGGTTTTCCAGAGAAGGAGATCCAGTAAGATAGATAGATGGATAGATAGATAGATTCCATCCATCCATCCATACTACATACATTATTGGTGTAACAAATGTGAAATCTGTAGGTCAGCTCAGCAGGCTGAAAACTCTCAGTTAGAGGCTGATGCTGAAATCATGAGGCTTATTATCTTCCACAGGGAAATCTGTTTTGCTCTTAAAGCCTTACAGCTGATTGGATGAGGCCCACCCCCATTATCTAGAATTATCTCCTTTATTTAAAGTCAACTGATTTTACATATTAACCACATATGCAACATACCTCCACAGCAACACCTAACTTAGTATTTGGTTGAAAAACTCGGTACTATAGCCTCGTCAAGTTGACACATAAAATCAACCATCATACCCTGCTAGAAGGATTTGACTCTTCCCAATCTTTATTTCTATGCTGTTAGTTTATGTATTTTGTTTCCTCATACCAGGTACCTGGATAAGAACCAAGAATTTTTTTCCTCAAAAAAAAGAAAAAAATTTTTTTTTCCTCATTACTATTCCCAAGGCTGGACTTGCAGGCACTTTTGACACGCCATAGTGTTTCCGGGCTAGGGAATTGCTTCCACAAATGCCCCCTTACTTGTATCTTTCCAGTCGAAAACTTTGCCACTTAGAGATAATATTTAAGTGTCGAACGTTGTCAAAATGTGAACTCCACAAGTGGTCGCAATAATAATTCTGTTACTGGACATTCTAAGCTGGTCCTGATTTCTTCCTCTCTCTTCACCATGGATTCCTCAGACTCTTGACAACTCTTTCTTTTGTACTTGAGCCTAATAATGTAGGGATACTTAACGAATGTCTGATGCTCCCCAGATGAGCACCCAGATGTGTTAGTATTTGAGAATCCTGAAACTTCCCTTGCAAGAAAATAGATTTTTTTTTTTTTTACACATAATGACTTATAACAGTAAACCACCTTTCTCCCTGTACCATAATACACATCATAAATGGATGGAGGAAAATATACCCGAGAGACAGAGCCTCGATCATTTTCCAGTAATTAATAAGTTGGCTCGTCCTACTGAAAATAATGGAAAATCCACCCCTTCCTTCCCAAAGAATGGGAGGGAGGGTAAAAATACATAGCTCACCAACTGTAGTCAAGTAGTAACTTCTTTAGCCATAATTATGCTAAGGTTCCCAAACTTGGCAAAATCAAGGTTATTTGCAAATGGGAAACATATCAAGACCAAAAATGATTTTCATGTCAGTTCTCATCAATATCAAATAAGTGACACCCCCCTGCAATCTTGGCACAGTCTAGTGATGGGGGTGGGGGGGGTGGGGGGTGGAAGGCTCGCTAGACTGTGAATCACGTGGGCGACTTGCTTTGCCTCCTTGTTGTGATAATGATCTTCCACCCAACTGACTGAACCCAAGGCAGTTGTGGGGACAGGATATTCTCTTCAATTTGGTCTACTTTGCTTTTCTTTAGGAGGGAACAGAGGTTGAAATTAATGAGGTGGAAATGAGATTCTGAATTATCAGTGCATTTCAATTATCTCTGCTCACCCTTGCAGGTTGACTGCACTCAATTTCCTTTAGACTTCCTTACGTGGAGAAGTCTAGACTCATGAGAAAGAATCACTTTTTCTTCATGGGAGCTCTATTTTCTGTATCCCTGGATCTGCCACTATTATTTTAAAGGGAGGTTTAAAAAACTTAATGAGGCCTAAGGAGAAAAACATTTTTACTCTTTGTTTGTTAGAGAAAGTCTTGAAGACATTTTTGTCAATCGAGAAGGAGTTTCCTCTGGTGTCTTTGGACCATATTTCTGAAAAGCTTCGCCATGTCACTTCTCCACAAATGCTCCCCAGACTAGAGGAATCTAAGTAACAATATACCCTCTATGTACTACTTTCTTCCTCAGTTCCTCCTGTCCTTGTTGGAGAAATAGCTTCATTCTTTAAGACTGCTTTTAAGTTCTAATGTCAGAGAACTTCTGCAAAAACCAGATATGGGCTTGATGTGCAGTGGATTGAGAAGTTGAAATAACATAATGTCTGCATACAACAGTAGTGAAAAGTCGATTATGTTCTAGCTCTGTGGGTACAGTAAACAATGATAAACCTGGCAGAGATCATAAAGTTCTTTTTTTTTTTTTAAGGAAAAGAAAGAGTATAGCTGGGAAAGAAAAGAGAAGGGCTTTTGTCCCTGGTTGACCAGCTAGCTCAAAGATTCTATCAGAAATAGTAAAAATTGCAGCAACTTCATGATGGCTTACAAGAAGGGGAGTGCCGTTGGTTTGAAATCCTTTGTTGGGTATTTTTTGAGGACCTGGTGTGGGTTTGCAAGGAAGGTGACATTTGGGGTAAAGAGAAGCGAGGGGTGAGAATTCCAGTCAGAATCTGGCAGGGGTACAAAGGTCAGAATGAGCACAGTGCCGGGTTGGGGGTAGCCACTGAGGAGGGTTGACCGCCCTACCCAAGGGAGGGGCTGCCTCACAGGAAGATAGAAGCCTCCCTTTCTCTGAAGAAGGGTCAGGGACGGTGTGACTGAGTAGTGGCCTGTGCTATTCTGCCTGGCAGAAAGCCTTCATTAAGACCTTCTGAACTGCCAAGGAAATGAGGCCCCAGTTTAGCCAAGTTAAAATTCCACCCTCCACCTCCAACCCCACCCTTTCAAGATTATTTAAAATTGACCATAAGACCTTTAAAATTGCTGGAATAATGGGGCAGACAAGAAAAGATAAACGGTTTTCCCTAAGCTATTAATTTGGGCCTGCTATTCAAATAAATAATGTTCTAGTATCCTCTAAATTTGTTTTCCAGGGGCGCCTGGGTGGCTCAGTGGGTTAAGCCCCTGCCTTCGGCTCAGGTCACGGTCTCAGGGTCCTGGGTTGAGCCCCACGTTGGGTTTTCTGCTCTGCAGGGAGTCTGCTTCCCCCCTCTATCTCAGTCTGCCTCTCTGCCTACTTGTGATCTCTGTCAAGTAAATAAATAAAATCTTTAAAAAAAAATAAATTTGTTTTGCACTTAAAATTCATAGCAGGCTCATAACTTCTCCATATGAGGACAAGTTCTGGAGTGTTTCATCTGTCACCTATATAGATAAATTATATGTTGACACCCCCAAGCACCCATGCGCGCAGGAGGGGGTGCGTGCATACACACACACACACACACTGCCAGAGTTACAACCTTATCTCCCTCATTCAGTTTCTAATACATTCTGACCTGGTGCCCTTCACCTTTTAAGTTGTGAAGACAGTAGAGGAAATATTAGCATTTGACTTTTAGCTAATCATAAACATACAGCTGTATATACAAGTTGTGTAAGAAAGCACAGAATTATGGGGGGGGGGGGGCGGGGACTGGCTATTTCCTCCAGGAAGAAAAAAATGTTGGCCCAAGAGTGTGGTATTGTTCTTCTTCTCCTTCTCCCCCTCCTCCCCCTCCCCCTCCTCCTCCTTCATCTCTTCTCTTAATTCCAGAAACCTATCAAGAAGATCCCACAGAATGAGTAGAGTTTCCAAGTTTGGTTCTTGGTTATTCCGAAACACTCCTTTTTTGGGATTTACAAAGGTGTGTGGATCTTTATTAGATATGGTCTTTGCCCAAACGCCTAACTCAGTCTGTTTTCTTGCTGTTATCGTCAAGTGAAATCCAAATCTCTAGGAGGAACTTAAAAAAAATAAATAAATAATAACACCTGGTCTGGCACCCAGAATTTTAAGGGCTGAAAGCCAGAGCAGATTCTCCAACTATAAGAATCAAACCATTCATCGCCTGGCCTTCGGGTCTGCCAGCCAAGAGGGAACAGGAAGCTTGCTGTGAGTCCAAGACTGTGGAATGCAAAACCCCAAGCAGTTACTTGCTGTGGTTTTAAGCTTTGTCCTGAGAGTTGAGAACAATGTGAATGCTCTTCTAAATAACATTCTAGTCAATAAATACCCAACTGGCACCTGAAGTCTTTGAACCTAGTCTAGTAGGCACTCTTTACACGGTATTTCAACACCATATTAGTCTTTAAAGCAAATTTAATATGGGTACTTGTGTACCAAGTGCCCAGATCGCCTGCCTGATTAGGTTGCTATTTAAGACTCAGCAGATCAAATACCCTCCCTAAAAATCCTTAGTAGGCATTTTAATGCCTTACAGAAACCTCAGCTAGCTCCTGGACAACCCTTCTTTTGGGTCACCCTTGACTTACCATTTACCGATCTGGATGGTGTTGAGGGGACAGTCTGAGAAGGATCCAAGTTGGTCATGGTTAACATATATGTGCATTCAGACTATGAGCTCGCTGGCAATCCAGTTTAATAGCTCATTTCCAAATCCTTTCTTGGAAAAGGAATTCAGATTACATAATCATGAAAAACAAACCTGTTGCCACCCAGCGTGAGCTAACATGTTACAGTACTTTATGGCCTCAGGTGATGAAGCCAGCACCCAGTTTCTTGCACCAAGGAGAACACTGGGAAAGCGAAGCTCTGCCAGTTTTGTTAAAGTGATGCCACTTAGTGGTAATCACATTGGCGATTCACCTTTCTTGTTAAATCACACGACCTTAGGTCTGGGTGATTATTAGCAGCTTAGAAGCCTATTAAAGCCATTCTTGGCTTAGCTCGTCGTAGTAGGAAGACCACTTTGCGTGTTCCCAGTTAACCTCAAGATTCCCATCAAATGCGTCCTCCCTGGTGCAGCCTTCCCTGACGGTACCCCTGGGCAAGTGAAGTCATGGGCTCTGATCCAGGGTAGCCATCCACAAGCATAGCTTGTCTATTAAACTCAACCAAAGAATTCTGGTGTTTTGGGTTTTTAACTGTTTCCATTCCGGTGGGCTTGGGGATAAAAGTCTCTAACTTAAATCCTAATCTATATTTTCTGGCTTAAGAGCCATATACCAGTAACCCCGTGATCACTATATCTCATAAACCTGCTATGAGGTATAAAAATCACCTTTGTTCTTCTGGTAGAAATTATAGATGATTCGGTGACAACTTACCAGGAACAGTGAGTGCCAATAGCTATCTTCTTCTTCTTCTTCTTCTTCTTTTTTTTTTTTTTTTAAGATTTTATTGGTTTATTTGAGAGAGAGAAAGCACGAGGTGGGGGTGAGAGGGGCGGGGTGGGGGGCAGACTCTCCGCTGAGCAGGGAACCTGACTCGGGTCTCAATCCCAGGACCCTGAGATCATGACCTAAACCAAAGGCAGATGCTCAATCCC
This sequence comes from Mustela nigripes, assembly GCF_022355385.1. Classification (NCBI taxonomy): domain Eukaryota; kingdom Metazoa; phylum Chordata; class Mammalia; order Carnivora; family Mustelidae; genus Mustela; species Mustela nigripes. The sequence goes on from NC_081566.1 coordinate 14,941,851, forward strand.
TGAGCCACTCGGGCCCCCCAACAAAGGCTATCTTTTCAATACGCACCATGTGACATGCTGCTAAGAGTTTTCCATACATGATCCACTCAATCCTCATCAGAACCCTCGTCGGTGGATAGGGGTGAACAGAGCCGTTTGCCCAGTGCCTCCCAGACATAGTGGTGGTACTGGGAGGCCTTCTTCCATCTGCCACATACACCCCTGCCCTGGGCTGTCTCCCGGTTATCACACAGCTCCGGAATGTCAAGAAACACACTCTCCAGGTGCTGTGGTCAACGGGGCACATTTTAACGCCCAGAATACGTGTTTGGTCCAATTTGACTTTTTCATGAAATAATACCTTTTCTCCTGACAATAAAAGAATCCTATGCAAATCTGAGAAGCGTTGGTTACCTGTTTTTTTTTTTTTTTTTTTTATAGTCAAGTGTTCCTGTTCTCTGGTTCTATGATTTCAGAAGTAAATTCTCAAAATATAAGAATAACACTTTTTTCCCCAAGTATCTAGCTAGCTGATACTAACCAAGAGGGAAAAATTAGGTCCCTTTAGCAACTCCTCCTTCTGGGAGACAAGGGAGACAGGAACAAATAGTTTTACCCAGTTTATCTGTGGTTCATTTGCACTCTCCCTCATCCAATGAGTTTTTTTTTTTTTTTTTAAGATTTTATTTATTTGACAGACAGAGATCACAAGTAGGCTGAGAGGCAGGCAGAGAGAGAGAGAGGGAGAAGCAGGTTCCTTGCTGAGCAGGGAGCCCGAAGCAGGGTTCGATCCCAGGACCCTGGGATCAAGACCAGAACCGAAGGCAGAGGTTTTAACCCACTGAGTCACCGGGGAGCCCCTACTGAGCTTTTAGATGAGGCAAAGCAAAGTGGTTATTCTCCAACTGTTTCTCTCCCCTCCTCCCCTGCTGTCTTTCTCCCCCCCAGATACCTGGGAGAGAACAGTCTGATGGATTTCCACTATTGGAGCAGGGGCCTTTGGATCTACCTTTCGCAAATTCGACGTATATTTATTGAAAGCATACTATGCACTCGGCAGTGAAGTAGGCATTAAGGATTCAATATTCAGCTTTGTTTGGTGGATACCTAGGGAACTAGATTCTGGTAAAGTCAGACAGTCCTCAGATGCTGTTCAAACACTGCATTTCCTCTCCAACGCAGTAGCAGTTTTAGGGCTGCGCAGTGTGGAGGTTAGCTAGGAATTAGGAAGGGTTAGTAGTGTGACGAAGACAGGGCTCCTCTGGGGAGAAAAGGAAAGGACAGGAATCATCGTAACATGTTTCTCTATGGTTTATCTGGTGCGAGAAGGAAGGACTGGAACATGAAGAAGCCACAAAATTTGCTGTCTATTTATTTTGTGATATACTAAAGGGCAAGAGTACCCCTTCTGAAACCACGGCTCAGGGGCTCGTTATTTCTGATTTTCCTTCTCTCCATGACAGCTAGGTCTCACCTAAACACACAGGGGTCTGAATTGCTGTAACAGCTTTTGGGAAACCATCAAGTTAGGCTTGACTGAGACTGTCACAGTTTTAACACTGAAAGTCCCAGAAACCCCTCCCTCCTGGCATCTAAGTTGCGTTGGGTCATCCTTACTGCTCCTTGAAATTCAGCAAGCTAAACCTCTGTGACCTTCGTATGTGGGGTTATATTTTGCTGAGAATCAACTGAGATAGTTTTATTTTTTTAAAGATTTTTTTTTTTAAAGATTTTATTTATTTATTTGACAGACAGAGATCACAAGTAGGCAGAGAGGCAGGCAGAGAGAGAGGAGGAAGCAGGCCCCCTGCTGAGCAGAGAGCCTGACGTGGGGCTCGATCCCAGTACCCTGGGATCATGACCTGAGCTGAAGGCAGCTGCTTAACCCACTGAGCCACCTAGGCACCCAACTGAGATAGTTGCAAAGTGTTATATTCTCAGGTATTTTTTTTCCATGTCCTATACCCTAAAATAAAAACAGAAGAACCTCCATCCAAATCCATTTAAAAATATTCCAGAGTAAAAAATATCCTCACCAATTTAGGGCATGAATGATTTAACCTCCAGTTTGGGTTTAAAATAGAGTGACTATACAACTTAGCTGCCCAGTTAAGATATTTTTAAGAATAAAAGGGGAACTACAATTATTTAAATTGTGTAATTATAACATATATTTGCCAACAAATTATTTTTTTAAAAAATATTGTTGGATCTTTTAAAAAAAGAATTCTCTCTTAAAAATGCATATATCCATGTATATTAAAATGAAATTTTGGAACATTCATGTTGATTATCAGAATATTAAAAGTAGCCTAAGCAGGATAGTATTGTTGGTATATATTCATATATGTCATCCAGTTCCCTAGCTTTTTTATTTACTAATACCCAGAAATATGGAGATATTTCTGAAGAATGTTTTTTTTTTCTTCAGTATGTCTTATTATAGTTGTATCTTAAATTGCCTCATTCCTTAGCAGTTCACCCCTCTGTAGTCCACAGTATTTTCAACTGAGAACAAATGGTAGGTTTAGAACAAATTCCGCTAAATGGAGGAAATTCTCAATTCTATTCTTTTTATTCTGAAAAGTGTAAGTATTTCAGCCAAGGTATTTTCACAGATGACTTCTCTTTGCTTCTTTTCAGCGTAGATTTCTTTAACAAATACTTTCATAAGTATTTTTTAATACTCTCTCAAATAAATGAATAAAATCTTAAAAAAAAAAAAAACTATCTCATTTGGGTGGCTGGGTGGCTCAGTGGGTTAAGCAGCTGCCTTCAGCTCAGGTCATGATCCCGGGGTACTGGGATCGAGCCCCACGTCAGGCTCTCTGATCAGCAGGGGGCCTGCTTCCTCCTCTCTCTGTGTGTGCCTCTCTGCCTACTTGTGATCTCTGTCTGTCAAATAAATAAGACATAAGACAAACTTGTAAGTTGTCTCTCTTTATACTTTAAAATATTTTATATAATGTTAAGGCTTCAAAATTGTTAGCTTTTATGACTTATTTCCATTGTAGCACAGCATAATATACTTTATGAAATAAAATAGGGAGCTTCATCAAAAGATTATTCCACAAGTCTGGATATTCAAGGCACAGCTGTAGAATTTCAAAATTAAATCTTGTAAATTGATCAAGTTCTCATTGTTTATTCAACTCTTTCCTTTCTTTTCTAGGATAAATTTCAATAATTCCTTGTTTCCAAATTTTGTTTTTTAATAACTACATCCTCTTAAAGCTTCAGGGAATATTTCTGCTCTATAGACATCTTATTTTGCATGAAATTTACTGACAAAAGATAGAATGAATGCAGAATTTGTATTTGTGATACTCATAAAACAAATTATTTTATCTTTGAAGTTCAAGTTTTTCATTGAACTTACAGGAGTATTTACAATATGGCCAGATTTTTTTTTTTTTTAAGATTTTTAATGTATTTGACAGAGAGAGATCACAAGTAGGCAGAAAGGCAGGCAGAGAGAGAGGAGGAAGCAGGCGCAGAGAGCCTGATGCGGGCTTGATCCCAGGACTCTGGGATCATGACCTGAGCCAAAGGCAGAGGCTTTAACCCACTGAGCCACCCAGGTGCCCCCAGATTTTTTTTTTTTTTTACTTTGATTCCACAAATTTTGTGGAAAAAATTGAACACTTACTGAAATTAGCCAATTTGTAATTTGAAGCATCTGTTGGCCCATAAGAAAAGAGTCATTTAGCTGTCTGTAGAATTCTTCTGTTAACTAAACCAAACACATTAACAGCTATTGCTTCATATTTCATATCGTCCAAGAAGATCTTAAAATAACGTCTCACGTTGAAAATAAATCCCGGGGCCTCTGCAGCACATTCTTTTTTTTTTTTTTTTCTTTTTTCTTTTTTTGTAGTTTTCATTGCTACAGGTCTCATGGTGGATAGTAAATGGGCAAACATTTTAGGGCAAACATCATTGAGAAATGAGAAATGTGTATTTAATATTTTCACTAAACACATGTTTGCTTTTGGTGAGTTCATTGCTGCTGAGAGGGCTCACTGCAAAATCTTTAAGAAATACTACCAAACAATACATAAAGACTGGTAGATTTATACTATCTAGTATATGACAAAACCATTTTAGCAGGATTATTCACACCATTCTATATAAGCGCTTTGGCAGGCATGCTTAACCCCCACTTCCTCATCTATCTCACCTTCACCAAATTTCTCATTTCTTACATTCCACAGTGATCCCACCTACTGGCCTTCTGGCAGCCTAAGGGCTCCATCATCTCCCAGGCCTGACTCTGGACCAAGGCACAACTGACTCATACCCCAGATGGCCACTAGGGGCAGCATCAACAAACTCCTCCCAATCCCGGACCCAAAGCTGTCCAATGCCATCTGAAGGCAGCGACTCTTTACCAGCCAGCATCCTATATGCTACGTTTAAAGTGGTGGAGTTGGTTCACTCTCAAGAAAGTTTTCAAAAAAGTGAAAGGAGTTAGCACTGATAGTTTAAGTTTATATTCTTGTCACATGTTGAACCCTGTTTACACATACATACCACACACTCCTAGAGAAGACCATGGTATAATATGGAAGTACAAAGTGATCTACCAAAGCCATCCTGATTTATTCTAACACACCTGTTAGTAATAATATCTCATTAAAAGCAACAACAATAACAATGACAACTCTGGGACACATGTTAAGCCAGAGGGATGCTAGCGCAATAGATATAAACCAGGAAGTACATTCATTTTACCAGATGACCACAGACGTGTTTCATAATGTGAATTTCTGTACTCCCTCTAAAACCTATTAAATCAGAACTAGATATAACCTCAAATTTTGCATTTTAGGGGCATCTGAGTGGCTCAGTTGGTTAAGTGTCTGCCTTGGACTCAGGGCATGATCCCAGGGTCCTGGGATTGAGCCCTGTGTCCAGCTCTCTGCTCAATGGGGAGCCTGTTTCTCCTTTTCCCTCTGCCTACTGCTCACCCTGTTTGTGCTCTCTCTCTCTCTCTCACTCTCTTTCTGTTAAATAAGTAAATAAAATCTTAAAAAAAAATTTCTGCACTTTAGAAAATTTTCCATGATATTCTTAGGGACACTAACGTTTTATTCCTGGTTTAGAAAATTCCTTCACCTTTTATTTCAAGGTGTCAAACCCACTGATTATAGAGATCAGGAGAATCATTCTCTTCACTGCAAGGTTAACCTAACACCTGGATCAAAACTGTTATTGCAAGTGAGCTAGTGACAAATTGAACTTCAGTTCAGTCACGTGATGATAAATACTGTCATCTCCTTCTGCAAACTTGTCTTGCAAGTTGGGAGATTTATTTTTGGCTGTATCATTGTCTTTTTGGAAACTTGGACCTGTAATAACAGCCACATTCTTTCTTTGAGGATCAGGTTTCCAGCTAAAGAATAGAAAATATAATGAACATTGATTTTAATAGTTTGGAAGAAACAAGCACCAGGTAAGCATTTTTTTTTTAATGAAATGCCACAGAAATTTTTTAAATATGTAAATCATTTTGCTTCATTCATAATAATTGCAAGGGTCATAAGATGTGTTTCTAATTTCTATAAGGTAATTGATTCCAGAATGATGAGGTTTTATCTGTTTATTTTCTGTATTTGCATTTTTTTTTGCCAGTACCTTGTGTGAATTTTTAGAACTATCTTAATCTCATTGTTCTCAGCTACAAAATGAGGATTTTAGTCTAGTGGATGTCCAATGTTCATTCTAGTTTTCTTAAATTCATTTTTCACATCTTTTTTTTGAACATTTGGAATTTCTTATTGTTTGCATGTGCTATTTTATTATTTTGTTAATAATTATGGGTCATTATCTTTTCTGTCATTTTCCTCTACTTTAAACAAGCAAATGTTAGCTTAAAAAGGGAGTCAACAAGAACATTAGATAATAGAACGGACTGGGGGAGATAGACAAGAGCACGTAGTGAGTCAAGGTACGCAGTCTAGTTATTTGAGTTTCTAAGGTATAGGGAATCACCTAGTGGTAGAAAGAGAAAACGCTTTTAAGTTTAGGATTCTTTTGCTTGTGTTTTAATTCAGTTCAGATCACAGAGTAGTGCCCATATGGTTTGTAATCAATGTACTTAAAACATACCAAGATGTTGAATATTTATTTTTTGCAATCAATTTTTAAAATCATACTAACATGTTGAATATGTAATATTTATCCTCAGGCTTTCTTTCCTCAGGGCGAAAATCCCCTCATAATCAAGTTTTGAAAGTTAATTCTTGTCCCAAAGAATGTGTTAAATTCATGGCTCTGTAGTTAAAAGAAATCTAGATACACACAAAATAAGCATGACCCTTATCTCCCAGAAATGCCTGGTCTAAAACTATCAGAACCAGGCAAATGTATGATGATCACACTTCTAATTTCCCAGATGAAGTAGCTGAGGTTCCATCTACCTAACGGAAGCTTTTGAAACACGTGAGAAACCGAGATGGATTTTTCATTTGCTGAAAATAATTAATCATATGTATATGACACCTATTTAGTTTGGGTTCTCCTTGAAGCAGAGACCAAGATAAAAGACTAGGATGGAAGGAGTTTATTTGGGTGATAATTCCAGGAAGTAAAGTGAGGACTAGGGAGAGTGAGACAGAGAAAGAGGGAAAGTCAGGGGAACGGTGTGATTTTTCAGTTGTCACTGTAGGTGCCAGGGCTTGATTTTTCCGCCATCTTTCAGAATGGCACATGTGAAAGATGAAATGCTGAGCCATCTATCCACTGGCTCCTAACCATCTTCACTGAGGATTGTCCCCGGAAATGATAATTATCCCAATATTTCCAGGTTGTGCTTGTGTGGGTTAGCAGACTCCCTTAGCTTCAGAGAAATCCCTGGATCGGGGAAGTAGCGTGACCTGCAGCTTGCATGTGAGGTGGAATGAGTCTGAGAGCACACAGAACTCTCTATTACAGCTGTGGTTGAACTCACAGTGGGCCAAGGGGTTGTCTTAAAAGTACTTGCTATAACCAAACCTTACCCTGCTCAGATCCATTTGTCCCCTTATTGGGTTCACTCTGTCATTGTACCTTCAAGTGGTGGCCACCATCTCTAAAGATTTGCTATAGATGAATAGAATAAGCCACAGTGGTTCCTGCTAGAATAAGCCACAGCTGGTCTCAAGGCCATGACTGATATTCCTCAACTCCCTGCTCTGCCATCCATTCTAGATTTTTCCAACCTTGGCCAGCATCAACTGATTTATTTTATTTTATTTATTAATTTTTTCACCTGGTGGGGCATTCCAGAACTTCATCTTAGAGTGGTCAGGCCTTTGGTTGCCTTGCCCTTGGTGGACTATGGGGGCTGCAATTATTTGTTCATTGTTATTATCTGACATAAAGGCACATAGGAATAGCTCCAGTGAGTTTATATATCTGAGTTACAGACATGTTCTTCTTGCCCCTTTCATGTATCAGCAAGCCTAGTTTCTCACAATAATCTGGGTTGATTAGCCTCACCAGTATTGTAGCTCCTTTCTTGGCCTGCTGGTTCAATTGTATAAAAACAAAACAAAACAAAACAAAAAAAACCAAGACCAGTTAATAGCTTCAGGGTTTATGGGACCCTTTTGTGTCACTAGGAATGGTGTTCCCCACACCCCACTTTATCTAGTAGAGCCCGAGTAGAATGGGAAGCATCTATGGGTTATTGGGAGTGATAGTGAGAAGGGCTAATTTTTGTTCCATTGCTTGGAATCTGGACCTAGATATTCTAACTATTGAGGACACAACTTGCTATCATGGCTCAATACAGATAGTACATTAGGGAGGCTGTTTCTCTAACTCCATCGCAGGTTATACCTAAACTATAATAGGCAATTCCTATTGCCTATAATAGGTTATATCTAAACTATAATAGGCAATTCCTATTACCCTTAATAGGCAATTCCAACATAGTATCTGTTAGTTTCCTAGGGCTGCTGTCACAAAACACCCAAAGTGCCTTCAAACCAAGAGACATTTATTGTCTCTCAGCTCTGGGGGCCGGAAGTCTGAGATCACAGTTTTGGCAGGATTGATTCCTTCTGAGGGCTGGGAGGGAGAACCTGTTCCAGCTTCAGGTAGTTGGCCAGTGCTCCTTGGTGTCTCTTGGTTTGTGGCGGGTCCATTCTTTCCTTAACAATCTCCCTGTAACTCGGCTTCTGTGTCCAAATATCCCCTTGTTATAAGGACATTGTCCTATTGGATTAGGGCTTACCCTAACAACCTCATGTTAACTGATTACATCTGAAACAACCCTGTTTCCAAACAAAGTCACATTCTGAGGGGCTAGGGATTAGGACTTTAACATGTGACATAATGCAGAACACTATTCAACCCATAACAGCATCGGACCAGCTACTTCCAGGAAATAGGCAGGATATTGTAGAACCAGCAATCTGATGATCTTGTACATATTTCTCACTGGATCCGCTGGTCTAAGGCAATTTTATGCAAGATCCCATAACTATAAACCAGGTATTCTTTTAGCTCTCAGAAAGGAAACCTGACAGAGGATCTTTAAAAAGAAAAGATAACCCCACATCTAGAGTAGGTATTGATTCCTTCAGAGTAGACTTGGAAGAATCCAGTGAAAAAACTGACTTGCCACTAAGAAACTGGTGTTTCTGTATCTGTAATGGAAAGATATCTAGAAAACTATAAATATTTGATAAACAATATACTTCTAAATAACCCACATGTGAAATATAAAATCATAAGGGAAATTAGAAAATACTTGGACTGAATGAAAATGAAAAGACAAAACAAAAATTGTGTCATTCATTTCTTCTAAGAAGATATATAAATGGCCAACAGACACATGAAAAAATGTTCCACGTCACTCATTATCAGGGAAATACAAATCAAAACCACAATGAGACACCAGCTCACACCAGTCAGAATGGCTAAAATTAACAAGTCAGGAAACAACAAATGTTGGCAAAGATGTGGACAAAGGGGAACCCCCCTGCACTGTTGGTGGGAATGCAAGCTGGTATAGCCACTCTGGAGAACAGTATGGAGGTTCCTCAAAAAGTTGAAAACAGAGCTACCCTATGACCCAGCAATTGCAATACTAGGTATTTGCTTAAAGATACAAATATAGTGATCCAAAGGGGCACTTGCACCCCAATGTCTAGAGAAGCAATGTCCACAACAGCCAAACTATGGAAAGAGCCCAGATGTCAACTAACAGATGAGTGGATAAAGAAGTGTGTGTGCGTGTATTTGTGTGTATGTGTGTATATATATGATGCAATATATATATATATATATATATATTCCATATATGTATATATAATGGAATATTAGCCATTAAAATGAAATCTGGCCATTTGCAACAACTTGGATGGAACTAGATGGTATTATGCTAAGCCAAATAAGTCAATCAGCGAAAGACAATTAACATATGTTTTCACTCATATGTGGAATTTAAGAAACAAAACACAATATGATAGGGGAAGGGAGAGGAAATTAACACAAGATGAAATCAGAGAGGGAGACAAACCATAAGAAATTTAAATATTTTATTTATTTATTTGACAGACAGAGATCACAAGTAGGCAGAGAGGCATGCAGGGAGAGAGGAGGAAGCAGGCTCCCTGCTGAGCAGAGAGTCAGATTCGGGGCTCGATCCTAGGACTCTGGGATCACTACCTGAGCTCAAGGCAGAGGCTTTAACCCACCAAGCACCCCAGGTGTCCCAGAGACTCTTAATTATAGGAAACAAACTGAGGATTGGTAGAGGGGAGGTAGGCGGGGGAATGGGGTGACTGGGTAGTGAGCTTTACGGAGGACACTTAATGTAATGAGCTCTGGTGTTAAATAAGACTGATGAATCACTGACCTCTACCTCTGAAACTAATAATACACTATATGTTAATTAACTGAATTTAAATGAAAAAAATTGTGTCATCAGGTAAAGTTAACACAAACTTTAAATTCTTATGTTAGCAAAGGAAGAATGGTCTAGAATCGGTTGTCTAAACTCTCACTTTAAGCAACTAATAAAAGAAAATTAAATTTAAGGCAAATATAAAGATACAAGCAGAAATCAATGAAACAGAAAATGGACAAATATTAGAGAAAAAAATCAAATCAAAAGCTGGTTTTTTGAAAAGATCAATAATATCAATAAAATTCAAGCTAGATTGATTAGATTGAGGGTGGTGGAGAGAACATAAATTATTAGCATCCAAAATGAAAGGAAAAAGGTAATTACATACAATAAGGCCACTAAAGGAATGATAATAGAAAATTTCAAAAAACTACGTTTCAGTAATTTTGCCAACCTATACGAAAAAGAAAAATTCCTTAAAAGACACAAACTACTGAAATTGAATAAAGTAAAAATTTAAAAACCTCTTTTCAATTAAAAATTTTAATTCCTATTTAGAAACCTGCATAGAGAAAATTCCAGGCCCAAACATGAAAGAATAAATAATACAAATTCTATATAAACTCTTCCTGATAGAAATGAGGAGGAAATGTTTCTCAACTAATTTTATGGGGCCAGATTTAACTTGATCCCAAAACCAGGGATCCAAACTTCCAAAAAAAAGCCAGTTTTGTTTTTTTTTTAAGGTTTTATTTATTTATTTGAGAGAGACACAGCGAGAGAGGGAACACAAGCAGGGGGAGTGAGAGAGGGAAAAGCCCAGTTTTGGGCTTAATCCCAGGACCCGGAGGTCATGACCTGAGCCGAAGGCAGCTGCTTAATGACTGAGCCACCCAAGAACCCAACCAGGCCGGTTTTAATCATGCTTAATGATATGACAAGATAGGGGCACCTGGTTTACTCAGGACAGCAGAGCAACTCTTGATCCCAGGGTTGTAAGTTCGGGTCTCACATTGGGTATAGAGATTACTTAAAAATAAAATCTTTAAAAAAATGATATAACAAGAAGGAAAACTATGAGCCAATATCTCTCCTATACATAGTTGCAAAAGTATTTGAGAAATATTAGCAATATTCATCAATACACAAAACAAAACAATAGTATACCATAACCAAGTGGCACATATAACATAATCCAAGGTTATTTTACCATTTGAAAATCAAACAACATAATCCCCACAATATCTGAATAAAGGAGAACTACCACAGGATCATCTCAATAAGGACAGCAAAATAATTTTATAAAATCTAATACCTAACCATAATAAAAACTGTCAAAAAAATGAAAGAAACCTCCTCAGTCTGATAAAGGGTATCTATAAAAATGTACAGCTATCATCACACGTAATGGTAAAAGACTGCATATTTTCCTCTGAAATCAGAAAGACAAAAAAGAAGTCCACTCTCATATCCATCTGACATCATACTTGAGATCATAACCAGTGGAATAAGGAAGGGAAGAAAAATAAATAGAAAGTATGTAGACCGGAAATGAAGAAGAAAGCATGCAGAATAAATAGAAAGCATGTAGACCAGAAATAAAAACTATGTTGATTCACAGAGAACACCTGTAGAAAATAGTAATGTACAGAAAAACTACTAGAACTATTAAGAGATGTTCTAAGTTAACTTGCACCCCACTTGCCAATTCAAATGTTGAAACCCTAATTCCTAGTACCCCAGATTGTGACTTTATTTTGAGAAAAGGTCTTTACAGAGTTAAAATGAGGTCATCAGTTGGGTCCTGTTGTAGATTGAATGTTTATGGCCTCCCCAAATTAATATGTTGACACTCTAACTGCTCAGTGTGATGGCATCCGGAGTTGAGCCTTTGGGAGGTGATCAGGCCATCAGGGTGGGACCTTTGTGCATGGTATTAGTGCCTTTATAAGAAAACATACCAGAGAACTTCCTCTTTCTCTCTGCTCTGCCGTGTAAGGAGGCAAGAAGATGGTCCTCTGGTGAGGAAGAGATCTCTTGCTCGAGCCTAAACATGCTGGCACACCTGATTCCAAACTTCCTAGGCTTCAGAATTGTGAGAAATAAATTTCTGTCATTGAAGCCATCCAGTCTAAGGTCATTGATGAAAGCAGCCTGAAGGAAGGCGGGCTCTAATTTTATCTGACTGAAGTCTTCCTAGAAAGGGGAATTTGGAATTGCCATGCATATAGGGAAAATGCCATGTGAGCATGAAGACAAGCCAAAAAGAAAGGCCTGGAACAGATTCTTCCTTTATAGCCTTCAGAGGGATTCAATCCTGACAACACATTGATTTTGGACTTCTAGCTTTAAGAAGTGTCTGTTGTTTAAGCTACCCACTTTGTGATGCTTTGTTATGGCAGTCTTAGCCAATACAAGACAGGTTAGCAAGTCTGCAAGATAGAACGTCATTTTATAAAAATAAATTGATTTCTTTATACAAGCAACATAATACTAGAAAATAAAAATTTTAAAAATCCACTTACAGTAGTGTGCAGAAAAGGAAATAGGTACGGATGAATATAACATTCTTAGCTAAGACTCAAAAAAACCATGACTTATGAAAGCGAAAATTGAATTGACTCTACCAAAATCAAAAGTTTATGCTTTTTAAAAGACAGCATTAAGAAGTTGAAAAGACAAACACCACCTTTGGGGAAAATGTCTGCAAAACTTGTATCTGACAAAGGCTTTGTGTCCAAAATATATGAGAATTCATAGGAAGAAGACCAACAACTCAGTAAAAAAATAGGCAAAGTATTTTGAGACATGTCACAAAAGGAGGCATACAACTAGGTAATAAGCCCATCAAAAATGGCCAACATATTAGTCATCAGAGAAATTCAAATTAAATCCATCATTAGCTAACATTCATGAATGTTAGCATAAATTAGACTGCCAATACCAAGCACTGGTGAAATATGCAGATCAAATAAAATCAAACACTCAGGCACTGTAAAATACACAACCACTTTGGGAAAGATTTTGGGCATTTCTTAAAAAGGTAAGCATTCATTTACTATTTGATGCAGTAATTACACTTATATGTATTTTATAGGAGAAATGAAAACATATGTTCATGCAAAAGCTTGTATGCAAAAATATAGAAGCTTTATCCATAAAAGTTCCAAACAGGAAATAATACAAAAGTCAATCAACAAGAAAATGGATAAACCAATTGTATATCCATGCAGAGCCATATTACTAAAAAGTTAAAAGATAAGTAAATACAAATACCATAAGGATGAGTATCAAAAACGTTATGTTGGGGCATGTGGGTGGCTCAGTGGGTTAAGCCTCTGCCTTCGGCTCAGGTCATGATCTCAGGGTCCTGGGATCAAGCCCCACACCGGGCTCTCTGCTCAGCAGGGAGCCTGCTTCCCCCTCTCTCACTGCCTGCTGCTCTGCCTAGTTCTGATCTCTCTCTGTCAAATAAATAAGATTTTTTAAAAAAGAAAAAAAAGAAAGACATTATGTTGAGCAAAAGAAGCCAGATATGAGAGTATACATTATGTAAATCCAGTTACATGAAGCTCTAAAAACACATATATTTAATGTATAGTGACATAAAACAGATCAGTGGGTTGGAGTGTGTCTTGGACTCTTAGGCAGCGGGTAACTGGAAAGGGGCACAAGGAAACCTAGTGTGAAGGATTATTTGCATTTTGATTTTGATGTTGCCTAGGAGGTGCATGTATTTTTCAAAATTCACTGCACTATACACCTAAAATTAGTGTATTTTACATGAATTATATCTCAATAAAAATTAAAAAATAGGGTCTAGATTTTCAAAATGGATAAAAACAAAAGAAAATCATGGGCTGCTTGCAAGAAATGCATCTAAAGTATACAGACACAGAAATGTTGCAAATAAGAAGATGGAAAATATATTTCACCTAGTACTAACTACAACAGTAGACTCTAAAACAAACTGAACCAACAAACCAAAGTCACAACCACTATAACCACCAGCGCAACCAACCAGATAGCAATCCTTCCTCACGGAACCAACGCTTGAGAGAGTCAAGAGAAAGAGAGACAAGCTGGTAATTAGATTCATGTCAAATTGTAAAATGATTTTAAGTCTTCATTTAGCTGAAGCATTGTTATGAAATCATAAAAAAATAAAGTATGGCATCAAATAATAGGTTTTATTGTCTTCATGATTCAGAGAGACAGACTTCATTTATAGAAAGAACTTTCATGTTTTGGGGAGGGGGATAATTGATTAAAAGGAGGATAGCAACTTATTTAACCAAGCCTAAAAAGGAAATGCAGTGTGATGAGAGAGATGGCTCGACAGAATGTAGCTTGAGATAGTATTTCTTCTGAAAGGGAAAGATTTGAGCAGTTAAGTGCTATGAGGAAAACTGAGGAAGATACGAGCAGTGGAAGATTCTTGTTTACAACTCAGAGTGGAGTTCTGAGACACCAGGGGCTCCAGAACATTAATATGCTTCTTGTGGTTGTAGCAGGAAAAGTAGAGAGAGGAATGGGTGTAGAATTGGGCAAATTTGTAGATGTGGGTGACAGGCAGTTGAAGGCGTTCCTGTCAGACATCTTTCATTTTCTGCCACCTGGGAGATGTGGTCATGTTCTGAGAGCCAGAGTAGAGATAGTAGTTGGAGGAGATTAGAGAAATTTTAGACTTGGGAGAAAGGGCTGTGGAGCAGCACTGAGATGCCAGTTAGAGGTCATCTAATACAAGTGGTTCCTATTGGGGTGCCTGGGTGGTTCAGTTGGTTAAATGTTGGACTTCTGATTTCAGCTCAGGTTATGAACTTGAGGTCCTGGGATTGAGCCCCAGATCTGGTTCCATGCTCAGTGTGGAACCAACTTGGGGTTCTATGTCTCCCTCTGTTCCTCCCCCCACCCCAGCTTGTGCTCCTTGTCTCTCTCTCTCAAACAAGTAAGTCTTAAAAAACAATTAAGTGGGGGCGCCTGGGTGGCTCAGTGGGTTACGCTGCTGCCTTCGGCTCAGGTCATGATCTCAGGGTCCTGGGATCGAGTCCTGCATCGGGCTCTCTGCTCAGCAGGGAGCCTGCTTCCTCCTCTCTCTCTCTGCCTGCCTCTCTGCCTACTTGTCTCTCTCTGTCAAATAAATAAATAAAATCTTTAAGAAAAAAAAAAAACAATTAAGTGGTTCCTCTCTGTGCAGTCCTGGGATTTTTCTTCAGCACTTTTCTGGAGCAACAGTGCTTTTAGGCAGGGTCTGGACAGGTGCATGCATATAGGTTTGAGGAGACAGAACAAGAACCAAGGGAGTCGAGGATACTAGCAGAAGAGTGGTTTAAGTGATGGACCCGGCGATCTAAGTGGGAGACGAAAAGACAGAAAGAATCAAGGGCACTGATTCATAGGCGGAAAGTACAGATGGTGGATGAATAATCCAGAGAGAGTAGACTGACTCAGTGAGGGAGCGGCGTTAAAAGGAGAAGCAAGGGAGTTGAAAATGACTCTTAGAAGACATCTGTATTTTGTTGGATGGGATTCACCCCCTTTAGCCCCTAAAAATAGAGGCAGGGGAAGGAAATCATAACTGAAGTCACAAAATAATCTCCATCACATGATTCCCCTGTTTAAGAAGACAATGTATTTTTTTAAAATTTTATTTATTTATTTGGCAGAGAGAGAGAGAGAGAGAGAGAGTGAGAGAAGGAACACAAGCAAGGGGAGTGGGAGAGGGAGAAGCAGGCTCAGCTCTGAGCAGGGAACCTGATGTGGGGCTGGATCCCAGGTCGCCAGGATCATGACCTGAGCTGAAAGCAGATGCTTAACGACTGAGGCACTTGGGCACCCCAAGAAGTCAATGTATTTCTTTACTGATTATTATAGATGACTGAAGTATAGGCTTGGCTATACAGTGACCACTCAATAGGTGTCTACTAAGAAATGAATAAATAGATTGCAAATGTAATCTTTGAAAATCCTCTCTTACATGTCTTTCTAGTTCTGTTTTCCTTAGGCAACTAATAGTTGAATAATTACTCCTAGGAAGCAATGGAGTTGTGATTAGTTTTGGAGTCAGAATTTGGTTCAAATCCCAGAACAACCAGATGCTAGACTAATTATGGCAATGTCCAGTAAAAGTTCTCACCTACTGGCTCCCTCCCCATTTTGGGGGGATACAAGGATAGCGGGTAACAAGGCCTTTCTCCAGACCAAGATGGTCTTATTTTTTATGTGCAAAGTTACTAGACAGTTAGCAGAGATACAAAAGTAAATTAAAACAGATTTTAATCTACAGGAATTTTCCAGACTGTAGGAGAAATAGACACAAATACAAGGTATACACCAATTTCTGGGAAAGATGTAGGAAATAATTATTTTTAAGGGGTGGGTGAGAACAGTGAAGTTTTATGTAGAAAGTGGCACTGGACCTGGGTATTGAAAGATGAGCAGAAAAGGTAAGGGACTATCTAGAATGCAGTAACCACCTAACGAAAGGTAGAGAGAGGGTTACGGAAAGCTTGGAATCTGTTGCGGAAGACAACAGCATCAGAGAGAGAGTAATTTAATTCATTGTTTGGGTCCTGTCCTTGGAAGCTTGTTTTAACTGAATAGGGAAATAGAACAAGTACCTAAATACACACAAAATTAGTGGGTTTCAAAATGAGGAGAGATTCCGTCCAGTTTTGGAGATTTTTCTGGCTGCGGTGTCCTGGAATCCAGCTCACAAGTGTTCAGAATCACCTCTTTAGAATATGATCAATCAAAGAGGTTAAAAGTGAGATCCTGTATGTTCCAGATTCAATTTCGAATGAGGGAGCGTCCGTGTGCCTCAGTTAACTTTTAAATAAAAAGGAAATACTTTCCTCAAAGAATTGTAAAGAATGACAGTGCGTGGGGACGCCTGGGTGGCTCAGTGGGTTAAAGCCTCTGCCCTGGGCTCAGGTCATGATCTCGGGGTCCTCGGATCGAGCCCCGCATCGGGCTCTCTGCTCAGCAGGGAGCCTGCTTCCCCCTCTCTGCCTGCCTCTCTGCCTACTTGGGATCTCTCTGTCAAATACATAAATAAATAAAATCTTAAAAAAAAAAGAAGAAGAAGAAGAATGATAGTGGGTGAAGAATGCCCCGCAAGCAGAGAACCTCACATCTATGTCCTAAACTGTGTGTTTAATAAGCAGATACCTGGAGAGTTGGCCAGACAGCATAATTCCGCCGCTTGTAGGCGACAGACCACGCCTTCCCGCGGGTCCGCCGGTTCCCCCGGCTTTTGCGGAAACAGCGGTTCAAAACGTCTCCCAGCCTCTGAGAACGCACGTGGTCTCGCCCTCCCACGACAACAAAAAAACACCGTAACTCCAGCGCCGGCCCCCTGTGGTGAGAGCTTGATTTTTAAATCCGTCCGAAAGAACCAATCAGAGCCGGCAGTCCGAGTGCGCGGAAGCCGATTGGCCCATTTCTGCTTACGACGACCAATAGGCTTGGAGGGTGCGTTTGGTCCGTCCCGGAAGCGGGCAAATCGAAAACCGGTGGCGGTCGCGGGCAGTTTGAATTGGAATCTGGGCGGAAGCCCGCGGAGGCTGCCCCGGGAGCCCGACTCTCTGAGGGGTCGTCTTTCCCTCCCCGCCAGCAAGGTGAGTGTCCTGCGTGGGTCGTGGCGTCGGCGGCGGGTGTGATGGGGGCTGGCCTTCCCGCCCGGGGCTCCTGAGCAGGGAAGCCGGTGGAACCGAGCCCCCGGGGCCAGCGGACCGCCCCCTCCCACCTCAAGGGACTGGAGGATCCACCCGGCCGAGGCCTTCAGGGCTCATCCGCGCTCTTCCGCGCCCGTGCTCGCACGAGTGTCCGCAGACCCTGCTCGGTCCTGAGCTCGCACTTCGGGGGATCACATTCCTCTGGAAGATACATGAATTGGAGACTAGCAGGTATTTCCTAGCAACCGTCTAGGTCCAGAGCCAGTGGCTCCTTTTTGAAATGTGGGCGTCGGTCCTTTGTTGCCTGGAGGAGAGAAAAGCTTGGATTTTGATCTGCGCGGCACATTGGTGTGCCCCTTGCTATCCGCGAGAGCATTTCCCCTGCCTTCCACATTTCTTTGGACACGCTTGAGTGCCTGGCTCTGCTGTGTTAGGAAGACCCAGAAATAAGTAAACGACGAGTCCTATCCCTGAGCTCTGCGTAGGAGAGCAGGCAGGGTTTCCACCCTTCGGGCTCAGCCGTGGCACGAGAGGGGACGACTGGGGTTTCTTGGAGATGGGAGCTCTTTTTAAAGGGAAAGCGCGAAAGTGGGCCTCCAGTGCCGGGGGTGGGTACTTAGGGCATAAGGAGTGCCCTCCCCATATTTAAGATAGAAAGAGCGTTTTCTGCAAAATCCTCCTTGCAGGAACCTTGACACCCGGGGCTTTTCTTCATCTACGCATCCTTCTTTACACCTGCAGCTGCTTAGGTGTCAGTCTGGAGATTTACGCTTTTTGACCTTTGCCCCAGTAGCTCCCTACAGACTGTGAATGGTTGATGCTTTAATCTGATCAAAATTGGCTTGGTCTGGTGGTTGTTTTAACTCCTTCTTTATAGCTGTATCTTAGACTTTGCAATAGAAAAGCATTCAACTTGCTAGTTTTCCTTCTGTTTATTTTCCTCATCCCTATCATCTTCCTAAATTGATCCTTCTAATATTTTGTTGATGATGGCATCTTGATGTAATGATTGCAGTGGTTGGCAGCTCTGTTTAGGACAGTTATTCTTTTGTGCCGCTGGGCTAGGGTACTCCCAGCCCTGCATGAGCAAGCTGGATTGAAATGGCAGGAGAAGCCTATTGTGACAGTGTAAAATTGTCCTTTGTTGGTGGAGAGGCATGAGATTTCTTCCAGCAGTTTCTGGGCAAATGGCAGTGGAGGTTAAGATGCTGCGTTCAAAGAATTGAGATCTGGAAAAAGAAAAAAAATTAAACTGGCAGAGAAAACACTGCTTTTCAAGACTTAATAGCTAAGCCATGTTTCCCATGAACTTTGCTCTGTCTCTTTAATCTTTGAACATCTTTTTATCATTCTTAGTACTTTTGTCAACCGTTTATTAGTTCTGATAAAAAGTTTCATTGATACAGTGACACTAAAATGTTCGTGGACTTCATTTGTCAAAAAGCAGATTCTCACCTTGCTCAACTAGCTGGAAAATGAATGCGTTTCTTTAAGTTCCAGAGGCTAATGAATAAAGAACAATTAACATACTTTTCTCCCAGCTCCTTTAAATTTTAGGAAATGTGGCTGTGAAGGAGGTAAGCCACTTCCTTCTTGGTATTAGTGGCTGAAATATACAAATGAAGTATTTTTGAGGATTAATATAATAACTAACAGGTACAGAATGCTTATTGGGAAATATAGGACTGTTCTAAGCCTTTGGAAAGTCACCGTCGCTATTATCCACACTTTACAAATGAGGAAACCGAGGCACAGAGCAGTTAAATAACTTGCCCAAGGTCACACATCTTGAAGGTGGTTGAGCTGAAATTTGAATTATTGAGGCTATATACAAGTTTCCACATCAAAGTCTATCTGGAGCATGGCTTTACCACATTTTGCAATGATTTTAGCACTTATATGTCATTCGCTCTTTGCTCATTCTTGCAATAATCCAACACATGATAGTTGCTGGGAAGGAGAGGTAGGGGGGCCTATGCCATCACTGACCAGGAGATATGGTCAGACTGGGGACCTCCCCAGGAAAGGCTTCTCAGAGGAAGAGGGACAAAGTGTGCATGGCAATGAGGTGAAGAGCATTTGCAAAATAACTTCCCATGAGTCTTGTTTGTTTACAGGACGTATTTCACCTGTAACCCCAGAGCAAAGTACTCCTGTTCTATATCATGAAAACAAAGTGAGCAGTAGAAAGCAGGTAGCTAAGAAGTCAAACCTGAGAAATAGGAAAAACAGAGCCAGGGAAGCCACACGAGCATCTGGGGTACCTCGCAATCAGAACTATTGGTGGCCACCTTTCAGGGGGTGGAGAAGATAGAGGTTATACGTCCTTATCTGTTGAAAGGTGAAGCTTTGAAACTCCTTAGAGACTCGTTAGTCTCTGAGACTTTTTGGTCCCTTTTCCTACAGTAAGACCAACAGTCTGCTTATTCTTTCCAGTTTATTTTTAAATGTGTGACTAGTAAAGAAAGGAGAGCAAC
This sequence comes from Mustela nigripes, assembly GCF_022355385.1. Taxonomy (NCBI): domain Eukaryota; kingdom Metazoa; phylum Chordata; class Mammalia; order Carnivora; family Mustelidae; genus Mustela; species Mustela nigripes. The sequence continues at coordinate 14,961,824 of NC_081566.1, forward strand.
ATGAGCTGGGCTTTGGAAGAATGGAAGGAGGGGCTGCCCACCAGAGCTCTGCAGAAAATCCAAGAGCTGGAAGGCCAGCTGGACAAACTGAAGAAAGAGAGGCAGCAAAGGCAGTTCCAGCTGGAGACCCTCGAGGCCGCACTGCAGAAGCAGAAACAGAAGGTATCAGCCAAACGCTGGCTTTTAAAACCGTTCACTCAGTATTTGGATTGTTTGATCTTGGTCTAAAATTTCAAGAAAAATGAGCGCTCTCTTTGGGTGGCAATCCGACCCTCTCCTTTTTCTCCAGCCTCTGCCCCTCATTTTTCCTTTCCTGCTAATATCGAGGGCTGCTGAGTTCTTATTAATTCCATTTGGGACCACACGTGGGAAATTGCTTTTCTATTCTGTACCAACATGGCCAGATCCTCTGACTCTGAATTAGGGTGCTTTGTGGTCCAAATGGATATTGCTTCCTGAGGGTGGGCTTTTCACCATGGTATTCCTGGACTACTTCTCTTCTGGGCTAGGAAGTGAAAACTAAAACGGTGTTTCTTCCTTCCCTCTGCGTTAGCCAACAAGCTGGTGGTACAGTCATGGCTTCTAAAATGGCTTTGCTAGTGGGAGAATTTTTACAACTTAGTTCAGCGGTCAAGCTTTTTTTTTTTTTAAGATTTTATTTACTTAGGTGGGAGAGAGAGAGAGGGCGGGGGTGGGGGAGAGAGCGTACAAGTCAGGGGAAGGAGCAGAGGGAGAAGCAGACTCCCCACTAAGCAGAGAGCCCGACCTAGGACTCGATCCTAGGACCCTGAGATCATGACCTGAGCCAAAGGCAGACACTTAACAGACTGAGCCACCCAGGCACCCCACACTTTAAAATGAATTACTAAGGAGATTTATAGGGTTTATTTTTGGTTTGTTATACTTGAAAGAACATTAAACCCTCCCTTTCCAGGAAGGGTACATTTAGCCCTGACCAAAGACAGTGTAATTCCTGACTTTGTAGAACTTTTCTATCTACAAGCTTCAAAGTGAGGTCATTTAAAATATGCTGTGTTCGTGGGGAACCTGGGCGGTGCAATCAGTTAAGCATCTCACTCTTGGTTTCCACTCAGGTCATGATATCGAGCCCCTGTCAGTCTCCGGGCTCAGCATGGAATCTGCTTGGACTTTTTCTCCCTTTCCCTCTGCCCCTCTACCCGTGCTCGTGCTCTCTCTCTCTCTCTCTCTGTCTCAAATAAATAAATCTTTAAAAAAATTTTTTTTGTGTTTGTGAAGAAACACTGACCTGTAGATTACAGCAAATACGTCTCAAAATAATTAGTCTTCGGTGTTGCATTCAGATTTACAAATACTTGATAAATTCCCAAAGTCGAGATCTATTTCTTTCTGGACGATCTGTTAGGTTGAGAATGAAAAAACAGAGGGCGCAAACCTCAAAAGGGAGAACCAAAGCTTGATGGAAATATGTGAGAATCTGGAGAAGACCAAGCAGAAAATTTCTCATGAACTTCAAGTCAAGGAGTCACAAGTGAATTTCCAAGAAGGGCAGCTGAACTCCAGCAAAAAACAAATAGAAAAATTAGAACAGGAACTGAAAAGGTAATTATTTTTGAGTGGTATTAATGTGGATATCCTTTATATGTGATCATTGGATCCTTTATCTTTTCCTTTGATGATGTAATTTTACGTTGCAATCATTTTTGCAATGAAATAAACAATGACTTGAGAGGAATTAATTCTTCTGTACTTCAGTCCTATCATTGCCTGGCTCAGTAGTACGTATATTCATTAAATGGCTTCTCGCTTATTCATTTATTCACTCAAGATATATTTATTAAGCTGCTTCATGGGCCAGATGCTGTGATATATTAAATAATACCACATCTCCCAATAGTGAGTACTAGAAGATGGAGGGGAGTTAAGCATGGCTAATACTGATGGCTTATGTTTTTTCCTCTGAGTGGAAAAGCTATTGTAGATAATGAGACAGAACGAGGGAATTTCAGGGGCACCTGGGTGGCTCAGTGGGTTGAAGCCTCTGCCTTCAGCTCAGTCATGGTCTCAGGGTCCTGGGATCGAGCCCCGCATCGGGCTCTCTGCTCAGCGGGGAACCTGCTTCCTCCTCTGTCTCTGCCTGCCTCGCTACCTACTTGTAATCTCTGTCTATCAAATAAATAAAATATTTAAAAAATTAAAAAAAAAAAAAAAAGAACTAGGGAATTTCAAAAGACCTAGGAGCACTGAGGGCCCAGTTGAGGTTGGAGACCAGGAATTTATAACAGGACCCATCTATAGAGTTGCTTGCCCCCCGCCCTCCCCCACTCCACCTCCTTTTAGCATCTGGGTTGTAAATGCTGAGAATGTGAGCAGGAGGATTGACTTAGGGTTGTTTTTAGCCAGGGTAATGGGATGAAAGACGGTGGAATGATGGAGGGTGCTGAGAAGAGGGTGGTTCAAATCGTGTGCCGTGAAATCTAGGCTGGAGAGGGAAGGAAGTGTACTCAAGAAGAGTTTCCTCCTGAGGTCCCCATCTTCCATCTTAAGCATTAGATAACCAGTTTGCCAGCTTAAGCAATAAAAAATGGTGCTTATGACTTCTTTTCCATTAAAAAAAATCTTCAAACAATTTGAGACATTAATCAAAATAAATCCAGTGGGACCAAAATACGCTAGCTTATAAACGGTATTTTCTTACTGTAATAGTGGAGATTTGTCAAAATATCAAGGAGTAATACAGGCGGAAAGCAAAGTGGATGTTAGCAGATTGTCCCATTGTTGATTCTGCTAATACACACCCAGAAGTTTAAAAATAAAAAAAATTTTCATTTTGAAATAACTTTAGATTTACAGAAACAGTTGTTAACATCTTACATAACCAAAGTGTAAGACCAAACCAGAAATGAACATTGATTCAGTACTATTAACTAAACTACGGACTTTATTAGAATGTCACTGGTTTTTCCAGTCACGAGCTGTCTCTGTTCCAGACTCGGATCTAGGATTGTACATTATATTTAGTTGATATTTTCTTAGTCTCTTTCTAAGCTGTGACAGTTTCTTGTTGTTTATGTTGTTGAAATTGTTGAAGAGTCTGATAGAGTCTAATAGAGTCTGCTCTATTGTAGAGCAGTCTGCAGGTTAGGCCTGTTGGCTGTTTTTTCACTGACGAGATCACAGTTTTTCAGCAGCGGCACAATTCACATCCAGGACTGGATGGTCCTTTGCTGAGGAAAGCTGTCTTGTGCATTGTGGGATACCTAACCGCATTTCTGGCCTCTACCCACTAGATGCCAGTAACACCTCCTCTACCTGCCTGTTTTGATAATCAAACACGTCTCCAGGCATCGCCAGATGCCTTTGGGGAGGTAAAATCATCCTGGATTGAGAACCACTGGGTCAGATTGAGGTTATGAGTTTTGGGTGAGAAGACCACAGAAGGAGCGATGTGCCTTTCTCAATGTATCTTTGCAGAGGATGCATGACCTAATACAATTTTTACCCTGATTCCCTGGCTGATTAATAAATATCATGATCCCAAGAATTTTTTTTCCTAACATAGCTGCAATAATCTTAATTCTACTTACCTCTCGAATAAATTTTTGCAAGTTAAAGCACTTTAAAATTACTCCTGTTTTCCTGTGAAGATAATTAGGTACACAGAAATATCTTCCTAATTTTGGTTCCTACCCACATAGGCAGATGGCTCTCTTATAAGTTGTATGTTAGAATGATAAATAACTTCTATCTCATTGAATTTTTTCGTTTTCTTGTTTACTGTCTGCCATACCAGACTCCATGAGAATAGGGACCTGGTCAGTCTTATCCGCGTTCCCCACGCACCTGGCAGGCCCTCAAATATTTGTCAAATGAAAAAGTGAGAGATAAGTAGTTGTTTTTGGAAAACAGATGCCAAGGAAGTAGGAAGTTTACTTTATGAATGCCAGAATAGTTTTCTTTGAAAGCATATTTTGGCTGCTGGTTTTAAAAATACTTGTTTTCTTTTTATTTATTTTTAAAGATCTTATTTATTTATTTGAGAGAGAGAAAGAGCAAGCTGAGGGAGAGGCAGAGAGAGGGAAAGAATCTCAAGCAGGCTCCCCGCCGAGTGTTGTGCCCCATGTGGATTCGATCCCTTGACCCAGGGATCATGACCTGAGTGGAAACCAAGAGTCAGTTGCTTAACTGGCTGAGCCACCCAGGCTCCCTAGAAATACTGGCTTTAATAATTTAGACAGAAATGTTTGTATTTTTAACATTTTAGGTAAACATTTTTGTATACATGTCTATATTGCAAAGTGACATTTGGTGGGAAGACTTGCAGATACAAAGTACAGGGTTGTGTGGGATACCTGGCAACTTGGTTAAGTGTTAGCTTTATTATTATCAGTTGTTATAGTTGGGGCTAGGATAGCACATTTAGTTTAGAAGTATTTTTATTACCAGTGATGTAGGTATAGATGTTTATAAACATTTACAAACTCTATAAACCTCAGACTGTAAAAACTATTAAGAATACAGTTTTCCAGAATATAAAAGCTATAAACTACAACAACTTTTGAGTGTATTCAAATTCCCACTGGTAACCTTCAAGTGCAGGCTGAAACTTACCTTCTCCAACAGTGGCCACTGATCAGGTTTCTGGAAGGTCTCAAACAAGTTAGTCTGGACTATTGGAAATGTTGGTCAAAAACTGTTGAGTATTGACAATCCCATAGTTAAACCAAGTAGAAAGATGCTTAATTTCGTGTTGTTTTTGGAGGCAGTTTTTTTCTTTATAGGAAACAGGAGAAATAAAGGCTTATAGGAATAAAGCAGGGTATAGTTTTATATTTTAAATAAATACACTTGTTTTTTTCTAATGAAAGGATAGATAGAGGGGGATGAAATGTGAATTTGTGAGGAAAAAGAAACACTGAGTCTACAAGGTTTTTTAAAATTCGTCTCTAAAATCACCAAATTTGTCACACCTTTGGTAGTCTGTAGACCTACACCATTCATCATGGTGGCTGCTGGCTACATGTGACTGTTATGTGCTTGAAATGTGGCTATTACAAATTGAGATGTGACAGGGTGCCTGCGTGGCTCAGTCGGTTAAGCAGCTACCTTCAACCTTCAATTCAGGTCATGATACCAGGGTCCTGGGATCAAGTCTTGCATTGGGCTCCCTGCTCAGCAGGGAGTCTGCTTCTCCCTCTTTCTGTCCCCTCTCCTGCTTGTGTTCTCTCTCTCTCTCAAATAAAATCCTAAAAAAAAAAAAAAAAAATCAAATTGAGATGTGCTATAAGTATGCAATGCATACCAAATTCTGAAGGTTAAATAGAAAAAAATGTAAAATATCTCAATAATTTTAGTGTTGACTGCAAGTTGAAAGGATGATATTTTAAAAATATAGAGTTAAATAAAATACTAAGATTAAATTCATTTGTTTCTTGTTACTCTTTACATGTTAGTAGAACCTTTCTATTGGACAGTGCTGTTACTTACCAGGAGCTTAAATCTGATGATTTGATTTGTAGAGCAGTCCTTTTTAGCCCAGACATTGATTTTTCCTCCCACATTGAGGTTGGATCTGAGTGGGGCTGGGGCACTGGGGCACTTTCCTCATTCCTTGTTTTGAGAGACATGTCCATGAGAAAGAGACTGCTGCGCATCATTAGCTCTTCTATGGAGTGTTCATTTCATTTCTTGATTTGAGCTAAAATCAGAGACATTATAGATTTGTGAGAATTGAGTCCTCCTAACTTAGGTTGTTTGATTCTGAAAGGTGTTCAGAACTTAAGTGATAGAAATATTCTGTGCATATATACAATATATAGCTTACTTTTCCCATTTCTTTGTGACTTTCTCTAGCCCTGTTTTCTCTAGATGCATTATGTTAACTTGATTTTTGTGTCTCTGTTTTTAAAGATTTTATTTATTTAACAGACAGATATCACAAGAAGACAGAGAGGCAGGCAGAGAGAGAGTGGGGGGGAAACAGGCTCCCCGCTCAGCAGAGAGCCTGATGTGGGGCTCGATCCCAGGGCTCTGGGATCTTGACCTGGGCTGAAAGCAGAGGCTTTAACCCCCTGAGCCACCCATGCACCCCTTTGTGTCTCTGTTTTTTTTTTAAATGTCATAAAATACATGGCAAGTTTATGTTTTTTTAATGACTTAATATCACAAGTGATGTCATTCAATTTTGTGATTTGAATCAATGCTTCAGTGATGCCAATTTCTTCCTATGCTTCTGAAGTTCTGGGGTTTTTTGGGGGTTGTTGTTTGTTTTTAAATATTCCTGGGTCCTTCGTTGACTTGGAGTAAAAAATTTGCTCAGAGTACATTCCCAACCTCCCAACTCTATAACCATAGTGTCATTACAGACCTTCACTGTAGCTTTTGTAATATTGCAATTTTAAGTTTATATTTTTGTTTCCCTAACCAGACTGAGTTCCTTTGAAGAAGGGGAACTGAGTTTGGGTCTGTCCCATAAGTTAGTTCTTATGAAATGTCTATTGGACCAAGGAAGTGGTAAGAATTCTCAGAGGGTGGGGTTTTTGTAAGTTTATTACTCTCTGGGAACAGGTGGTGCTAGTGTTTGGCAGCATTTGCTCTGATTTGCATCTTCTTGGGTCCTTTCCTAACAGGTGTAAATCTGAACTTGAAAGAAGCCAACAAGCTGCACAGGCTGCAGATGTCTCTCTGCATCCATCCACGACACCACAAAAAATCTTTGCAACTCCACTGACACCAAGTCAGTATTACAGTGGTAAGGATTATTTCCCCTCATTGCTCTTTTACTGGGATTTTAATTTTGCCAAAGAAATCACATAATTCATCTTTGAATTCAACTTTTAACTTGGGCATTAAAAAAAATAAACCTTTTAATTTGGGCATTAATGGCCCACATATCCACTTGTGTATCTGTGTAGTGGAACTACCCACTTAAGCCTTTAAACTTTTCATTTTAGCCTATAGTGTGTTTTTAAAAAAATTCAGGTTCAGAATATTCAAACCCAGCATCTGTTCACTTCGTGTACTACAATATTCATTTCTAAACTATTACGATGATTGTTGACCTGTGAATTCCTTTACAAAATCAGTGACCAAAGTAAAACTGTATCTCATTGTCTTTGTTTAGGTTCCAAGTATGAAGATCTAAAAGAAAAATATAATAAGGAGGTTGAAGAACGAAAAAGATTAGAGGCAGAGGTTAAAGCCTTGCAAGCTAAAGTAAGTTAATGATGGGTCTTCTCAGTGGAGTATGTAGTTGAACAAGTACTTTGATATGCAGGAGTCCAAGGTTAGAGAAAAATCTGGTTCACGTAGAGCTTGACACATTTTTCTTAGATTGAGAAGGTAAAGTTCCTGGATGATTACATTAGTTATAATTACTTGTTGGTTTTAAAAGCAAGTAGAAGCAAAAAGTAGTGTGAGGAGATCAGTTTATCCCTTGACAATAGATGTTCATCAAATTCTACAGAAATTGCAGCCATCTAATTATTTCCCTATGGAGACATAATGGTAAGGAGAGGAGAGGACCAGGGCCATTCTAGACATTCACCGGCTGGCTTTATCACCTGGAGGCCCTTGGCTGCTTCCCATTCAGTCCTTATGGAATGTACTGATTGCCACGAGGGACATGGGGTTTAAGGGTCATTATCTATGAAATATTTATTTAGAGGAGAGAATTATCAAGATAATCTCCCCAATTCTGTTACGTAAGTTACAGAGACTCAAATTTTAAGCTCCATTTTGGTACGGGTAAATAGGCAGAGGGGTGGGTCATGAGGTTTGTTTGAATGTCAGCAAAAGAAACAAAATGCAGGTTTCAAAAACCCCTGCTTCTAGTTTAGGGACTGACCCAAATATACCTGGTATCTGTACAATTTACCTTTAGCATTTCTGCTTGTGTGATGTTACTTGCTACAGAAAAGGGGCTGGGGGCAGAAAAACAACAACCTAAATCCCAGTTTTGTACTTTATGTATTTGTGTAACCATAAGAACTCGCTGAAATGGGACAATTCAAACAGCTTAAGCCTGGATTTCTAAGTAGATACTTATGTACTGAGGATCACAAAGTACCTACGAGAGCTTGATCCTTTAATTATTCTCATGCTTTTAACCCTTGTTTGGAGATCACCAGGATTCTGATATGTAGCAAAAGTATTGGTTCTCACGGTGGAGTACAAATTAAATAGTAATTCTCTGGTTTGTCTTAGAAACATCATGTGTTTGGTGATCAGTTCAGTCATTGGTGCCCACTTTCCTTCTGACATCGATTCCCATAGTTTTCTTGGTGGAGAAATTTGAGTCTGCAAACACGAAACCTCTCTGTGTGGCAAAGAAAAGATTTTGCTATAAAAAATTTAATGCACCGGGGCACCTGGGTGGCTCATTTGTTAAATGTCTGCCTTTAGCTCAGGTTATGATCCTAGGGTCCTAAGATCGAGCCCTGCATTGGGATCTCTGCTGAACAAGAAGCCTGCTCCGCCCTCTCTCACTTCCCCTGCTTGTGTTCCCTCCTTCGTTGTGTCTCTCTCTGTCAAATAAATAAATAAAATCTTTAAGAAAAAGATTAATGCAACATCTATAATCATGTCTTGATATTAGTCAGAATGGAGGTAAAGAGAACAAAAGAAGGAGATAAGGGGGATTATTTGATGAGGACTGAGAAATCTACAGACTTGTTGAATTATTGTACACTTGAAACTAATATAACGCTGTATGTTAACTATACTTGAATTAAAAAAATAAGGAATTCAGAGCAATTGCAAATCCACAAATGTGTGTTACATAAAACACCTTGTATGACATTTTTTGGGAGTGGTATGGTGGAAAGTGAGATTCTTGAAAGAATTCTTTAGGTTAATATTTAGTTTTGATCCTCTTTGTGCAAAGCTAGGGGAGGAGGTGACCAAGGATAGGCCAAGGACACCGAATTTCAGAACTCAAAATGGTGGTGAATACTCACTTGTTTTTAATAGAGTGTATGAGAGATCCAGAATAAATATAAAAACTGAGCCCATTTTCATAGATTGGGACTCAAATACTACTGCCTTAAGCCTTCAGTGCTAAAGTGTAACCATGAGACAGTTCCTTCCCTGGATATTGCAACCTTATGGTTCCCTTGACTTGATGAACATTCTTTCTTGGTATGTAGTGGAAGTGGTAACTTCTTGGCATTATGTCCTTATGCTCTACCTGAAAATAAATAACCTTGAATATTGAGATGTTTAAGGGGCCCTAAAGAGTTTCTGTCTTTACAGAAAACGAGCCAGGCTGTTCCCCAAAGCACAATGAATCACAGGGACATTGCACGACATCAGGCTTCCTCGTCCGTATTCTCGTGGCAACAAGAAAAGACCCCAACTCGGCTTTCATCGAATGCACTAAAAACTCCGATTAGGAGAGAGTTCTCTGCATCTCACTTCTCTGGGGAACAAGAGGTGACTCCAAGTAGATCAACTTTGCAAACAGGGAAAAGAGATGCTAATGGCAGTTTCTGTGATAATTCGAGCAATTCTCACCTTTTGGACCAATTAAAAGCCCAGAATCAAGGTAACTTTGTGAGCTAAATTAAGTTGAAATTAAATTTTTCTGAGATGATTTCCAAGGTGATTTCAGACGTTTATAGTCCTAGAAGGTGCTTGTGTGTTCTGTTAGTTATATCAAAACTCAACATCTCAATCTGGTGATGTGAAATACTGCTTGGAGGATACAAGATACCATAGTTCTGGAACGTACGTTTATTTGTACTAGAAACCTGGTACCTGGAAACCTTCAAAAGTAGTTTTGAGTGGCTTTGTCTTTCTAGAAGTAGGGTGAGTAGGTCAGTTACAGTAGCCCTGCGCCATTCTTCTCTTTGGGCTTCTCTCGTGGCCCATGGAGCAAGCCTGGGGTCTGGCCAGCTTTGGCCAGAGGTGTGGCCCATGTTTGTGGGCAGCTTTGCTCTGTACTGCCAGGTTGTCCACGTAGGAACCAACCTGTAACTTTGGCTGGAGTATCACCCCACAGCTGACAGCCAAGGGCACCAGGTGGTGTTTTGGAATCTACTGTGCAGAAGATAATTTTCCGTGCTATAGTATATTGCAAATCACCTTCAGTATTTGCTGGTGAGAATTGTCAAACTGCCAATACCATTGGAACCAGTATTATATGTATGTAGGGGGGAAAAATTTATTGTTAATTTTGGCAGTATAGGAGGCTCACACTGTCTTGATCTTTACTGGAGGTAAAACTGCCGGAGAATACAGGAAGGTGAATTTTGCACTGCTTGGCACTTTTTGCATTGACATGGGCACAAAACAAATACTAGTTTGCCAGCGTATAAAACCAAGTAGTAATTTCAATGTGGAGTATCCTATGGGATACAATTTTTTCAGCCTCAATAAGACACTCTTCATGACTTTAGAAAACCATTTTCTTACTCAAGTTTCTCTGAAAACATTGGAAAATTTGTTTCACCTGCTTCCTATGGGATCCTTGAATACAAATGACAATAGAGACTAACCATTGAATTAAATCCGATTAAAGTAGTTTCTGTGTTTAGTGTGAATTTATATTTATCCCACCAAAGATTTCAGAGCAGAGTAATAACATAAATGATACATTCTGAATTGAGCTATATAAATTTGTCAAAATTATGTATTAATTAAATTGTGGCTTTTGTATGTCATTTAAGACCTAAGGAACAAGATTAGTGAGTTGGAACTACATCTGCAAGGACAAGAGAAAGAAATGAAAGGCCAAGCAAATAAATGTCAAGAACTCCAACTCCAACTGGAGAAAGCAAAAGCAGAATTAGTTGAAAAAGAGAAAATTCTGAATAAAAATAGGGATGAACTGGTGAGATCAACAGCGCAATATGACCAGGCATCAACCAAGGTACTGGACTTCTCAAGTGTTGTTGAAAACCTACATTTTATCATACAGTTCTTTGGAAATTTTTTTCATGCAATACTTCAACACTAAAATTTTTGAAATGTTAGTAATGAACCTCATTAATACATACTAGACAGTATTGATGCAATTGAATTAGTAAGTTCTTTTAGAGTTGGGCAGATGTGGGGTGAAATCCAGACTGCATGTTTTCCCAGCAAAGTGACTTGGGCAAGTCACTAAGAGGGTGGGGAAGAATAAAGATCATGTATATATGGCACTTGACACATATAAGAGGAGACTAAGTAATGGAGCTTTAAAAGAAGCTGGGACACCTGGGTGGCTCAGTTGGTTAAGCATCTGCCTTCTGCTCAGGTCCTAATCCCAGGGTCTGGGGATCGAGCCATGCATTGGGATCCCTGCTTAGCAGGGAGTCTGCTTCTCCCTCTGCCTGGCACTCCTGTGCTTGTACTCATTCTCTCTCTGTCTGTCTGATAAATAAATAGTCTTTAAGAAAAAATGAAAGAAAGAAAATGTGAGACTTTAAGAAGCACTCAAGAGGGCAGAGAAGCTGGTAGAGTCCAGAGTTTTTGAGGTTTATGCTGAGAACCTTGAAATTAATCCTATTAGATCCATGTCTGATGTGCGCCTAAGGAAATTTACTTTTAATAAACTCTAGATATTTCTAAGGCAGCAGGTTAAGAACTACTGTAGTAGGTAGACTTATATCGTCTGTTTGCCTTGTGAAGACAGGTTCGTTCTTTCTTTTTAAAATTATTTTAAGGTAATTGTATATTTACATGTAATTGTACAAAATAGTAGCTTATTAATATGGTGGGTTACATTGATTGCTTTTCAAATATTTGAATAAGCTTTGTGTCCTTGGAATAAAACCTACAAGACCATGGTATATAATTCTTTTTATATATTTCTAAATTTTATTTGCTAATAATTCGTTGAGGATTTTTATGTCTATGTTCATGAGGGATATTGGTCAGCTGTATTCTATTTTTGTTCTTTCTTTAGTATTTGTATCAGAGATCATACTAGCTTTATGAAATGAATTGGGAACTGCCATAATTTTGTGGGTCATGAGATAAAGCTCCACGTTGGGCTCTGCACTCAGTGTGGAACCTTCTTGAAATTCTCTCCCTCTCCTGTTTCTCCTGCTCATGCACTCTCTCTCAAATAAATAAGTCTTTAAAAAATAACAAATTTAATTTTTAAAATAGACATATAGCTATTAAAATTATTTATTTCATACTGGATGAGTTGGGATAGCTTGTGTTTTTTGAGGAAATGGTCCATTTTATCCAAATTTTTAAACTTAAAAACGTAGTTTTTGTAGTATTATTCTTTTGATGTTGTTAGGTGAAGTGATATTCTGTTCCTGATATTTATGCCATTTTCTCTTTGCCAATCTTGCTAGAGATGTGTCAATTTTGTCAATAATGACAATAGAATTTGTCAGTTTAATGATCTTTTGTTGATCTTTCTAAAGAGTCAGCTCTTTGGGGGCGCCAGGGTGGCTCAGTGGGTTAAGCCGCTGCCTTCGCCTCAGGTCATGATCTCAGAGTCCTGGGATCAAGCCCCGCATCAGGCTCTCTGCTCATCGGGGAGCCTGCTTCCTCCTCTCCCTCGGCCTGCCTCTCTGCCTGCTTGTGATCTCTCTCTGTCAAATAAGTAAATAAAATATTTAAAAAAAAAAAAAAGAGTCAGCTCTTTGGTTCATTTATTTTCTTTTTTCAATTTTATATATTTTTGCTCTGTTATTTCCCTCTGCTTGCTTTGGGTTTATTTTGCTCTTCTTCTGGGTTGTTGAGGTGGGGAGCTTAAATGATTGATTTGACACTTTTCTTTTCTAGTGTAGGCATTTAAAGCTATAAATTTCCCTCAGTACTGCTTTAGCTATGTCCTACAGATTTTGATATATTGTATTTTTACTCTTATTCTGTGTATTTTTATTTGCTTAAGACTTCCTCTTTTCCCCAGGGATTACTTAGAAATACCTTTCTGAGTACTAATCATACTGTACCATACTTACTGAATACCAATCATACTGTATGATTTCAAATCTTTTAAGTTTGTTGAGGCTTGTTTTATGGTCTAAGACAATGGTCTACCTTGGTATATGATATGTTTCATGGGCACTTGGGGGGAAAAGTATATTCTGTTGTTGGGTGAAGTGTTCTCAAATTATCCTTAGCCCCAAATTATCTGTTGGTTGATGGTGTTGTTGAATTCTATATTGAATTCTATATTCGTTTCCTGTCTATCGGTTGTTGAAAGAAGGATGGTGAAAGTCTTCCATGATTGTTGATTTATCTATTTCTCCTGTCCGTTCTCAGTTTTCACTTCACATATTTTATAGCTTTGTTGTTTGGTGCATAAACATTTAGGATTGCTGTGTCTTCTTGGTAGATTGACTTTTATCACTATATAATAGCCCTCATTGTTCCTGGAAATTTCCTTCTTTCTCAAGTCTACTCTTTCTTTTCTTTTTTTTTTTTTTTTTTAAGATTTTATTTATTTATTTGACAGAGAGAGACAAGGAGAGAAGGAACACAACCAGGGGGAGTATGAGAGGGAGAAGCAGGCTTCCCACTGAGCAGGGAGCCCAATGCAGGGCTTGATCCCAGGATCCTGAGATCATGACCTGAGCTGAAAGCAAATGCTTAATGGCTGCATCCAGCCATCCAGCCATCCAGGTGTCCCAAGTCTACTCTTTCTGATATTAACTTAGTCACTCCAGTTTTCCTTTAATTTTGCATAATGTATTTCCTTCTGTCTTTTGAGTTTCAGCCTGTCTTTTTATTATTATATTTGAAGTGAGTTTTGTATAGACAGCATATAGTTGGGCTTTTTCTTGTTTTTTTAAGATTTTATTTATTTATCTGATAGACAGTGAAAGAGGGAACATAAGCAGGGAGAGAGAGACAGGGAGAAGTAGGTTCCCCACTGAGCAGGGAGCCTAACGTGGGACTTGATCCCAGGACCCTGGGATCATGACCTGAGCCTAAGGCAGATAGCCAATGACTAAGCCACCCAGGCACCTGTGCATATATATATTTTTCAAATATTTTACTTATTTATTTGAGAGTGAGAGTGTGAGAGAGAGCATAAGAGGGGAGAAAGTCAGAGGGAGAAGCAGACTTCCCATGGAGCTGGGAGTCCTGTGCAGGACTCCATCCTGGGACTCTGGGATCAAGACCTGAGCTGAAAACAGTTGCTTAACCAACTGAGCCACTCAGGTGCCCCAAGTTGGTTATATTTTTTAATCCATTTTTCCATCATCTGTCTTTTAATTAGCATGTTTAGGCCATTTACATTTAATGTAATCATTGATTGGTCGTGGCTTAAAACTGCCATCTTATTTTTTTGTTTTCTTTTTCTTTTTTGTGAGTTACTCAAACATTTTATAGGATTTCATTTTAATTTATCTAGGGTTTTTAGATACATTTCGTTGTAGAGCTTTTATAGTGACTGCCCTAGATAATACATTATATATACACATCATTTATCAGTCTGTTGGTGTTGTCATGTAAGCAGCTCTAAGGGATTACAGAAAATTTACTGCTCTCTTCATCCTTTTACCCTCCCATAGTTATAATACAATTTCTTTAAGTGTTTACTCTACCTACATTCAGAACTACATCAGATGGTGTTATAATTTCTGCTTTAATTGTCAAACATAACTTAGAGATTCTTTCTCTTCGGTTTTCTATTTATGCCAAGATTATTGCCTACCCTGTTTTCCCTTCTTTCCTGATTCCTTCCAGTATTCCTTCTTTCATCATTTTCATTTTTTTTAAAAGAACTTCCTTTAGCCATTTCTTTCTTTCTTTCTTTCTTTTTTTTTTAGTTTGGTCTATTGGCCACATATTCTCTTAGTTTTCCTTTCTCTGGAAATGTCTTGATACTTCATCTTGGAAGGTGTTTCCTCAGGATACAGGTATTCTGGGTTGACTGTTCTCTTCTTTCAGGACCATCATGTTTTCCCCTTGAGTTCCAAAGTCCTTAGTCACTCAGTCTCTTCCTTTAGAGCTTTCTTAACATTTGTGCAGGGGTTTGAATTGTTGTCAATGGAAGGAATAGAGAAATGAATGTTTATTTTATCTTTCTGGATGTGGTAGTCTAGGTTCATTTTTTAGACATTCTCCTAGTGCCATGCTTTGCACAAAATATTGTTCATAAATACTGATTCATTGTATGAGGGTGCAATGGAGGGCCAATGGGACCATGACCTACCTTGACCTATATACTTATTTTCTTTGTGCAGTCTGAGTATGTAGGTTGGTTTTCCAAGTTAGAAAGACTGAATTTGAGTCCTGCCTCATCCCTATTGTTTTGTTTTTGACTTCTCAGCCTCCACTGCCTAATCAATAAAATGGTGTTAAAAATGTCCATGTCCGGGGTACCTGGGTGGCTCAGTGGGTTGAAGCCTCTGCCTGCGGCTCAGGTGATGATCCCAGTGTCCTGGGATTGAGCCCCCACATTCGGCTCTCTGTTCGGCAGGGAGCCTCCCTCCTCTCTCTCTGCCTGCCTCTCTGCCTGCTTGTGATCCCTGTCTGTCAAATAAATAAATAAAATCTTAAAAAAAAAAAGTCTGTGTCCTAGGATTGTTGTAAAGATTGAGATAACATTTTTAAAGGCTGTAGCATAGTGCCTGGCACAGGGTAAGTTTATAATAATACATTAGTTATTATTCCATTGAGTTTCTTGTCATTTAAGCTTATTTTCAGTTGCATTTCCTGCCAACTTAGGCTTTCCTTTATATAATTAACTTATGTTATTATACTTTGTCTTACTGGTTTTTATGTGACAGGATCACTGAATCTTTGTTCTACCTAGCATTTTTGATAAAGTTTCTTCTTACCAGATCATGAATTAAAACTTTTGACAAGGACAGTGCTGAGAACACAGCTCTGGCTTTCTATTAGAAGCTTTCTTCCAGGGGCGCCTGGGTGGCTCAGTGGGTTAAAGCCTCTGCCTTCAGCTCAGGCCATGATCCCAGGGTCCTGGGATGGAGCCCTGCATGGGGCTCTCTGCTCAGCAGGGAGCCTGCTTCCTCCTCTCACTCTGCCTGCCTCTCTGCCTGCTTGTGATTTCTGTCTGTCAAATAAATAAAATCTAAAAAAAACAAAAAACAAAAAAACACCTAACTTTCCTCCAGGTTATTAAGACTCATTTGTTCAATGCTTTCTGGATTCCTTTTTCCCAGTGAGCAACAAATCTACCTAACTGATAATTCAGACTACCTTTCTCCCTCTCACCTCTAGGACTAGGTCCTAGGATAATAGGACCTGGTCAAATGTGTTGCTGAAATCAAATTGTGCTTTGTTTATGCTGTTCCTTGACCTACCATTAGAATTACCCATTAAGTAAAATGGAGCTAATTTAATCAAAATCAATACCATGTTCTTTTGTGAGTACATGCTATTTCTAGTTTGCTTCTTTTCCAAGTATTTTCAAACTGTGTGGGATATAAAGTTTGAACTCACATAGAAACTTTGAGGCAGAAAACCTGGTGTTCAGCACCCACATTTTACAGATGAAAACTTAGGCCCAGGGTGCTGAGTGAGTGCCCAAGGTCATACACTACATATTTTCAAGGATTTTAGCTCTGGAAACTATTTTAGAACATTCATGATACTCAGTGGTCAGCTACTCTTACATGGATTGTGCATCTTCAATATCAGAATATTATTGTAAAAATTTAAAATAAGATAGAAGTATCTTCTAAGTGCTTTTTTTAAACCTGTTTTGTAGTGATAAAGTTACTGATTTTGAGATTAGAGGAATGTGTTGCAGTTTGAGGCACGACCAGCAGAGGGCACCAAGGGTTCATGCATCTCTGCCCTGCATGGTGTGTTTTTTTGTTTTTTGGGGTTTTATTTCCCCCCTGAGAATTGTCAGCCACCAACATTTGGACAGTTATCTGAGCAGTGACTTTTATCTGGGTTGTTTCCTGATGCATTCCCCCATGCCTAGCACAGTGCTTGACATCTAGTAGGCTCTCAATAAATATTTGTTATTATTATAAATAATTTCTTTAATACTTTTCTTTGGGGATTTAAAAATATAAGAACAGTAAAGATAATGAAAAGGTGTCTTACTGTATTAATTTGAACCACTGGCTCAATTATTTTTCTTTTTGAATTTGGTATATTTAAAGTTCTGACCAACTCTTTTTTTTTTTCATCTTTTGTTAGTTAATAATCATTGTCTGATCTTCCGGCTAAGTATTAGTTAGTGTTTTCTTTTCCTCCAATTTTTCTGTTAAATTTCTAGTGTTTCTAATAGTTCTGAATGAGATTATAGTGCTTCCCGGAAAAATACTTTAGAAGAGAGATTTGCCAAACTGGGACACCTTTCTTTTAGACCAGGGAGTTCTCCCCCGGCCCTATGACATGTTTTTAGGCTTCCCTGGAACTTTAGAGTTGTTTTGAGGATTTGAACACTGTGGGGAAAATTCAAAGGAATGATTTTCAGTATTGGTGATTTAAGGCCATTTTGCTCCAATTTAATTTTAGAAGGACATCCTAAATTTTGATTTAGTTCATGTTTTAAAACTTATCCTGAATGTATTGGGTATGATTAAGGGAAAGAAATGTTCTTTGTGTTGCTTATGGCAGCTTGGCTAAAAACCAGTTGTGATATTCTCTGGAGTGCTGTGAACCTTCAGAAATTGAAAATGTCATAGTGGGAGCGTTGTGGAAAGAGGTTTTTTAATATTTAAAATTTTACCTATTATTCTTGAAACAGACTCTCATATGAGGGTCATGGACACCCGCTGATTATTCTACAGCTGTTACATTACACAGGTCAACATCACCGCATTTGAGTGTCTCATTTCCATGCAACAAAGTGTTAGATGAATCTTTATTCATTATTCAGAAACACTTATTTCTTTTTTCATAGTGCAAATTATGAAGTATTTCTTGAAATGGTCGAATATTTACATTTTTTCTAATACTTCCCAGATACAAACTTTATGTGTGCTAAAATAATTAATAGCAGTTTTAGTATTTGTTGATCATTTTATTTTATTCTATTCATTTGTTTTTTAAAGTTTTATTTAGTTAAGTAATCTCTACACTCAGTGTAGGGCTTGAACTCAACCCCAAGATCAAGAGTCACAAGCTCTCCTGGCTAAGCCAGTGAGGCTTCCCTGCTGATCCTTTAAAAATCAAACTTTTAGTGAAACAAAAATGTCAAAATACAGATGATCTTGAACCAGATCTTATAACCAATTTTTCTAAAATTCAAAATATTTGTTTCTCACCTCGAATAACTTTGTATTGACCGTTTTTATTTGTTGTTAAGTGTACTTCATTGGAACAAAAACTGAAAAGATTGTCTGAAGATTTGAGTTGTCAGCGACAAAATGCAGAAAGTGCCAGATGCTCTCTGGAACAGAAACTCAAGGAGAAAGAAAAGGAGTTTCAAGAGGTAAGGTGAATGGCTTCACAAGGAGTTTGCATTTTGTAGTTTTGTCATTTGAAAAGCATTGCTGTTGCTTGGGGTGTTCTACGAGAGGGGAACTCCTTTGTGAGGAACAGGTTCCCCGTGTGATCCTTCACACTTCTGTCTTGCAGTTTTCGATTGGAGAAGTGACTCAGGAGCTCGAATGTTCTTTTTTACCTGTTTCCTCTGATTTCTTAGAGATTTGATACCAAGTAGGAAAGAATCCTTTCTCTTCTTTCAAAGACTCTCAGTTGTGGAGGAAGTTGTATCCTGTTCACCACATGTTTCTAAAGGCTGTGGGTTGGCGAATACGTTAGACAGGTAGTTGATGTGGTGGGGAAAGAAGCTGGCAGCCATGTTATGGGTGAAGACGCCTTTCTAGAAGTGTTGCTGCCAGTGGAGAGTGAGTTAGCCTGGCCGAGTATATCCTATGGATTGAGGCTCTCTAGTCTTTCAGTAAGAGCCCCTGGAGATGCAAGTCTGGTCTCCCGATGTGGTTATCAAAGTTAATTGGTGGCATATCTTTGCTCACATTCTAAGTTATGAGTGTTATGATGTTTGATATCTTAAACCCCATTTTTTTTTTTTTTTTTTTTTTTAGATTTTATTTATTTATTTGACAGATCACAAGTAGGCAGAGAGGCAGGTAGACAGAAAGGGGGAAGCAGGCTCCCTGCTGAACAGAGAGCCTGATGTGGGGCTCGATCCCAGGAACCTGAGACCATGACCTGAGCCGAAGGCAGAGGCTTAACCCACTGAGCCACCCAGGTGCCCATTAAACCCCATTTTTGAGTGTCTTTGTTTCCTAGCTGAGTTGTCACCGTGGCGGCTCTGTTCTACTCCCTTTTGCCCCTGGACTTGTGGAAACAGAGATGAAGAATTTCAGCCTGGGGCTGGGACTGAAGCTGGCTGGTCTCCATGTGGCCAACTGGCAGACTCTGCTTTCCCTCTGAAGGCCCGCATTTGATCACCCGGACCAGTGCTGAAGACAGTTTACATTTATTGTTAAGTGAACGGTCAGCCTGGCTTCCTCTTGTCTCCTGCTCTCTCAGCCAGCACGGCCTGCCTGTAGGAGGCTTGCCCACCCTGGCCTCTCCTTGTCACCTGTCGGCAGTCCGACTGACGTACGTGCCTTCGGTGTTTCAGGAGCTCTCCCGCCAACAGCGCGCCTTCCAAGCCCTGGACCAGGAGTGTGCGCAGACGAAAGCCAGACTCACGCAGGAGTTACAGCAAGCCAAGAACACTGGCAACATCCTGCAGGCCGACCTGGATAAAGTAGGGAGCTGCCTTATTTCTCTCCTCAGTTAGTCCCCGTTTTCCTTACTCATGCGTTTTCTATCCTGCAGCTGACGTGGTGATGCTTTTAATGAAGAATGGCTCTAACCTCCCTTTCCTTACTTCACCAAGGAAGAGAGCAAGCAGTCCTTCTGAGTCTGGGGTTTCTCATTTCCAGGAAGAGGGGAGTGAGTGAGGATCTCAGACCTGAATGTCTGTGCAGGGGTGTGATGGTGGTTCTTGGGTGCTACACCAGATGGAAACCCTCCCCACTAATTCATGCCCCCCAAACCATCAAAGCGCTGAAAACTATAATCCGTTACTTATTTAACACTTACTCCAAAAATGATCTCAACCATGTTATGGCTTTGTCTTTTATCTATATGATGACAACCCTTGTATTATTTTCTCCAGCTGGGATGCCTGTCCTGAACTTCAGGCTTGTGGGTGTGTACCTGGTATTTCCACTTGCTGGTCCATCAGGCATCTCACACTCGGCGGGGTAATAGCTGAACTCCTGCTACTTATATCAAACGTGCTCCTCCCGGAGTCTTCCTTATCCCAATCAACAGCAATTCCATCCTTCACATCGCTGAGACCAGATCGCATGTCATCTTCAACTCTGCCTTTTCTCTCACACCTCAAAGCCTTCCATTAGGATTCTTCTGACTCCGCCTTTATTTACACATACGTGTGTGTATTTGCATCTCTCTGTGTGCCCATGTATTTTTGCATATGTGTGGATACTATCTGTATAGCTATATTTAAACCTTTTCATGTTAATATACAAAATTTACATAGGACATATTTACAATTCAATAAATTATTATAAGGAATGTTCTCTTAGAACCATTATCTGTGTCAGGGCCTAGAATCTTTACTCCAAGAAACCCTCTATGTGCTCCCTTCCTCCTTGCTAAGAATAAACCTGATTTGTATGCCTTTTTTTTTAAAGGGAGTAAATATAAGTTATGTTTTACTGGTTTTCAGGTTTTTGAATAGAGATATGAACACTTATTCATAGTTACAGAATATAAAATATGTATTTATACAAAATTTAACAATCTTATCTGTTCTTTCCCAATCAGTGTATTTGTGTGAATTACAATACAAAATAGTGCCCCCCCTGCAAGACCCTGTGATAACCATACAAACCCAAATGAGTCCCAAATGAGGACTAGGAGTTGCCTGTAAAATTGTAAACTCAAGGTCCTGAGTAAATGAACACACCTTGAAGAGTCCAGAGAAGACAAAAAGCTTGCTAGAAAGGCATGTTTATACATTTTACTTAATAGGAAGTCAAGATACATATTTAAAATTATTGGATCAAGGAAAAGAGACTTAGATTTATTATTTAATATTATAATATTAAGGCAACGGAAGAAGCAAAAGAATAAAAATAGAAATGGTAAAAGACTATATATAGAAAGAAGGATGGTGCTGGACAGAAATCAGTTTATTTCCTACCATCCTGTGCTGTTGTATTCGTTTTTATTTGGATTACTATTATAATCATTTTAAACAGTGGCACTGCCTATTTATGAACAAATGATTATGTTCAATACATAGTTTTATAAAATCTACACCAACCATGAGCTTTGCTTATTTCTGGACTATACTGTTAAGCAGTTTTGTTTTATTTTGGCTTTTGTCTATTTTTAATTTTTCCAAATAGTCCTGTGTAATATACTTTATTAATAAAATAAATATTAGATTGCCATCAATGACTGAAATGTTAAAACCCCTATTTGAGGAAATTGGCAGCAAACTCTGCTCTTCCGTTCCTTCCTTCTGATTCTGTTATCTCCCTGAATTTCTGTCTAATGAACGTTGCTGTCCAGCTTTGTGTTTTATGCTTACTATGGCTACTGTTCACCATTGCTGGTCCCTGTCTGGTCTAAGACTGTCATTTGTCACCTGGTTTACCATGCTAGCCTCCTCACTTCTCTCCCTCCTTCTAGACTTGCTCCTCACAGTGTGTTTTCAACCAGCCACCAGAGTGAGTCTTGTAAAGTCTCAGTCCCAATTATGTCACCCCTCTACTTGCAACAGCAGTCACTCCTTGTCTCTCGCCTAGTAGGAGCCGTGTCCTTCCAAGGATCTGCAGGACCTGGTGGGCTTCCCACCACCTCGCTCACTGGCTTCCTCGCTGTTGGTAGAGCACACTCCGCATGTGCTCTCTGGGGAAGCGCTGTGTCTGGACGGGTGTGTAGGGCACGCACCTTTGCTTGCATACGCTTTCTGCTCTAATGTCGCTGTATCAGTGACATCTGCTCTTGTCATCACGTAGATTCCTACCCTCAAGTACTTTCTGCTTCCTTTCCCTTACTTAACGTTTCTCCATAGGGCACATCCTCTAATGTCTGATACAGTGATTTCTTTCTTTTTATGTTGTCTTCCTTCCATTACTTAAATCTTTCCATGAGGACAGGCTTTTGTCTGTTTAGTTCCCAGCTCGACCTGCAACACGCCAACACTGAACACCAGAGCTCGGAAGCGGCAGGCGATCGCAGGTGCTCATTCTTTTCTTGACTTGACCCATGTTGCTTGACCGGTGACGCATTCTGGTTTTTTAATTATTTTTTAAAGATTTTATTTACTTATTTGAGAGCGTGCAGAGCAAGAGAGAAAGAAAGAGACAGAGTGAGCATGAGCAGGGAGCCCGGTGCGCATCTCGATCCCAGGGCCGTAAGATCATAACCTGAGCCAAAGGCAGATGCTTAACTGACTGAGCCACCCAGGTACCCCAGGGTGACACATTCTTGAATTTACCCTGAGTATGTCCGGTATTCACCTTTTGTCAGAATTCCAACTATCTCCTCAGGACTTGCTTCTCTGTTCCTAAAATTAAGGTTCTCCCATTGAGGTAGAGTCTCATTTTATGGAAAATATTGGTTAACTCTCAAATTTAGGACATAACCTAGTGGGACATGTTGACCTCTCTTAGAGGAAAGAGAGATGGGGATGCAGCCAAAATGGGAGCGGTGACATTCCCTGACATCTGTTTGTACTAAGAGTTAGTCCTCTAACCGGCTATCCAAGTTTGAGAGACGAGACAAAACAAAAACACCCCCCAAACAAATGAACAAACAAAAACTCCTTTCCCAGGATGAAAGTTTAACAACTTTAAAAAAACAATTTTTTTAAAGTTTAACATTTAACAGTTTTCAACTGTTAAATGGGCTTCCTCCAAGACCTTTAAAAAAAAAAAGGCTTTTTTTTTTTTTTTTTTGCTTTTTGGTTTTTATTTTGCCTGAGCCTTGCTTTTATTAGATGTTGTGTACTATATATACTTACTCTGTGGGTGGATGTTCAGGTTCCCAATATCTTCTTGTTCATCGTAGCCGCGGTAATAACATCCCTGTGTTACATCATGGTGTTTCTGTAGGACAGGTTTCCACATGTGAACTTGGCCATTTCGGGCACGTGTATTCTCCCTTCTGATCGATTCTGACAAGCTGCCCTCCAAAAAACTGTAATGTACCTTCTCACCCGGTTGGTGTAAGAGAGGTCCTGGTCTTGCTTATTCTTCTTGATAGGAGATAGTCCTGGTTTTATAAATTTTGCCAACCAAGGAGTGAAAAAGTCATCTTATTGTTGTTTTAATTCATGCTTCCTTGATTACCATTCAGGATGTTTCTTTCAGAGGTTGATTAGCTATTTTTTTTTTTTTTTGGTATAAAATTGTCTGTTTCTATTCTTTACTCTTAAAAAAATCAGTTTACTTTCTTCTGAATTAACCATAGATGTCCTTTGTTTGTTGTATCATGGATATGTAACTTTGAATCTGTCACACAGCAAATATGTTCTCCCAGTTTTGTTTCTTAGCTCAACTTTTTGTTTTGGTTGTTTATTAATTACTATTTCATTGTGTTCACTTTTTGGTGATCAAATTTGTTTATTTCTTCTGTGGCTCCCTCCCCAAACCCAGCCCTTTTCCCTCTTCTATCTGCTGTCCCCCAAATTGATCTGATGGTATTTTAAGTGAAAACTATAATGCTGTATTCAGCTCTGACATAGATCGTGTCTCACCCAAAATAGATGGTGTTAGTTCTTAAATTCCATGACCATTTCATTTAAGAATAAATAAGTAATTTAAAAAGTAAAGAACATAAAAACAAAACTTTGTCCTATTTCCTCTTTGCAGGTCACATCAGGAAAGCACCAGCTAGAAAAAACTTTGGAAGAGTTTAAGCAGAAGTTCTGCAGAACCGAACAGGCCTTACAGGCAAGTCAGGTCCAGGAAAATGAGCTGAGGAGAAGCAGTGAAGTAAGTGAGGCATCAAGATGCAAATTTATCAGCTGCTTTGTGGGGTGAAGTGGGAGGGTACAAGAGAATTCCTGTGTTGTTTCTCTATCGTGTATCATGACCACATGTAATTTTCCTTTTTATTTATTGGAAGTATTACAAAGTGTTTTGTAGATAACCTATGACCTAGAACGTATGTGCTTTTTTTTCCACTTTCCATTTGTATATGATTACTAATAAGTGTCTAGCAATTATAGGTAAACAGGGGTTGTATTAAGATCATGTATTAATTTTTTTAAAGATTATTTTAGATTATCTGAGAGATGGAAAGAAACAAAATTTTTATATTCTAAGAGGAAAGAAAATTGGTGATAGGAGGTATAATTTAAATCCCTTTTCTAAGGGTTGGTTTTTGAGTCATCAAATATTAACTTTGTTGAAAATCACAGATTTAAATAAACAAAAGCAAAAATTCTTGGAAGGGGCTCCTGGGTGGCTCTGTTGGTTAAGCCTCAGACTCTTGATTTCGGTTCAAGTCTCGGTGTTAGGGTGTTAAAACTGAACCTTGTGTCGGGCTCTGCAGTGGCCAGGGAGCCTGTTTGAGATTCTCTTCCTCTGCTCCAACCCCCACTTGCATGCGTTCTCTCTCTCTCTCTCTTTTTCT
This sequence comes from Mustela nigripes, assembly GCF_022355385.1. Lineage (NCBI taxonomy): Eukaryota > Metazoa > Chordata > Mammalia > Carnivora > Mustelidae > Mustela > Mustela nigripes. Next base: position 14,986,322 of record NC_081566.1, read on the forward strand.
CAAAAACAACAAGTAATTGTTAGTTGTTGCCCAAAGTCATGTTGCCATGTGCAAGTTTGACAGTGTCTTTTTTTTGAGATTCATTTATTACACAAAACGGTGGATGAAGTTTCTCCAATCGCTTGGATATGAGGAGAGTGACCTGATGTTGTTATGGGATTTTATCCATACTTACTTGATTCAGCTTCTCTATTTAGTGGCCTGGAGTTTTATTTTTTTTTTAAGAGGGAGAAGAGAGTTTGGAAGGACAGAGGGAGAGAGAGAATCTTAAGCCAACTCCCTGCCTGCCCAGCACGGAGCTTGATGTGGGGCTCCATCCCACAACCCTGAGATCGTGACCTGAGCCGAAATCAAGAGTTGGATCTTTAACTGATGGAGCCACCGGGGTGCACTGGCCTGGAGCTTATCTTAAACAGCTCATTTGGGGACAGTTAGTAGACTGAAACAGCCTGACTAGAACCATAAATCAGCACTGTACTCTTTTTTTTTTTTTTTTAAGATTTTATTTATTTATTTGACAGAGAGGAATCACAAGTAGATGGAGAGGCAGGCAGAGAGAGAGAGGGAAGCAGGCTCCCTACTGAGCAGAGAGACCGATGCGGGACTCGATCCCAGGACCCTGAGATCATGACCTGAGCCGAAGGCAGCGGCTTAACCCACTGAGCCACCCAGGCGCCCTCAGCACTGTACTCTTACAAAGAAGCACGGCAGAATGGGAGTTTTTTTCTCTATCAAATATCACAGGAAAGAATTTTTCCCACTTCTTTAAATCTTTTGCAATCATTTTTTAGACTGAAGATTCTTTTTTTGAAAAAAGAATTCTGTATAAAGAACAGTTCTTCATCAGATGGGGAAAGTCTCCATGTGTTTATCCCCACAGCTCTGAATTGCAAAATCTGAACATCTGTCAGTAGCAAAGAGGTGATGGCTAGAGCAGCAGGCCTCGGAGGGGTCATGCTGCTGGGGACAGGAGGCCACAGCTCTAGCCACCCAAGTGGAGGCAAACTTTGTGTCAGATGATGGTTTCATCAGCGACTGTTTTCAAATGGCAGTGTTTGTTTCAGCAAAACAAATGTTTGCCTTTTTGGCCAGTGGGGACCAACCAACAGATGCTTCTGCGAACATTTCCACAGGCGCACTGGCACCGAACCCTTCCCCCTGTGAGCTTTCCTTATAGCCAGAAACTCTCCCTCGACTCCACTGGCTGCCTAGTAGAAACATTTTGTCGAAGCAGTCGTCTGGTGAAGAGGGTCCAGCCACTTTTTGCTTGGCCAAGTCACAGTAGTGGACTGGACACTGTGTGGCAGGTGTTTCTGAAGACGTGTGTGCCTCCATGGGCTCTGGGCTGCCCACTGTGGAGCTTGTCCATCTTGAACTCTAGCCTGTATGGTTAAATACATGTCCTGTTGGCGTTTAGATTTCATTGATTTCTGTGTCCCGTGAAAGGGGCTAGCCCAGGGCTTAGGGTTTCATGTACTGTTGGCCTTCATTTATGTTTGTGGATCTGTGTCTTTATCAAGACTTCCCAGGGTCTAGCTGGCTCCCAATTTTGAATTGGGATTGGCATTAGAAAAGCGATTTACCCAGTTAGAGCAGTGGTGTGACTTAGTAGCAGAACGGTAGCTTAGAGGAAAGGAGACCTTGGATTGCATCATTTTCTGCCACTTCCCTGTTGTGTGACCTGCAGACAATGACCTAAACTTTCTGAGTCTGACTTAACTCATCTGCATATAGGGACTAATAATACCCTTCCCTTTTCCAAGCTATATTAATGATGGCATTAAATATTCTACAAAAAGTGCTTAGCCCAGTGCCCAACACATGAATATTTGTTAGTAAAGTATTGCAGGCTACCTGATCATTGCCCTGGTCTCCACAACAGCTATGACCTTTTGTCGTTCCTGCCGTTTGCTGTCCCCGGTAGGCACAGAAAGTGAGGAGCCGCAGGACAGTGCATTTGAGATTTTTCACATTAAAGATGTTGCCTGTTCTATGCTTCTCTCACTCTGGTATCTTTCTGTGTCGTATTCCAAGGACAAACAGGCCTAACATGCTTATAGATTTTGGATGCTGAAATAATGCGACAGTTGTACCGAAATTTTCCTTGTCTGCATTTAGTAAATAGGCTGCTCACAATGAGAAAATACCCGTACCAGGAATGTGATTTAATGGCCCAATCAATGGCAAAATTAACTCTAGTATCAGAGTGAAAGGAGGCTTTAGGTAAGCTGCTCATCCCACGTCCAGTGCCAGCCCCCTAGCGTTAGGGGTAGGCGATAAAATACCATCATGTGATAGCCGAGATGAGGGAACGCTTGCCTGGGGACCTCCCTGAGCTTGGGGATCTGTAGCATACCAGGTTCTCTAAGGAGCTTGGCCTGGCCGGCAGGAATGACGAGCTGGAAGGGGACACATCCTCTGCATCCATCCCTTGTTCATGATAGAGACTTGGTCCCGGGGTGGGGGACTATTAAGCTCCATTCATGGGCGGAGATCACAAAATGCCCACAGTAACCGAAATTTGTTTTGTCTGGCCCTAGGAAATGATGCTTCCCTTGCTGCTCCTAAACTGAAGTTGATCAGGGCGGAATTGCTTGCTAAGCTCTAATGTGGGCTTGTGGTGATAGGGATGTTTGTTGTGCTTTTCCACACTAGTGCCCAGTTTTGCAAATCATTTGAGGATGCAAGAGATGCCTAGGAGAATACATCCTTGTATGCTTAACTCATTGTTGCTGATGAGCTAGCCAATCAAGTCTTAAGTGGCTATGGCCTCACAGAAAACTAATTGGTGATGGACGGCAGCCTACAGATCCATTTTCAGATGTTCATTTTCCACATTTTGGCCTTTTAAAATTCTTGGGTTGGTCGTAGCCATAGTATTACAAGCCTGCTGGGTCCCAGGATTGGCTGAACATTTTGTTAGAAACAAATATTTATGGAGCTAATGCCAGAATAGAGAAAAACATGTTAGTCTCTCCGTTGGGCTTCCTATTCATTTAAATGCCCCCAGTTATGGACAGAGATGGATAGAGACCAACAGACACATAAACAAGCACAAGTTGCCCCCTTCCCTCTCTCTTCTTTTTACCTTGCTTCCTTCTGTGGGGGTGCCCCCAACTTTAAGCAGTGTCTTCTCAGCTTTGTGGCCCCTCCTCCAAATGCAGATGCCACTCGATTTGATTAGATTTTTAGGGTATGAAAATAAGTGTCACTGTAAGATTGGGAAGTCAACTCAGGTGGTTAAACAAGCTGGTTACTATTTTACATTGAACTCATTCTGCTCACCTAGCACGATCATGTAGATTCGGAGGCTGTCAAATTTGGGGAAGAAATGCTAATAATATTGCCCAGTTACCCTTGTTAAAGTGCTTTAAGGTAGTTTTCCTTTCACATCTGTGATCTCTTCTGAGTGGTGATCATTCTGAGCCTGGAGAGCAAACAAGCGATATAGTTTCTTATAGTTTAATGATGCTTGTTCAAGCCCGCAACATCCGTGCACCTTGATGGTCACTCTTGGCAGAGTTTAACACTGACTGGGGTGAACATTCGCTTCTCAGTCTCCAGATTAGTCGGAGATGCCCATCAGTCCTGATTGATGAAGGGAGCAGGACTAGGACAAAGGAGCCAGAGGAGTGTAATTACAACAGGCTCTGTCTTATTCTGAGGATGAAATGAACATATATGCATGAACACAGCAGCTGCCAGGAAGTTTTCAAGTATGTTCTACTAGCCAGATTCTCCCTCTTCTTGAATTTGGCTTTGCTGCATGGGTACCCATCTGCTGGTAGTAACCAGACTTGATAATTGAAGGCAACCTTCCAACACAGCTTTGCCAGGGCCATCTGTTTTCTAACGGGGCTGTAGGGTTTTGGAGGATGGGTCTTAATTGTTTCTTTAAGATTCAAAAATCTCTCCCTTCTGCGGGGGGATATTTTTGAAGTGCAGTTTTTGAAAAAGGTGGCCTTCTGAAATGTTTTCCCCCTAAGGATGTGAGGAGCTTTGTTCCGTCTGTAACAATACTTACCAATCCCTGATGGTCCAGACCGTAGCATAGAATATAGGCCGAGATACTTATCGCCTAGTCATTGAAGGTAGAAGAACAGATTGAGGAATATAAATAGAGGATTTATTTATCACGGAAGTCTTATGTGGTTGATAAGCAATAGTGTTTTTATTTTGTTGTTTTTAAGATTATGTATTTATTTGAGAGAGAGAGAGAGAGAGCGCACAAGCAAGGGAAGGAAAGGGAGAAGCGGACTCCTCGCTAAGCAGGGAGCCTGATGCAAAGTTCGATCCCAGGAGCCCAGGATCATGACCTGAGCTGAAGGCAGATGCTTGACAGACTGAGCCACCGAGGTGCCCCAGCAATAGTTTTTATTTGGCATTTAAATAAATATTGCTCGGTTTTAAGATTAAAAAATAGGCATAGTCATAAAATGGACATGCGTATGAGTCTCTGCTACTTTTTGGTGTGGCTACTTCACCTAATCAGGTACCCAGAGAACCTGTTTTTACTGTGAAAGCTCGGATTCCCCCATCTAGAATGAATTCTTCCTTCCGTGCATCTGCCCTCTGATTTCCATAACCTATTCCACCTTTCTTTAGTATTTAGCACATCCTGATATGAACTAAGTGATTAGTATCAAGTCCTCCCCCACTGGAGTGCGAGACCGGCTCTGAGGGCAGGAGATTCTAATTTATGTTTGTATCTTTCCTAATACCATTCCAGCATCTTACACACTGTAAATTTTCTGAAAAAAAACTTAATATTCATAAAAACATCCTAATTATAGTTAAGCCCTAAGATAGTTTTACAATGAAAAGTAAAAAAAAAAATCCGTCATGTGAATTTTGGTTTATTAGTACATCAGATCTTTGCAAAGATATATTTGATCATTCAGATGTGCTAGGACCTTGGAGCCTCTTTTTTTAATTTTTTTTATTTTTTTATTTTATTTATTTGACAGACAGAGATCACAGGTAGGCAGAGAGGCAGCCAGAGAGAGAGGAAGGGAAGCAGGCTCCCTGCTGAGCAAAGAGCCCAATGTGGAGCTCAATCCCAGAACCCTGAGAGTATGACCTGAGCTGAAGGCAGAGGCTATAACCCACTGAGCCACCCAGGTGCCCCTTGGAGCCTATTTCTTTGAGGATCTTGTGAATAGGATTTTCCTTATGAGTTAACTGTTTAGCAAGCATAGGTACATCGAGAAAGATCAGAGAAGTGTTTCTTGAAGAAAAAAGATTATTTGTCTGTGTTAGGTTTTGTGTTTTTGTTTTGAGTTCTCTTTATAACATCATCTGATTGAAGTAAGAATGTCTAACTTCATTAAGTACTTGAGAGGAAAGTGAGATTCCTCCCCTAGTGATATATTTAAGTAGTCCCATTTAGGGACCCTTATAAGGCAGAGGTCATAACTAGCTCGAGTGGTTTTGATTATAACCAGTTAAATGTGTGTTTTAGGAAGTGAAGAAGGAATACAGCGTCCTGAAGAGTCAGTTTGAGCAACGGGCTAGAGAAGTCTGCCACCTGGAGGAAGAGCTGAGGAAAGCCAGACAGAGTTTGAGTCAGAGCCAGAACTCTACAGAAGAAATGAGGGGTGAGTAAACATTGCCTTTGGAGGTATTCTTCTAAGCTGATGTCGCATGAGGGAGGATGGATGTCCTTAGAAACGTTTTTCGATTTTGCTATATATTCTCCCAGGAGGAAGTCTACAGTTGATGTGGAGAAAGTTTTCTCTCTTCCGCTTTCTAGTTTCAGAGTGATAGTCTGACTTTTTTTTAAACTGGAACACACAGAGTCCCAAACTGTCTTTGAAACCAGAAGGGTAAATATTCTCCAAACAAAAGTAAATTGTCAGTGCTGTCTCTCACCCCAGAGTGTTATTCTTTGTGTCTCAAGTGTGTTTGTTCGTTTTATCCGGACAGCTCATTTCCTTGCTTGTTATCATTTCCCAACAGTGGAGAAATCCTGGATTAAATGCACGTTTTCCCAGCCTTTAATGACCATTGTTTTTTTGATGACTTACTTGACTGAATGATTTTATTTCCTCACTTTCTGCACAGACACTGGATTATGCTGCACACACACACCACACAAGCCCACCATGTCACATTTATCTGTAGGTCCCCTTTGTCTTTTACATACATTAGTTTTCTCAGCTGGGTATTTGCCCCTCTAGAACTTCTTTTAACCTGCCCTAGGGAATGTGTGTTGTAGTTCCGTGTGACTCCTTTCTCTTTTAAATTCTGATCTAAGACAGCTTTCAGTTCTTCCACAGCAGGGGGTAAAAGTGTCAGTCTTCAGCTTTCTGGAAAGAAAACTAAGAAAAGGCAGGCCGAGGGCATTTTTCAGTGTTGGTCACGAGTGTGGTTGTGCCAGGTGCTCACAAGTAAAGTGGAATGGTGGCCTAGGAAGTAGCACCTCAGGGGCCTTCAACTTTCAGTAGGTAGACTGAAAACTAGGAACTGAGGCACCAGGGTGGCTCAGTCGATTAAGTGTCTGCCTTAGGCTCAGGCGATGATACCAGGGTCCTGGAATCAAGCCCCACATTGGGCTTCCTACTCAGCGGGGAGCCTGCTTCTCTTTCTCCTCCCCAATCCAGCTCTTTCTTGCTTTCTCTCTCTCTCCCTCTCTCAAATAAATAAATAAATAAATAAAAATCTGAACAACAATAACAACTAGGAATTGTTTTCCTTTGAGTGTAACAACTGGGTTTATCATACATGCTAGCTTAATCATCTATTGAGATTCTCAATATTTATTCTCCCTCAATGTATTTGAGGAACATGGAGACCTCCATCTCAGCTGAATGAAAGCACGGTCATTATTTCCATCTAGGAGGGGCCTATGGGTAGACATGAGATCCTAAGCAGAAAACAAGTTGGCAGTGGAGTCTAAAAAATCTTCCATTTGATTCCTCTATTCATAGATACACCGTGAGGGGCTAGGATGTGGGCGACATTGTTCCTCAGTAGTACCTGTAGGCCTTGAGAGTTGTTGATACACAACAACTCTTTTGTACTTAAGCCCAATCCTGTGGATTTTTGGCTAACATGGTGAAATAATTACTCACTTTTCTGGGAAACCGGAATTACTCTGTAGTGAAATATAATGTTTCCACCTTAATGCCTCTCTTCTCACAGTTTTCTTTCTCTGAATAAGTGTCTCTGAAGGGGAAACACACACATAACATATTTGTAAACATAGAAAACATATAAAAGAAAATAGTTTCAAGTGCTTAGAAAAATAAACCCCTTGCTGTTTTACACAGCAGCACTTTACTAAGCTGCTGAGAAAGAAGATGAACAAATATCTTATCATCCTTATAAGGACCATTTCCTCATTGTCTGTGTGTAAGCTCAGGTAATTATCAGGTGATCTACGTTCCAGGAGGTACCCAGGCAGTAATGCTGATTGTTATAGGGCTTGAGAAGCTGTTGGTTTGTTTGGATTTTTTAAGTTTCGAATTCTTCTAGAATAAGTATTTTTTTAAAAAATGACAGCTAAGGGCACCTGGTGGCTCAGTGGGTTAAGCTTCTACCTTCAGTTCAGGTCATGATCTCAGGGTTGGATTGGGTCAGGTTGGGTCCCACATCAGGCTTTCTGCTACCTTCTCTCTCTCTCTCTCTCTCTCTCTCTCTGCCTGCCTCTCTGCCTACTTGTGATCTCTCTCTGTTAAATAAATAAATAAAATCTTAAAAAAAAAAAAAAGCTAATTTTTTTTTTTTTTTTTAATAGCTAAGAATGCCTCTCAGGAAACCATGTTAAGAGATCTTCAAGAAAAAATCAATCAGCAAGAGAATTCCTTGACTTTAGAAAAACTGAAGCTTGCCTTGGCTGATTTGGAAAAGCAGCGAGGTTGCTCTCAGGACCTTTTGAAGAAAAGGGAGCATCACATTGAACAACTGAACGAGAAGTTAAGCAAAATAGAGAAAGAGTCCGAAGCTTTACTGCTTGCTTTGGAGTTAAAAAAGAAAGAATATGAAGAACTGAAAGAAGAGAAGACTCTGTTTGCTCGTTGGAAAAGTGAAAATGAACAACTTTTAAGTCAGCTGGAGTCAGAAAAGGGAAGCTTGCAAAGTAAAATTAATCACTTGGAAACTTGTCTCAAGACACAACAAATAAAAAGTCATGAATACAATGAGAAAGTAAGAACATTGGAGATGGAAAGTGAAAATCTCAGTGTTGAGATCAGAAACCTTCACAATGTGATAGACAGCAAGACTCTGGAGGTGGAGAGACAGAAACAAGCTTACGCTGACTTGCAACAGAAAGCTGAGTTCTCTGATCAGAAACACAATAAGGAAATAGAGAACATGTGCTTGAAGATTTCTGAGCTTACTGGGCAAGTGCATGATCTTGAACACAAGCTTCAGTTACTGTCAAGTGAAGTCATAGACAAAGACCAGCGTTACCAAGACTTGCAGGCTGAATATGAGAACCTCCAGGATCTGGTAAAATCCAAAGATTCTTCTCTTGTGACAAATGAGGCTCTAAACAGAAGTCTTTTGGCTTTTGAACAGCAGCCTGCAATGAATAATTCCTTTGCAATAACTGGAGAGCAAGGAAGCATGCCTTCAGAGAGGAGCAAATGCCATCTAGAAGCAGACCCAAGTCCAAAAAGTTCAGCCGTCTTACAAAATCGAGTAATGTCTCTCGAGTTTTCATTAGAGTCTCAAAAGCAGATGACCTTGGATCTACAAAAGCAGTGTGAAGAGCTGGTGCAGATCAGAGGAGAAATAGAAGAAAATCTCATTAAAGCAGAGCAGATGCATCAAAGTTTTGTGGCTGAAACAAGTCAACGCATTAGTAAGTTACAGGAAGACACTTCTGTTCATCAGAATGCTTTTACTGAAACTTTAGCAGCCCTGGAGAACAAAGAAAGAGAGTTCCAACTTTTGAATGAAAAATTAGAAACTGAGCAAGCAGAGATTCAAGAATTGAAAAAGAGTAACCATTTACTTCAAGACTCTCTAAAGGAGTTACAACTTTTGTCTGAAACCCTGAGCTCAGAGAAAAAGGAAATGAGTTCCACCATTTCTTTAAACAGAAAGGAAATTGAAGATCTGGCCCAGGAGAATGCGACTCTCAAGGAAATTAATGCAACCTTAAATCAAGAGAAGATTAACTTACTCCAAAAAAGTGAGAGTTTTGCAAACTGTATAGATGAGAGAGACAAAAGCCTTTCAGAGTTATCCAATCAGTACAAACAAGAAAGACTTATTTTACAACAAAGATGTGAAGAAACAGGGCACGCATTGGAGGATCTTAGTGAAAAATATAATGCAGCTCAAGCAAAGAACTCTCAGTTAGAATGCTTGCTAAATGAGTGCACTATTGCTTGTGAAAATAGACAAAAGGAACTGGAACATCTAAAGGAAACATTTGCAAGGGAACAGCAAGCCTTTGTAACAAAATTAGCATTAGCTGAAGAAACAAACCAGAATCTAGTACTGGAGTTGGGGGCGGTGCGGCATGATCTGTCATCAGAGATTGCAGATATCCAAAACAATTCCAAGAGTGAGGCGGACGGTTTAAAGCAAGAAATCATGACTTTAAAGGAAGAACAAAGTAAGATGCAAAAGGAACTTAATGCCTTACTACAAGAGAATGAGCACCTGGTGACGTTAATGAAGACGAAGCAAGAGCACCAGATTCCAGAATCAGAACCAGTTAGCGACGCGGTGGAAGGAGTGAGTGAGATAAATAAATGTCATGTTCAACTTCCGATGGATCAAGAAGTTAAAGATCCTTCTCTAGACTGTCAGAACGCACAGTTGGTACAATTAGAAGCTAAGGGAATTAGGGAATTAAAACTTCGGGAAGGTGAGAAGGAAAAGGAATGCCTACTGCATGAACTATGCACAATTAGAATGGAATTAGAAACCGGAAATTTGCAACCAGACGCTCAGTCACCAGAACCTAGTGGCCCTAAAGACTGTTACGTAGGCACAGAAGAAAAGTATATGTCAGTGCTTCATGAATTGTCAGCAAGTCAAAATGACAACGCACATCTCCTGTGCTCTCTACAAACAGCAATGAGCAAGCTGAGCGAGCTAGAGAAGATGTGTGAGATGCTGCGGGTTGAAAAGCTCGAGCTAATGTCTGAGCTTGATGATTCAAGATCAGAATGTATTACAGCAACTCATAAAATGGCAGAGGAGATGGAGAAACTAGTAAATGAAGTTAAAATACTAAACAACGAAAATGGCCTTCTCCAAGGGGAGTTGGTGAAAGAAATGGCAGAAGATGAGTCTTATGAACAACAAAGTGAGCGGAAACGTGCATCCTTAAATCCCTTGGGTGACAGTAATTGCTATGAGCATTTGACATTGTCAAATAAAGAAGTTCAAATGCACTTCGCTGAATTACAGGAGAAATTCTCATCTTTACAAAACGAACACAAAATTTTACATGATCAGCACTGTCAAGTGAGCTCTAAGATGTCAGAGCTACAGTCTTATGTGGACACATTAAAGGCTGAAAATTCGATCTTGTCAACAAGTCTGAGAAGCTTCCAAGGTGACTTGGTAAAGGAGGAGATGCCAGGACCCGAGGAAGGGCATTTTCTGTCATTATCATTCTCTTGTGTGACTGACAGCCCTAGCCTTACACGTTTGGGGGAATCTTCTTTTTGCAAAGACATTTTAGACCAGACAGGAGAAACATCACTTTTGAATAATTTAGATGGGACTATTTCAGCAAACCAGTCTAATGTAGAGGAACGATCTTGCTGCAGTCCGGGGGAGGAGAATCTGACCAAGAAAGAAATTCTGTCTGCCCCAGCGAGGAGTGTTGAAGAACTTGAAACCCTCTGTCAGATGTACGTGCAATCCCTCAAAGAGCTAGAAGAGAAAATTGAAAGTCAGGAGATTATGAAAAATAAGGAAATTAAAGAGCTCGAACAAATATTAAGTTCTGAAAGGGAAGAGCTTGACTGTCTCAGGAAGCAGTATTTGTCAGAAAATGAACAGTGGCAACAGAAGCTGACAAGCGTGACCATGGAGATGGAGTCCAAGTTGGCAGCAGAAAAGAAGCAGACTGAACACCTGTCATTTGAGCTTGAAATAGCACGACTCCAGCTACAAGGTCTGGACTTGAGTTCTCGGTCTTTGCTCGGCACTGACATAGAAGATGTAAGTATCTGGGATTTACATGATGTTTCTCTAGATACATGCCCAGTAGGCACTCGAGAAATGTTTGTTCAATTGAAGTCTACATTAAATCAAACTTAAAATATTTTTAGAATTCAGGGGTATAAAAACAAAATATACCAAAGGTTGTTTTTTGTTTTCAATTTGTTTTTTGTTTTTTAACAAACTTCAACCTTAGAAAAATAAGTAAGCCTGATTGGGGCAGGGTGTATGAGTGTGAATTTCTATGATTCCACTCAAATATTACTCTATAGGAAATTACTGAAGATGTTTTTTAAAGCCTGGAGAAAATTCTATTATGGAGTCAGAAAGTCATCTTCAGGACATATATGTATTTTCACTCTGTCAGTTAATGGACACAGTTAAATACTAAATTAAAACTTATGGATGACTATGTGATACGAATTTTAAGTTTTCTTGCCCTTTTCATACCATTTTATTGTTACAGAGTTAAAGTCATAAAAGTAAGTGCAGTTTATTACATATTACTGAATAATTTTCTTATCAACTTGCTCTGGTACAAGTCTATGATTTGTTAACAGTCATTTAAAGGGACATCTCTTTCTTTATGGAAGGTCAAATTGTTCACTCATAACTTCTGCCCTTTCTGGTCTACCAGCTAAACTAGTAATGTTGTACAGTCTACAAGTCTCACTTGATTCCCTCTGTCTGCCTCAGTAAGGTAGAGAGGGCAGGTGGTGATCTAATAGTCGTAGTGGGCACAGCAGAAGATCCCCATTTTACAGATGAGGAGAAGGTGAGGTCCAGACATGTAGTTTATCCAAGTATATGAATAGTTAGTCCTTGGGCTGAGGATCTGGTCATGAAAACTTCCGTCAGTGAAGAATATCGTAAATGCTGAAGATGGAAATTGAACATTTTATATGGAAATTGTTAGCCTCTTAGTTGAGAATCATGAAAAGAAATTTTATATTTAGGCTACCAAGAATATTTCTAGCTAGAAAAAATTATGACGTTTAAATATGTTACAATTTAGAGGTGCCTGGGTGGCTCAGGGGGTTAAAGCCCCTTCAGCTCAGGTCATGATCCCAGAGTCCTGGGATCTAGGCTTGCTTTGGGCTCAGCGGGGAACCTGCTTCTCCCACTCTCCCACCTGCCTCTCTGCCTACCTGTGATCTCTCTCTGTCAAATAAATAAATAAAATCTTAAAAAAAAAATAGATATGTTACAATTTAGATGATCAGATAACTAATTTGGAGGATTTGTCTTCATGATAAATACCTTACCCAGAGCCGTGCCTGTGGAAAACACTGACTGTTTGTTTAATTGTGTTGGATATTTGATGGAGAGAGGAGAATGGGGTGAGAAATATGCCATTTGAGGAGATGTGTTCAGCAGAGGCAAGAAACCAGTTTTTCTATAAAGTAATAATTAAGCATATTTATTCTATTTTGGTTCCTCTTGAAAAATAAAATGAGTTTTCATTGTGTATAACAACTACAGGCTCTTCGGGGTGGAAACAGTAGCTGTGATGTAAAAGAATCAGAAGAATATACTTTGGAAACTCAAGAGAGAACACCAAAGCGTGACATTCATCAGATTTGTGAAGAAGGTGTTCAGCAGGACCTCAGTCGGGAGATGGAAAAAATAACCAAGACCAGTCCAGTCAGATTCACAGGAGAAGAATGGTCTAGGGAACAGTCTCCAGAAACCCCAGCAGAAGACAAAACCCAGGGCTGTTTAGAATGCATTTCTCAATTGTCACTTTCTGGTCCTAATGCTCTGGTTCCTGTGGATTTTCTAGAGAATCAGGTCACCATTCAGAATCTTCAGCTGCAGGTAAAAGAGTCATCAAATGAGAATTTGAGGTTACTTCACGTCATAGAGGAACGTGACAAAAAAGTTGAAAGTTTACTAAATGAAATAAAAGAGTTAGACTCAAAACTCGATTTTCAGGAAGCACAAATAACCACCAAGACGGAAGCATGTGTAGAATTAGAAAAAATAGTTGGGAAACTCAAGAAAGAAAAATCAGACTTAAGGGAAAGATTGGAATCTTTTGCTTGTGACAACCAGGAATTACACCAGAGAACAGAAAGTTTGGAAGGCCTCAATTCTAATTTAGAAACAGGCACAGATAAAAGGTCACATGCAGTTATTGAAGATAACGTGGCCGACGTGAACGACAACTGGAGAGAGCGATTTCTTGATGCGGAAAAGGAGCTAAAGAGGATCCAGTTTGAGAAAGGTAACATGGAGCATCACGCCCTCTCTGTGGAAGCCAACTTAGAGACAGTTCAGACAGAGAAGCTATACTTAGAAAAAGACAATGAAAGTAAGCAGAAAGTTATAACCCGCCTTGAAGAAGAACTCTCTGTGGTCACCAATGAGAGAAACCAGCTTCATGGAGAGTTAGATACTTTGTCAAAAGAAAATAAAGAACTGGATCTAATGTCTGAAAAGATGAAGGAGAAAATATGTGAGCTTGAATCTCATCAAGATGAATGTCTCCATCACATTGACATGGCTGAAGCTGAGCTAAAGGACAAAGCACAGCTCATTCAGACGTTGTCCTCCAACGTCACCGAGCTCTCGGAAGAGAACACTCGTCTCCAGGAGCAGCTGCAGAGTTTGGAAAAGGACTCACAGGCTCTGACTTTGGTAAAAAGTGAGCTGGAAATCCAAATTGAGCAACTGAATAAAGAGAAAGAATCACTTGCAGGGGAATCTGAAAGCCTGCAGACCAGACTGCATGAATCAGAACATGAAAAGCTGACCATCGCCAAGGCCCTGGAGGATGCACTGATGGAGAAAGGTGAGGTTGCAGTGAGGCTGAGCTCAACACAGGAGGAAGTGCACCAGCTAAGAAAAGGCATTGAGAAGCTGAGGGTCCGCATTGAGGCTGATGACAAAAAGCAGCTCCATGTCCTAGAGAAACTGAGAGCGAGCGAGCGTAAGAGTGATTCGCTTCAGGATAAAGTGGAGAACCTTGAAAGAGAACTGCAGATGTCAGAGGAAAACCAAGAGCTGGTGATTCTTGATGCTGAGAATTCCAAAGCAGAGGTGGAAGCCCTAAAGACACAAATGGAATTGATGACCAAAACCCTGAAAGATCTAGAACTAGACCTTGGCACAGTCAAGTTCGAAAAAGAAAATCTGATAAAACAACTACAAGAAAAACAAGGTCAAGTGTCTGAATTAGACACATTACTCTCTTCACTGAAAAGTCGGTTAGAAGAAGAAGAGAAAGAAAAAATAGAGACGAGAGAAGAATCCAAAGCTGCATTGGAGATGCTCCAAACACAATTGAAAGAGCTAAATGAGGAAGTAATAGCCTTGTGTCATGACCAGGAGATCCAGAAGGTCGAAGAACAGAGTATGGACACCTCGGGGCAGAAAATACATCAGCTGAGGAATAGCATTGAAAAGCTGAAAGTCCGCCTAGAAGCTGATGAAAAGGAGCAGCTCCAGGTCTTAGGAAAACTGAAGGAAAGTGAGCATCATGCTGACTTGCTTAAGGATAGAGTCGAGAAACTTGAAAGAGAACTAGAGATATCAGGGAAAAACCAAGAGCGCATGATTCTTGAGGCTGAGAATTCCAAAGCAGAGGTGGGGACTCTAAAAGCAAAAATAGAGGAGATGGCCCAAAACCTGAGAGATCTGGAATTAGATCTTGTTCATGTCAGGTCAGAAAAAGAAAATATGATAGAAGAATTACAGAAGGAGCAAGGACGGGTATCCGAATTGGAAATATTAAAGTCTTCCTTTGAAAATCTATTGCAAGAAAAAGAGCAAGAAAAGGTACAAATGAGAGAAGACTCTAAAATTGCCGTGGAGATGCTTCAAACACAAGTAAAGGAGCTAAATCAGAAAGTTGAAGCGTTGGGTCATGACCAAGATGCCTGGAAGGCCCAAGCACAGAATCTGCACAGTCAAGTAGATGCTCTTGAACTCGAGAAGGCTCAGTTGCTGCAAGACCTTGACGAGGTCAAGAATAACTACCTCAATGTGCAGTCTTCTGCGAATGGCCTCCTTCAACAAGTAGAAGACGGCAAACATAAGCTAGAGAAGAAGGAGGAAGAAATCAGCCTACTGAAAAATCAAATTCAAGACCGAGAGCAACTCACCTCCAAACTGGCCCAGGTAGAGGGAGAGCAGCAGCTTTGGAAGAAGCAAAAAGGGGAGCTGGAAAATCTGCTGGTGGAATTGGAGCAGAAGAGCCAAGGGCTGCAAGCCAAAAATGACACTTTGCAGGACACCTTAGAAGCACTGCAGAGATCTCACAAGGATCTGGAGAAAGAGCTTGAGTTGACAAAAATAGAAAACATGTCCTTTGTTGAAAAAGTAAGTGGCTTAACCTGTCTATATTTGCATATGTAGTCACGAGGGAGGGAAATCCGCTGTGTGGATTAGATTTCTTTCTGGGCCGTGTTTGCAGCATTGGACCAGACTCTGTAAAGGTTTTAAGTTCGTGGGGCCTTGAACTTCGGGGACAGAGAGCAGGCTGGAACAGCTGTGACTCTTGGCTTTTGGCACATATTTACATGGGACTCTTCTATGGGTTAGCCCAGGTTTTCAGTGTGGCACCTGGACACGGCAGAAGCTTTGGGTTAGGCCCAGTTCCTGGTTCTAATTATAGTTCTCTCTTTACAGTACATTAGTGTCGTAGCTTCCCAATACCTGGCTGGGAACTTTTGCCAAGGAGTCTGTAACAGTTACTAGTGAGGATCAGGAGGGACCCCCATGGCCCCTGCACTGCATTTTTGCCTTTAGGAGAAGGTACTATTAAAGGTGCCCATATAACGGTAACCAGCAGAAGTCTCATGCCTCCTAGGGTAGGTCTTGGGGATATTGTGCTTTCAGCCCCTCTTACGCCTTCTCTTTGTGCAACCTCCTGTTTTGTCAGCTCGTAGTTAAAGAGGAAAATCTGCCATCGAGGGCCTCGATTAGTAATGAAAAATTAAGTTTTTGTCCTCTAGGCTTCCATACTGATCTAGAAAAGTGCTTCAAATTCAGTTTTTACTGGGCAAATATTAAAAGAAAAAAGGAGTCTCCAGAAAATGGGATCAATCATAACCCTATAATATTTTCCAGGAATTTCAAGTTTTGACACAGCTTCGAGAGACGGTAGTTACGATAGAGATCATTTGGCAAATTCTGCCAGCCTCTTTCAACGTCAAGGGCAAACGCCAATGGTGAGGCTTTGACTGGTTTTGACTAATCCTAGGCATATTCCTGGCAGATTAGTATGGTATCAGGGGATTAGTAGAGATCCCAGAACTGATAAAAATATAAGACGCTACCTCATACAATGGTCTCTACTATTTTTGTTTAATACAAATTAATACCTTTATGAAGGATTTTAAGACTTAGTAATATTATCTTTCTTTGTCATTGCTTCCCTTATTTCTGTCTTTTATTAAATCTTGGCTGAGAAGAAAAGGTAAGCTTGCCAGAAGGTTTTGAGGATAGGAGCTGAGTGGATTTGTGAAGGGAGGAGTA
The DNA here is from genome assembly GCF_022355385.1 of Mustela nigripes. NCBI lineage: Eukaryota > Metazoa > Chordata > Mammalia > Carnivora > Mustelidae > Mustela > Mustela nigripes. Next base: position 15,002,939 of record NC_081566.1, read on the forward strand.
GCCCGGTTCCATTTTATTTCTGAAGGTGAAAGGAAATGTTTCGAGTGTGTTGTACCAGAGTGACTCATTTGTGCAAAAATGACAACCCCAAACAGATCCTAACGAAAGATGAAATTCCAGGTAAAGGCGATGACTGGGAAGGAAACCGAGCTGCAGAGGGAAATGCACGAGATGGTGCAGAAAACCACAGAGCTGAAAGAAGAATTTACCAGGGAGAGAAATAGGCTAACTGAGGAATTAAATATAATGTCGGAGGACATAAAGAGCAGCAAGGTAAGTCTCTCTGTGACGTGTTTGTGATGCTCTGATAAGGCAGTGTGCACCCTCTCCCTCTTTGTTTTTGTAAGACCTAGAATGTACCAGACTGTTTTTTAAGCTTTTGAAAAAAATAGCCCCGCACTTAGGTCATGATGAGACCTGCACTCATCTTCACCCTCCAGCCCTGTCAGGAGCCCTGAAAGAGCCCCAAGCAGCTTTGGCAAAATATTCCAATATTTTTAACTGAAGGCAAGCCGGGTTCTATGTTAACTCACATCAGAAATAGATTTCCTGCAGCTTTCAACAGATTTATCGGCTCTTCTAGCCTGCCTCAGATGAGGAGCCAGAATGTTGCCAGAGACAGATGCCCTGATCTTGCTAAGAATGGCAAAGTCACGGGAAGTCACAGGGAAACGTAAAGCTGGAACAGTCTTTGGATGTTATTTTACGGCAGGGTTCCTGGGGCAGATCTGTAGCATCTGGGCTGCCACTCCTCACTGCTATTTGCAGAGCAGACGTTGCTGATTCATGCCCTCTCCTCTTCCTGAATCTCTTCACACTGAGTCCCCACGGAGCAACTACCGTGCACACAGAGCTGGCAGGTGCAATGAAACCTGTTTGCCAAACCTGGTTAAACGGTGAACACTCGCATATCCGTGATGTCCTCATGCACGTTCATCCCCAGGAAATACTTAGCACAGGGTAATGAGACCATTGGGATTGTGACCCCGAAAGATCCCAAAGAGTTGAGACGTAAGAGCCTGCGTAAGGAGTTGGGGAAATTGGTCCTTTAAATGTGGTATTTAATGAAAATTGAAAAGGTTTGGCATCTCAGCACATAACTCATAGAATTTTCTGGCAGTGCTGCATGGAAGGAGTTTGTACGAATGATATTTGAGTATGGCACCTGCTGGAATTTCCTTTGGTACTGAGCTGGTTGGGAGTACCCCAACTTGAATCTGGCTTACGGCTCTACTAGAAGGCAAAGCGAGGTGTTTAGGCTCGGTCCGTAGTGCTGGGCTACTGCACTCAGAGAGCTTACAGTCTAGACACACAATACATCATAACATAGGAGCTGTAGGAGAGAAGCTTAATCTCTCAAGTGCCATAAATCAATCAACATGATTCTTTATGGCAAACTTATTGGGAAGTGGGTTGTGTGGGGTAGAGACTAACCTAATTTAGTAGGGAGGTCAGAGAACGTAACCTGCAGGATGTGGAGTCAGCTCTGCAAGGAACAGCGCAGAAGAAGGAAGCTTCTAGGTCTAGAGAACAATCTTAGTTTTTTTTTTTTTTTTTTTTTTTTTTTTTATCCTAAGAAAGTGAAAGGAAGCCATTGTGAGATAGAAAATGATATGAAAAAAGACTGGATAAGGAAGGTCATCACAATGAATTAGAACAAAATCTAAAGGGATGGCAAATATGTGAGGCTAGAGTTTAAAGGGGAAGGTTTAAGGTGGCTGGTTCGGAATATAGGTAGTACTTACAAATTGGGGGGAATGGTAAAAAATACTGTTGGAGAAGAGAAAGCGGTTTGGTGCAGAGCCCCCAGCCTGCGAGATAAGATGGAGGAAGAGGAGCCAGCAGAGAGAATGAGAAGGCATGAGGAGACGAGCCAGGAGTGGAGGCTGCCTCAGGGAGGGAGGAGTGGTCAGCAGCGTCACATACTACAGAGCTTGGACCGGGTGAAGAGTACTCCTTGGGTTTGCAGTGTGGAGGCTGCTGAGGCCATGGAAAACGATCTGTGGAGGAGAAGGTGGGCTATAACCAGGCTGGAGGGCTTGAGTCAGTGGAGAGGAACAAGTGGACACCATGTGTATAGACACACGGATAGAAGCGGTCATTTGGGACCACGCACGGAGAACACAGGGGCTTCTGGCGCTGGAGTCTTGCCTGTCTCACACAGTGTAGGGAGAGAGGAGCAGAAGAGGTGAGGGCATTTGGAAGGAAATTGTCACCATGACAGAACATAGAATCAAGCCTGGTCAAGGAAAAAAATGTAAGTCTGGAGGGGCTTCAGTGGCAGTGGGAGTGGTAGGGGCGCTGTTGATGATGTCAAGGAATTACCGCACTGCAAGCACTTCAGTAAATGAGGCTGGAAGCCTAGGAGGTTATGGTCTAGACTGGTTCAGCTCAAAGTGGGTTCTCAGAGAGTCTGTGGTCCCAGTGGATATCCGTACCTTGGGGGTGGTTGGGCTGCAACAGAAGAAATTGTCATGGGAGGTGAAGTCACAGTTTCAAGTGAGTCCATCATTAAGGGTTGTAGCACTATTCTATACAAATTTTGTCTTATCTGTAAATTCTTTTTTTCTTTTTCTCTTTTCAGTACTCCGTATTTCCTAAAACTGTATATCCAGGTTCTTAATTATTTTAGCATGATTTTTTTTTTTTTTTTTTTTTTTTTTTACTTTTTCCATTAGGGTCAATTGAAGGAGCTCATGCTAGAAAATAGTGAATTAAAGAAGAGTTTAGATTGCATACACAAGGACCAGATGGAAAAGGAAGAGAAAGTGCGAGAAGAAATAGCTGAGTATCAACTACAGCTGCAGGAAGCTGAAAAGAAACACCAGACTCTGCTTCTGGATATAAACAAACAGGTAAAAACGTGGGGATTGTTTCCTGGAGGAGCCGCAGAGTGTTGTGTTGACCATGGTAATGAGGCATTTTTTGCAAGGTCATGTTCTGCAGGATTGTGTTATACAGTCTTCTGTCTCATCACATTACCTGCACTGTCTTCCCTGGTTACCTCACAGGTCTTACTTTACAATGTGAGCTTTTAAAATATATTTACTTCCATCTTGGAATAGGTTAATAGCAGGGTCCCAAGGACTATTTGAAATGGTCCTTGGGACAGCAGTTTTCTTTAGTTTGTTTTCTAGCTGAGAAATTTTTTTAGCTGAGCCTCCTGACTAAAGTAACATTTTTCCTTCTTAGTACGAAATGGAAATCCAGACATACCGGGAGAAACTGTCTTCTCAGGAAGAATGTCTCAGCTCGCAGAAGGCCGAGGTAGATCTCTTAAAGTCCAGCAAAGAAGAACTCAATAATTCTTTGAAAGCTACCACTAAGATTTTAGAAGAATTGAAGAAAATCCAGGTATGTTCCTTTTTTATTACTTCATGACTTAGAATGATTTGTACAGGTAATGGTGGTTTCCATCACATGGAATTAATGTTTTCATTTTAATTGTTACGACATTTTTCTTGGTAGTCAAAAACAAGCGCATCACTTCTCTGCTGAGTTATTATTTAAAAATCAGCAGATGATCGCGGTCTCACAGCTTGAATAAACGTTATGCATTGCTCAGTGAATCCTCTCAAATTAGAGGATGGTAAAAGACTTTCTCAAGATGGATATGAAGAGCCTGATGATAGCAGAGTAGGGCAGGCCTCTCCAGCTGTAGACAATAATTTTGTGGGTAATTCCGAAGTCTTGCTTGATTGGTCTCCAAGTTCACTGCTGTCACCAAGCCCACTTTTTCCGTGGCTCGTGTGGAGATGAAGGTGCACCAGAGCACTTGGTCATGCACTCGTCCGTGTATACTCACCTCTTATCTCCACACAAGGATCGTAAAACTTTCTCCTTTCCAAAAAAGAAAGAGGTGAACTGTACTCTTGGGATTGTTTAGTTATAGGTGGTGCTACAGTAATTCTACTTCTTAGAAAGAGGTGTTTTGATTCCTACCGATATTTTTCATAAGATGAATATCATCCAAGATGTATAAAAATGAACCTGGAAGATAAATACCTATAAAGGTCTTTACTTAAAGGTGATTTAAATTGCAAAAATTATGATGTCGTATATTCAATACATTGAAACAGAAAAATAGGGGCAAACTTCTTAAGTCTGTAGCTCTTAAGTAATTCTCAAGTTGAAGGAAATATACCAACAAAATACAAAGTAGGAAAAGTCAAGATAACATTCATGGTCACTAATGTTCTGCTACTACGAAATGAAACATGATAGGTCTCATAACAGAAGAGTTTCAGTCTACTTTTTTGTTTACTCACTTTCTGCCTTTAAAAAACTGAGGTTTTTTATATAGTTTGGTATATAGTGATATTTTAGTTTCAGGTATGCTTTCTGCTTGTCTGATCTTTGACAGTTCTATTGTGGGGAATGTCTGTGTCTTACACATACTGTGTGCAAAATGGCTCATTGTGAGGTGAGCCCATTCAGATTGCATAATTTTAATGAGCACTGTTGAAATGGAATTAAATGGATCTCTAATCCAATTAATGTTGGACTCAGAAATAAAAATCCTGAAAAATGCAGATTTACTGCAACACTGCTAATATTATTCCAAAATGAAATAGACAAAGAATGAAATCTACTTGCAGTGTGAATGGGATGCCCAGTTCTTTTTTTTTTTTCTCTTAAACTTAAATAGTTCAGTTTGCCTTTGTATGTTCATGATCTCTTAACAGCAAACTCTGGGAGTTAGTTTGTTTTAGAAGCCTGCTTTTTTTTAATATCACATAATACAAGGCATATGCCATAGATCACATAATATCCCAGCAAGGTATGGGGCAATACTTCATTATCAAATTCATATTTCTGCAACAAAATGTATGATTATGCTTACAAGGTGGGATAAATAAAGACTATATATAAATACCTCTGTATCTGTTCAGGTGAGGTTTTTCCTCTAAATCATTGTCTGAGCTTTCTGGAATATGCAGATGTGGTTAAGGAATCCTGAACTTGTACTCCTGAGAAGTGTATTATTCTATCATTTTCCTACCATTCTATTCACTTTCTATTTGAGCAACTGTAGAACTTAAGTTTGTATCATGAGCCATAAAATTATTTGGCCTTCACTTGGTGTCACCAACACAAATGCCATCTTGGGTATTGAAATTATACAAAGGCACGGACTACAAATGGAAATAGTTCTATCCTCGAGAATTTTTTTTTAAGATTTTTTTGAGAGAGAGAAAGAGTGAGCACACAGAGGGAAGGGGCAGAGGGAGAGGTGACAGAGAATCTCCAGCAGACTCTGCTTTGATTGGGGAGTATAATGCAGGGCTCGATCTCATGACCCAGAGATCAGGACCTGGGCTGAAACCCAAGAGTCAGCCACTCAACTGACTGCACCACTAGGCCCCTCAATCATTGAGAAGTTTTGACCCACCAAAAATATGCCCATGTATCTCCCACCCTAGCCCCTAAGGTGTGATTCCCATTGGGTGAACCCCCAGACATGGTGGGCTCCTTAGGAACCAAGATTTATGCTTGCTGCCACTCAGAAAGTGACAAAACCACAGTGTCTACTGGGGAGACCTAGGAAATTGAATAGAGAAGATGAATCATTTTTATTTTGAACATCATAATTCTTAAATTTACAATATATGATCCTTAATTATACCTCATGATTATTTTCTCATATACTCATAAAAAATTAATTCAAGGTTTTAAATTCAAGGTTTTGTTTCGTAGGCGGACAATGTAAAATATGCAAATCAGTTGAAGAAGGAAAATGAACGTGCCCAGGGGAAAATAAAATTGTTAATCAAATCCTGTAAACAGCTGGAAGAGGAAAAGGAGATGTTGCAGAAAGAGCTGTCTAAGCTTGAAGCTGCACAAGAGAAACAGAAGACAGGTAGGCGTTAATTGGGCACATCCATGAGCCAAAACCCTTTTCTGCTAGTGAAACCATACACGAATGGTATGTAGACACAGAGATGTTTTTAGTGCTGTGTGTTCTTTTTGTTTTGTTTTTAGGTTTAGTTATTTAGTTTTATTTATTTTTTCTTATGTTCAGTTAGCCAGCATATAGTAAGTACATCGTTTTTTGAGGTAGTGTGATAATTCATTAGTTGCATATAACACCCAGCACTCATCACACTAGTGTAGTTTTCCTTTACTGCGTGTTGATGTCCATTTTCCAGTTTCTGAATTTTCTGTGCAGCTTGGGGTCACAGGATTAGTAGGATTCAGAATGAAGTCTGCAGTTTGAAATAGAATTATTGTGTCTTCTGTTCTATAGAACATATGAAAAACTGGTAGCACATTTTGCAAATGAGCTGTTCCAAGAAGAGTTGTTCATGTGGATGTCCATTTATGAAGTTCCTATGTCAAAGGCAGATTGACATTCTGTGCTGGCATTGGTCATTTTTCAATAGCCGATTCTGGCTGTCCTTGGCCCATCTTTGTGGGTCCACTAAATGGAAGGCTTAAGGACTGTAGGTTTGGGTGGCAGGTAAAATAAAAAAGAAATCACAGCTATCCTTGTCACTCTTTTCCACTTATGTCTGCGGAGTAGAATGCTCTCACTGTGTGGGAAGATGGTGCCAAGCCTAGTATGAGGGGCTTTTCTGGACCACAGCTTCACAGGGTGGGTCAGTGGTCTTCCCTGCTTCGAAGAGTACTTGGAGTAAACTGTGGATCCAGGGGGTTTTTCCAGTGGATTTGGTGCCAACCATGGCCAGCTACAAGTTGATCAGGACTCTTGGCTTCCTCTTCATGAGGTCCCCAAAATATCTTGAAGTTCCTTCACTTGCCAGGAAGTGACATTCTTTACTTACCTGGTGTGGCTGCTAAAAACTCTGTAAGCAGGGTATCAGCCCAACATTTCCAAGGGGCTTTATGGCTCCACATTTCATAAAGTCAACCTTAGTTCCTTAATGCTGTTTGGTCCCTGAGTCTGCATGGCTCTCAAATAAGAAATTCCAGTCAAAGCTTTGGTAAAATAACTGAAATTTTCAATGGTGCACTGTTACAAGGAGAACAGATTCTTATTGAACTTCTGCAAATAACTATGACTGCCATGGAAGAAAGAATACTTACTGAGACCTTTCGAATTTTAGAAGGTTCAGGTAGAGAGAAAAGTTAAATGCTTCAATTTGTTTACAAATGAATACTTCATCATGTTTTTTGTTAAGCCATAGATATCTTAAGAGGAAATTTCTCTTAATCCAGAAGAATAGACAGTAGAGACCAGCAATGTCTCCGACAGTGCCGCAGCCCTGTGCTTGTCCTTTTAGTTCCTTTAGTCCCGCGTTACTGACCCTTGTCTAGTTTGAATGCGACTTTTAGTTCTGGAAATTCTTACTCATTTTAGTTTTGATCTTAAAGATATCAAATATCTGTTTTGTCCTAAAAGTCCTTTATATGAACTTCCTTGAAGATGAAACTCATTTTGCAGGACAGGAAGAACAATTGTAAGTGACAACAACTCAGAATGGACATGGTTAAAGAGCTGATGAGATGAGAGTTTACAGTATAGCTGGCAAGGAAATCAGGTTATTTCTGTGACATATAACACTTCAGTAATTAAAATATCAAGTGAGGACCTTATTAAAACTTTAGGAATTGCATACAACCTCTAGAATAGTTACAGCATTTACCCAAGTGTAACATAAGGTTTATCCCCTGTTTAGCAGTACTTCCTGAGTAACTTAGCATATCAAGATAAAGTCCTAATGAGTTAAAGGGACTTCATTTACAATTTAAATCTTGTGAAAACTTGTTAAACCTTAGAAAGTTTTAAAGCACATGCCTAAATAGGATTAGCCATGCTAAAGACCTGATATAGGCAAAACCTAGAAACTGGTTTTTTTGGACAAGTGTTTACATTTTTTTCTTAATAGCAAATCAATTTTTTTAAAGATTTTATTTATTTATTTGACAGACAGAGAGATCACAAGTAGGCAGAGAGAAAGGCGGGGGTGGGGGCGGGGAAGCAGGCTCCCTGCTGAGCAGAGAGCCCAATGTGGGGCTCCATCCCAGGACCCTGAGATCATGACCTGAGCTGAAGGTAGACACTTAACTAACTGAGCCACCCAGGTGCCCCGAAACATTTTTGAACAGAGAGATCGCAGACTTATGCCAGCATACTTTAAAATCTGTTTATTTCAATCTTAGTCCGTCCTGACCACATCTAAAACTCTGTTACAAAGTCTTCCCTCCATAAACCTTCTACAGCTTTCCTTTGGTTTCTGATTTTGCACCAACCCATTTCTTTCCAAACACCCATCTCATTTAGTACAACATTACCTTATTTTACCTTCAACAAAAATGCATTCCCACTCCTTATAACTTTCTTACATATCTTCTACTTTTCTACATACAGAGTTGTTTCCCTTATTTCCACCAGTCTTAGTTACAGTTAGCAGAATTATGCACTCTTTAGAAACCTTAATCTCTAGTGAAAGCTAAAGAGTAGTGAACTGTTGCACCAGAATTCTTTAGATGGCAAATTTGTGAATCAGTTAAGCACAAAACATATTTAACGGCAGATTTAAATATCCTTGGTTTCTTTGCAGTAAGAAGTCAAAAGCACCATCCTATGTCTAGTAATTAACGACTTAGCACTTTATCCTATTTGGAAAAGACCTAGATGTCCAATAAAGTTAATTCCATTTATCATCCAAGCAAAATTTTTAAGTTTTAGTTTACCAAAGATTTTGAAAGCTATCTTAACAATCACCCAAGAAGACTTTGAGACAATTATCTAGAGGGCAGGGAAAGGGATCCCGGTTCAGGAGCTCATCAGCTCCAGAGAAGCAGACGCCATATTTTCCCGCCAACAATGGGGAGAAGGCAGTCCATGTCAGGCCAGACAGGAAATTTCCCAGAAATAAAGGGAGCTTCGGCAGCTGCTTGTTAATATTCCTTAAAGTCCCTGGCTGAAGGATGCCTGGGATCATGACCCGAGTGGAAGGCAGACGCTTAACTGACTGAGCCACCCAGACGTGCCCCCCACAAACGTAAGGATGAGAGCTCCTGTTATTTTACATCCTGTTTCTGTCTGGATCAGTTTTCCTGTGGGCTGTCCGAGCTGCTAAATCAGGTTCTCCCCACACATGCCACTGAGAAGCAGCAGGAGCACCGTGTTCCTGCAGCTCAGCTTCAGGCCCTGGGTCAGAGGAGGACGGTCGTCCCCATGCTTCTTGACTGGCTCATCCTTGTCCAGAGCTCATCCCTGTTGCTGCTGCCGATGCCCCTGGGCAGGGCCTCCCTGATAAGCTTTGCTTCCTCACAGCCTTTGGGCTCATCTACTTGTGTTACAAATATCCTACTTTGGTCCTTCCTATTAGCACAAAAATCGGACTCGAGGGGGCAGAGTTTGGGCTACCTGAAGCCAAGAATCGATATACGGGAACTGGGCAGGGTGCCCGGGAGTCCCGACCACGACTGTGTAAATGACCTGGACAGTGGGTAGGGCTCAGGGCACCCTCGGAGGGCCATTCGACCCCGAAGGTGGCCCATTCCGGTTCACCTAAAGTGCTTAATTTTCCAGGAGATGATTTGACCCCATAGTCTCCTGAGAATCCCTTCTCAAAACTTTTGAGCATATGGTCTAAGACAGTAGGTTTGGAAGAACTTCCACCCATGATGACCAGGGGCTCTCTTGTCTACCCTGTGTGTTCCCTCCCGGTGTCGTTGGCGTGAAGACAGATAAAGGGTGGGTGTCCCTCCAGAGGAGAGACCAGTCAGATGCCCATCTGTCCACCCTCCGAGAGGACACCTGGGTGCCTCTTAGCCAAAGTGAGTCCGTATAAACCCCAGAGTGGTGCCCCAAGGGCTTGCCGTAGACCCTATGAGGTCACTATAGAAACAGGTTAGGGCCCACTCGGACTACGCAGGCTTCTGGGGACACTAAGTGTGCCCACCTGTGGAGCCACAGACTCAGTCCCCGACAAGCAGGGCAAACTGCACATTCACTCCTGCATTCACTCCACAAGTTCTTACATTCCCCCCACACTCTGCCCCAGAGGCCCTGATCTGTGGAATTCCCTTCCTTTCAGAAATTCCTTCTTGTCCCCACTTTCGGGGCATTCCTGACCTGAGGGGCCCTTCCTCTCCCCCCACCCCCCCAGGGAGGCCCGACCTGTGAGACTTCTAAGGGGTCTCTGGGAGATGGTCAGTCTCCCCTTCCACCCCGACGGGTGGGCCTGACTGGGTCCTGGGGTCCCAGGCCTCACCGGAATCCGACGTGGGGACCAGGTCGTCACCTGCCAGGTCTCCTTTGAGTCTGGTGGGAACAGCAGGGTGTGGCGGGCCTGAGGCGACTGGGCGGGAGGGAGGCTGCCGGAAATCAGGCCGTGCGCCTTCTCCTTTACGACCTCGCTCGCTCCCTGCCCCGCCAGTGCCGCAAACTGCAAACTGGTAGCAACAATGGGCCAGTGTGGTTGGGTTTCCAGGGCAGGGAACCACGTGTTAGGGAACCTGGACTGGGTCCCGATGGAAGAACCAAGTGGCCCTCGGAGACCTTGGAGGATGGGAGGTTTGCTTAACACCGATGGGCTCGGAGGAGACCGTTCTCTAAAAGTCTGAGCCCCGAGCACTCGCAGGGAGGGGAATTTATACCCTTCTACTTCCGTATCCTTGGTCGTTTTAGTGCACGCAGGGAACGGGGTAGGGAAGAAGAACCCAGAAGGGCTTTGAAATAGGGGCTGGAATTGCCTTGCTGGTTTGGTCGGCCAGTTTAGACCACAGTTTTCCCCTTATCACCGCCTTTGAAGCAGCTCTCAAGCACTTGTCCACCAGATCCTCTTGAAAATGGTTTTCAGAGCTGTTTTCTACTTGTCTTGTCACTATCCTCTTCCATTTCCCAAAGCTATTCCAACAGACTTCCTAGTCTTTACCAACTTTTATTTTTTACTCACTTATGCTGAAAAGAATGAACAGGGGAGATTGAGGATGTGATCCATTAACTCATCTGATCTCCTATGAACTGCAAGGAAGTTTTGATGGGGTGGCTGGGATACGAGTTTGAGATTTTGATGGACTTTATTTAAGCTGTCTTAATGAAAGTCATTTAACCTACTAGAATACGTACTTGATATGATCCCTCCCAAACAAGAGTTGTTTGATCTATAAGAACACACATACATATACTTTCCCACTTCTCTTAAGCGAAAATCTAAGATCAAATCTAAGGTTATCTGCTTTATCATTCTATAGTTAGAGAAACGTCAAGTGGTCTACAGTGTGTCTCTGTTTTTGACAGGTACTGCTGTGGATTCTAACGCAGAGGAATTAATGGCAGAGATCAAAGAACTGAAAGAAACTCTTGAAGAGAAAAACAAGGAGGCCGATGAGTACCTGGACAAGTACTGCTCCCTGCTCATCAGCCACGAGAAGTTAGAGAAAGCCAAAGAGATGTTGGAGACACAAGTTGCTCGTCTGAGTTCACGGTCTAAACTTAATCTCCAGAATTCTCCTTTGCTAAATTCCGTTGTTTCAGAAGACTCTCCAGCCCCTTCTGCTACTGAAAAGAAGTTGTCATCCAGCCAAAATAAAACTTCAGGCAAAAGACAAAGGTCCACTGGGATTCGGGAAGATGGAGGAGGCACAGCGCCTTCTACCCCAGAGACATTTTCTAAAAAGAGTAGGAAAGCAGTCAAAAGTGGTATTCACCCCACAGAGGACACCAGAGACACTGAGTTTGAGCCAGAAGGACTTCCAGAAGTTGTAAAGAAAGGTAGGTATAATTTAAAAGCAAAATTATGTGTGTTCTTTTGAAATTCCCTGTAAAAGTCCACATATGAAAAAGAAGCATTTATGTTTTAGATTATTGTGCAACAGAACTAAATGACCTTCAGAAACAATAGTCCGCCTTTAAACTGGTAAGGTATATTTTTCTTTCTGCATGAGAAAAGGACTAGGACCTAATTACTCATGTTTGCAACACGAAACGTGCTAGTAGATTTCAGAAATGCCTATTCAAAATCTCTTCGGACTTTGATGTTTCTGTGCTGAAAATCCCCAAATCGAGGACACTCTTTAAGCTTTTCCACCTTTAATCTAGGTCTCACCCAGGTAGGAGGCGAGCTAGGGGATGTGAGACACCACTTTTTGTTTTTTTTAATTTAAACCTAGTGATCGATCCTTCAAGTGTGGCCCAGGGACCCTGGCCAGTCTGGGAATGGTTTGTTACTGGTCTTTGTCCAAAAAAAAAAAAAAAAAAAAATCAAGAGTAAGAGTTGGGACATTTTCATTATAATTTGACCTGGTAACAACATGCAAAACACATTTTGAGTTTTCTCTTGGTTCTTTCTTGTTGTGTTATACAGAGATTATCATTCCATAGCTGGTTGGAAACCACCCCCCCCCCCACCCCTGTAGCTCAAAGAAATATCAGCACTGATTCTTTGCCATAGATAATTTGAAGAGCACTGTTCTGAGTAATTTTGGCCCTTAGGAAATCTGGCCCCAAAGCCGTTAGCTATCTCTTTCTCATTACTGCGTTTTATTTATAATTAAAGGGTTAAAGGCAAAAACAAATGCTGCTTTAGTTAGCCATCAGCGTGGCTCTGGAGGGTGTGTGACATGCCGACCGTTAGCGTCACTGGGATTGACTTTCTGCTCTTACGCACCTCCGGTCACGTCTGCTCCCACTGTGGAGGGAGACCTTGTGAGCAGACAGTGAGATCCCTCTTTTATAGGGTCGGCTCTCTCCTCCCACCTGAGTAGCAGGGGCTGTTACCATTTTACCTTTTCTCATTTTAAACAAGAGCTGACTTTTTTTTTTTCTCTGCGTTTCCATTTGATCCTCCCTTTTTCTCTCCAATCCAAATTTTATGGGGAGTCTTGCTGGTATGTTCTCCAGATCTTAGAAAAATGAAGAGTTAAGACATCTGATTAGAATTAGAAGAAGCGGGAAAAAAAATTTCTGTTTAATGTTATTTTCCCCTTTTCCATTGTGTTTTCTTGTGTGTCTGGTAAGAAACCACTAGCTACTTGTTTGATTTGGCAACTGTGAAGTCAATCCCTTGTCCACTGGGGCTGGCAGTGTTTCTGGAGTTACTCTTCTATCCGTGAGAACTTCACCTGATGTCTGTTGTTTCCACTGTGGATTCAGTCGGACCTAGCCATGTTGACAGCCAGCATTTTTTGCCTTTAGGGTTTGCTGATATCCCAACAGGAAAGACAAGCCCGTATGTCCTGCGGAGAACCACCATGCCGACTCGGACCAGCCCCCGCCTCGCTGCGCAGAAGTTAGTGCCATCCCCTCTGAGCCTCAACAAAGAAAATCAGGCTGAGACCTCCCAGCCAACAGCTGGTGGCAGCAGATCACAGAAGGTAACTCCTAGGAACCTGGATCTGCCGTCCTAAATCCAGGAAATTACAGGGTTGTCAGGCCAGGGTTTGACACTGACTTGGGAACTCTTAAAAGTCTGACCTTCTCCACACACTGTAAGGAAGCTAGTCCTGAGGACATAGTGAGCAGACCTGGGGATAAACATTACATTATCCTGCAGCTGTGGTCTCCTTGATCCGGCAGGCCGCTTAGAGTTTGATGGAAAATGCTCAGTGAGGAGAAATTGTAGATCAGACATCAAAGTGTGTGTAAGCCCGTGTTAAGCAGGACATTGAAGGAATCGAAGAGGTCATCTTTCTTTTGACCACAGGCATTGCTCATTGCTTGTTTCACACTTATTCCTCTAACCCCTTGGACCCCCAGCTGGCAATTCGTTTTTTCCCCTATCTTTTTTACTCCTTTACTTTATAAAAAGCAAATATTTCATTAGACATCTAAAGAAAGGAGCTCTCCTTCCGAGCTGCACTATGAGGACTGTGGGGCTCCTGACTACGATTCCGGTTTCCCTGTGTCTTTGTCTCTCATACGGTGTCAGGCATCCGGCCGCCTATTTGTTGACTTTCTGGAGCTGCTGGTGTCCTCACGTGATTACAATAGGAGAAGTTTAAAGATATGTTAGGAAATCCTCTCATGAAATTGCCCCAGGGGTCATTTTTCTCCCCTCTTTTCCGAGGACCTGTTGGAAAGGCAGTTTCCATGTGCTGTTCAGACTTATTATCCAGGAACAAGAGCTTTGCACACTAGGGGGCCTGCTTTCCACATGCTGCGGAGCCCGCTGAGTGAAGCGGTAACCATGGTTTCCTGCAGGTTCGTGTTCAGTGAGGCGGCACCCGGCCGCCCTGGGCACCAGTGTTGAGGAATCGCGAGGCAGTCTTGTGCGCTTGTGTAAGGGAATGGGGCCTGGTTCCTCTTGACAGGGGGCCCCTGGGAGACTTCCCGGTTAGATGCAAACTCTTCAAAACCCAGCCTATTGGTCAGTCAGCATTTTCTGAGGTGCCTTATAAGATGCTTGCCTCATCAGTTAAGCAAATTTCATCATTCAGGTTGAAAAATAGAGAGCCGAGGCATCTTTTCCAAAGGCAATTGCTTAGAAATAGGATGTTGAGTCCTTGCCTGATGTGCCTGGCTGCGGTCTGAGAGAGACATTCCCTTAGGTCATTTAGCGGGACCTTTGGTGACATCTGTCGGGTTCAAGGTGGGAGAGATGCAAAGCAGGTGAGGGTCAGTCTCCGGGATGTCTCTGGGATGGATAAGCCCAGATGCTCCTCTTTTGTTGGGGACACGTGAGTCATGACTGTAGACTTGGTCTGAACCTGGGGATGGTGGTCAGTGCCAGGGGACCCGACACTAAAGTACAGAGGATGATGGTGATGCCGTCACTGCGGTGTTGGTCAGTGGTCTAGTGGGTACTTGTGTTTCTTACTGTGAATGAGGTTCATTTTTACTGAGCCCTCCACGTGCTTGTCCTCTGGCTGCTGTGGTTGCAGATGGAGTTGTAAGATAGGGTAGGGACCCGGCGCGGGGCTTGATCTGTCAGGACTCCGAGACCATGATCTGAGCCGGAGACAGACGCTTAATCAACTGAGCCACTCAGACACCCCTACACTTAATAGCTTAAATACTTAGTGAATTGGACCTCATCTACCTACAGGGACAAGTCTGAAGCCAATTGACTAACATGAGGATCAAAATCACAGTTTAAACTGATCGCAGCCTATAATAATTTCCTCAGTTCATGATCAGAGAACTTGAGTCTAGAGGGGAAGCCAATGGGTGGGCTTTGGCTATTTAATTGGGATTAAGAAAGAGTTTCATGGCTCAGATACTCTTTTCCCAATGCGAGTGATCTCGATCTCTCTCTTTTCAATGGTGAACCTGAAGATCTGACTTTCCTACATCTGATGGGTTCAAGGGAAATGCCTGTCTTTTGTATCATTTTCTACTTAAAAAAAGTATCAGTGAAACTCTGTTTTTTTCCTTTAACTTTCCATGGACGGTAATTTTCCATTAAGTTCTGATCCTTCGAGGCTGATCCTTTTAAGTGTCTTGCACACAATCCGAGTTAGAGGCAAGCTTTCCAGGGATTTGATCTGTTGGCCAGATTTACTATGTTTTCTGTAATGAAAAGTAGTTAGCTGCCTTTTAAAACCACCTACTTCCTATGGAAAGAATATAAATGGGGAAATAGTTTCCATTCTTTTTTCTTGCTGCTTCAGGAGGAGGTCACTGGAGTCTGTGGCTCTCCGTCACGTAGCTCCTTCTCCCTGTGGGGACGGACAGGGGTCCCCTCCTTGTTGTTCTTTACCTTTTAAAGATCTTCCTGCTTGAGTCCTCCACTCTTGCCTTTAACTTTGGCTAAATGAAGCTTTTCGATCCTTCATCGGTCTTGTTCCTCTCTCTCTTCCCCGACCCCATATCTTCTGTTAGGACTGTGTAAACCTCAGAAACTTGACTCTACCGGCTACCGTGCCCTCTCGACGGCTTCTTAAAGTCCCACATTTTCTTTTCCTTCCTTCCTCCCTCCCTCCCTTCCTTCCTTCCAAGATTTTATCAGACCGAGAGAGAGCACAAGCAGTGTGAGGAGAAGAGGGAGAAGCAGGCTCCCCGCTGAGCAAGGAGCTCGATGCAGGACTCGATCCTAGGACTCTGGGATCATGATCTGAACTGAAGGTAAACACTTCATTGACTGAGCCACCCAGGTGTCCGAAAGCCTCACATCTTCTGAGGTCCCTCTTTCTCTTAAAAGGCCGGTATCAGAAAGTGGATTTACTCTCTTGGGACTTTATTATTTATTCTGCTTTAATGCAAATACAGTATGGAAACAAAACAAGTATAAGTAGAGGGGTAGAGGGGCGCCTGGGTGGCTCAGTTGGTTAAGTGTCTGCCTTCAGCTCAGGTCATGATCCCGGGGTCCTGAAATCGAGTCTCGAGTGAAGCTCCCTGCTCAGTGGGAGTCTGCTTCTCCCTCTGTCCCTCCTGCCGGCTCGTGCTCCCTCGTTCTCATTCAAATAAATACATAAAATCTTTAAAAAATATATATAAATAGAATGTTTAAAATGACTATATATGAGGAACAGGTTCTAGGTATTTTAAATGTTGTAAATAAACCTTCCACCATATGAAGATAGTCTTACTCATTTGGATTATATTCATTTGAATGACAGCAGGGCTCACTTGAGCTGAATGAAAGCTGGTTTTGATTCTCACTCAGGCATATATTGAAATTTGCCAGTTAGTCAAGCCTATTCTGGGCACTGGGGATAGAACGGTAAAGAGGACTTTGCCCTCAAAGTTTACCTTCTGATCTAAGAATATCACACTAGCCTTTGGAGTGAGTCTTCTTTGGCCATCAGAGGTGTCAAGGAAGGCTTACAGGGGGAGTCACCAGAGTTCATGTCCGACACCCTCCTAGCTTCTGTGAGGTGGGGCCTTTTCTCAGGGAAAAAGAAATGGTATAGCTGTGTACCTGCAGAGGGCTGAGTTAAAGTTAAACATTTTAACTCAAAATGTGGTGACATAAGCACTTTATTTTCATGTTGTAGAAATGTGAATGTGATTTACGCTTCTAACAAAGATGCTTCGTTGCAGGTCAAGGTTGCTCAACAAAGCCCAGTGGATTCAAGCGCCTCATTCCGAGAACCCACCACGAGATCCCTCTCGGTCAGTAACCTTCCTGAGAGAAGTCCAGCTGACAGCCCCAGGGAGGGCCTGAGGGCCAAGCGAGGCCGGCTCGCCCCCAGCCCGGAAGCTGTCCCCGAGTCCAAGAGCAGTGAGAACTGCAGGGTCCAGTAGAAGCGACCTTGTGTGTCAGGACCCTGGCAGGTGGCCGTGTTTGACCAGAAGGCAGCATGCCTGTCTGCAAAGGCTTTTTCTTCAGTCAGAGAGCACATTACCTGTGGGAAGAAAACAATCACTTAGAAATCTAAGTACATTGTACTCTTTAGCTCTCACAGGTAGAAGTATCGGACAAGTTCGAAAGCACTGATCACCACCTCATGGACAGTTTTCTTCCATGGTGTATGTGGCACCATATAAAGGTTTTGGTGATGTCGTACTTCGATGGCAAGCATGATGCCGTGACTTCTGTTCATATGTGGGTTTCACCCTAAGAGAATCCAAAATATGTCGTCTACTTCCGATGAAAAACTCCCAGGAAAATGTGAACTTTTGCTTTATATTTCCTATGTGTACAGCTAGGCATGAAGCAATTTTAGATCAAGAATTTCTTTCAGTTGAGTAAAACAGAGAAAGATCACGCACGCATAGACACGTGTGAGTGTGATCCTCCTCCTCGTCCGGCGTGGTTTCTAAATGTTCGCGGGTGTGACCTGTACATACTTGTGTGTGGGGCTGGCAGGAGCTGTGGGTTTGTTTCCACTGGGCCTGTTTGCAGGCTCCTTGAAGATGTGGTGTAGCAAGTTTTCTGTCATTGTATTATTTCTTCCTGAGACCAATTTGTTACTGTTCTTTTAGTGTGCGTTCTCACGAATGGTGATCTCGTATTAAAACAAGACATTTTCCTTCCTAATAAAAGTCACTTTTGTTTTCTGTAAAAATGATTTCTAAATATAAATGCATTCAGAGCATTGGCACTATTTCTTGCTAATGTCAACAGCCTCTTAGAAAAGTTTTGGGGCACCTGGGTGGCTCAGTTGGTTAGGCGTTTGCCTTTGGCTCAGGTCATAATTTCAGGGTCCTGGGATCAAGCCCTGCATTAGGCTCCCTGCTCAGAAGAGAGTCTGCTTCTCCCTCTGTCCCTACCCCTGCTCATGCTCGCTCTCTCTCTCTCTCTCTTTCGATCACATAAATAAAAATCTTAGCGTTTTAACAAATGATACTGGTATATTTAGTGAATGTATTTGGTTATATTAAAAGACATGATTTAGAATGTGGGTCATGTAGATTATATAGGAATTATACAGGAATAATATGTCCAGCCAGTGCCTGGCACATTGTGTGTACCCAGTAAATTGCATCAGCAAGTATACACAGGTATGGTATTTTCCAGCTTATTTATTGATGACAGGGTTTGAAAATATGCAGGCATTATGAGCCACATCAAATCCAAAAACTTTGGAACAAGTTTTTTTGTCCTTGGTCAGGGTAAGAAAATTTTCTAGGACATGAGCAAGTTAAAAAATAATTTGCTCTTAGCTTTCAGTTCAGACTGATATATAAACCTTGACAAATACTATCATTTATATTTTAAAATTGGCCTTTGTAAGGTGGCCTCTGTTGTTGAATAATGCTTCAATAATATTAAGCTTCTTAGTATTCATCTACTGAAAGTGATATCCTGACTTTCCTCTTTCTTCAGGGGCTCGGGGTTGTGGTCTGGTGCAATATCCTTATCATAAATCATCCCAAGGCTGCCATGTGCTCAAGGGCATGGCCCGGAGTAGACATCACTGGGATCAGGCCATCAGCTTTGTTGGCTGTCTCCAGTTACTGGAAGATTCCACTCAGTAGGACTCGCTGAGGAGCTCCACGGGTCCTTGAAAGCGTCTTCACGTTTTCCCAGGTGGACTGTGTAGCTGCTCCATGTTATAGGAAATACTTAGCATGCCTTCCATTTTTGCAATTGTTCACAGTCGTCCTAAATGGGCAAGCAGGATATCAAGCTGCAAATAGGATGGAAAGTGAATATACCCCGGTCCCAACTCTGAGGTACCTGTTAAGCCAGTTAGGTCCCAGAAAGATCCCAGCTGACCAATCATATGGAGAAACAGACCAACTCCAGAGAGCCAGGAGTCAGATTCTCAACCTGTACAATGAGGGACTTGGTGGAGAGATTCTTTCATCTTGAATATTCTGTAGGATCTCAGTTGGTCCTTCATTTTATTGGGAATGATCAAGAGTCCAAAGGGGCTGAATCTTTAATAAAAAGGGAATAAAAACCAACATTTAATTGTAGCCCAATTTCTTAAGAATCACCCATCTACTTGTACATGTGTTAACCTTAGAGGTTTGTTTGTGGTTTTTCTCATTTGTCCCCATTCTATTTATTTTGTTGGAACTATGAACTTTTCATAGGTTTCTTTGAACTTGGAAAAAAGTTAAGACCCTTCTTCCCAGGGGCCCCCAACTTTAGGAGGGGTGGAGACCCATTCCACTTCCCAATGGGTTTGGGTTAGGGAAAAAACTTTGAACTCCTCTTAGGGTGGCTGAGCACAGCGGTCTTAGGATCTCCAAGTTAGTTCTTCCCAGGTCATTCAGGCTATGGCAACATGTCACAAAAGTAGCTTAAATGGGAAATAAACTATGATCAATTCTCTTGATTCATCGGTTTAATATACCACAGTCAGAAAGTTGAACTCATCTGTAGTGTATATTTTATATTTCTCATTTGTGGTTGACAAAGGGAATATCCTTATTTCTTCTGGAGGACACTATGTGTCTGGTATTGGTAGTTCCCAGCTGGTTGTGGAGATGGTTGAGCTAGGCTCTCCCTCCCATTTCCAGCCTAAAAGCTGAATTTCCTTGAGAGGAAGGGGCTTTATGGTTCACTGACCGGAGAGAACACACAGAAGAGATTTTGGAAACGCTTCGAAGATCCAGGCCATTCTACTGGGAAAAGCCTGAGGACCTAAAACCTAAAACCAGCCTCCCACCTTCCGTGGGTGCCATGGATCTGGTGCCCACTATTCACCTGAGCCATATGGTTCAACTGCTGAAAACACTGTGTGGGACATTACATGCACCTTACACTGTTTTTACGTGTCTGCTCAAACCTAGACACCATTGTGGGGTAGACAGCAGGATCTCCACTTTACAGGCTGAGATCCAAGAGACACAGAGCTACAGACTCATGTCTAAGGAGATCTTGTTTATAATAATGATGAGTCTCACAACAACTTTGCAAAGTGGAGATTATCGTCACTGGATGGAAGATGGAATAGGCTTAGGGAGTTGAAGTATTTCAACCTCCGTTTCATGACTTTAGAGCTCAATCTCTTGTTTGTGTTTGCCTCTCTAGAGGCAGACTGTTCCAGAATAATTCTGGTAGCACAAATATTCAAGAGACAGAAGTAGCTCTTCCACCTTTTCTATGCAGTGGAGATGTCCCCAAGCCTAGGATGATGGCATCTGATTTGTGTTACCTGGTGCTTCATTTTGTATATAAATAGAAGACTAGCGATACATTTCAACTTGTGAAAATTGTAACTACTCACTTGATGCACAAGCATTATTTACTCAAAACTAAATCCTCTTAGTCTGTTTTGGAAAATCTTAAAAAACCTAGAGATTTGTAAGGCTTTAAATACAAAAGTTTAGTATAATGTAGACCTTAGAAATGAGAAGCGTCAGGGGCGCCTGGGGACTTAGTCAGTTGGGCATCCAATTCTTGATTTTGGCTCAGGTCATGAGCTCAGGGTTGTGGGATCGAGCCCTGCATGGGGTTCCACGCTCAGTGTGGAGTCTGCTTGTCCCTCTCCGTCCCTGAGCTTGTGTTATCTGTCTTTCAAATAAATAAATAAATAAAATCTTTATAAAAGGGAGAAGTGTTGGAATGCCTGGGGTCCTCATGTGACCTTGAGCAAATAACTCACTGTGCCTCAATTTCCTCTGGCAAAATTGGGAAGAATAATACCTTTTGGAATTGTCAGATAAAATTAGTTAATATTTAACTATGTATGATTTTGCAAATAATAAAATGAGGTTATTCTATATAAAGATAGATGCACATAATTTTTAAAATACAGCAGCTTAAAAGTGTTAGATAAATCTGTGTACCCAACACTCCACATTAATTTCAGATTAAGTTCCGACCTACAAGATTCTCACCATTGTCAAGTCCAGTAATGCTTATTTTGCAAATGCGTATAATTGCTATAGGTTTGTAGTATCATTCAGTTACTGATCTTGCAAAGTAATCACCTGCTGGTCTGGGTTTTTCTTTGTTTGGCTCATTAAAAATACCCAAAGAAAACAATTACTGTGATTTAAAAAAAATGAGTTGTATTGGTGATGTTTATATATAAATTAGTTGTTTGGAATTCAGAATATATTTCCTTACAGGAGCAACATTGCAGAATGTGCCTGAACTTAAACTCAGGTAGTCCATGTAGCTCATACTATGTTAAAATGGCAATTACATTTGTTTCAACTATGGAGAACCTACACTCGCAACATTGTTTTTTCTGAAAAATATATATTTTAAGCATTGGATGATCAGAAACTCATTTTTCTACCCCTCAACCATTGTCCAGTGTCACCTACTCTTCTCTTCTCCCCAAATTTGTGGTGATCTAGTGATGCCCGGGGAGAGTAATGGGTGCGTAGATTCCTTTTTTTTTTTTTTTTCTTTTAAAGTGAGCTTTCTTTTTTTAAAAAAATTTAAAAGATTTTATTTATTTCTATGACAGAGATCACAAGTAGGCAGAGAGGCAGGCAGAGAGAGAGGAGGAAGCAGGCTCCCTGGTGAGCAGAGAGCCCTATGTAGGGCTCCATCTCAGGACCCTGGGATCATGACCCAAGCCAAAGGCAGAGGCTTTAACCCAGGTGCCTCTTTTTAAAAAAATGTTTTTAAAGATTATTTACTTATTTGACAGAGAGATATCACAAATAGGCAGAGAGGCGGGCAGAGAGAGGGGAAAGCAGACTCCCCACTGAGCAGAGAGCCCCATGTGGGGCTTGATCTCAGCACCCTGAGTTCAGGGCCTGAGCCGAAGGCAGAGGCTTAATCCACTGAGCCACTCAGGTGCCCCAGGAATGTAGATTTCTGTCCACCACATTTCTAACAGCAGCTGCTCCTGGTACGAAAGGAAAAGTGATGACTTTTATGCTGGTTCTGATGCTGCAGGCAAGGTCCGTCCTGCTCAATGTTGATGTATTTGTGTGAGTAAATTTAAGTGATTTGTTCTATTTATGTCATAGAAAATCACAAGGAAACACACATATCCCCAAACTTCACATATTTTTGTTCACTTGCAGATGGGAGTTCCAACCCACAAAATTCTCACCAGCCCCCTTCCCCTCAATGCAAAGAAATGTGGCTGATGAATAAGATGTCTGCATCTTGTTACTCCTCTCTTCTAGGGCAGCGTGAGTTTGCCCAGAGGGTATTGTTTATTTGCATAAGAATACTGTATTTGCCAAATGGAATCCTCACAGTTTCCAATGCTTTATAGCCTTTGGTATTTAATAATCATGTGTTTTGCCACTCAGGAAGAGACCTCAAGAGGTTATTAAGTTTGTGGCAAAACAAAACTGAGGCTCTGGTCTGGATTTTTAGTCCAAAGCGTGTGATATATTACTATCTGCCCCTAACTAGAGAGTGAAGGGATTCAGGAGGCCAGGAAACTAGACGCTGGCCTGACAAGTTTTTAGAATCCCATTCTGAATCTCAATGCCAGAAGTTTCTCTCTTTCCTGGCTTAGGACAACTCCGCGCCTAAGGAGAGTGTGCTTTCTTTCACTTCATTTAAACCTTTGAGGTAGTCAGGGATTTGGCATTGGGGTTTCCAGCAAAAGGTACCCTGTCGTCGTAATAGGGGGATCTCTCCTTCACTTTCCTCTTCCCCCCAGTGGTGCTTTTGCAAGGAGATAGGAAAATGGCAGCTTTCCACAGTTACAGACTTTTTAGCGAAACATGGGGATATTCCTGAATTTTAAATGTGAACAGATCCTCTTGGTGTTGAAATCACAGCTGTGTTATCTACCAGAGCATTTGCTGGGCGCATGCCCTCTCCTTCCTGCTAGACCTTGGGCAGCCCGCATGAAGGGTTATTCATCCTGAATGCCAGCTGCTTGTTGGTTTAATGGCCATATTCTTGGACCTAGGCCAGCAAAGGGTCATGAGGGTGCCCTGTGCTAGCCCACAATGCTCTGTCCCTTCTGTGCTATTTATGGGCAGCCTTTATCGTGCGCCCACACAGCAGGTGGGTGGTCACTTTGCTTGGAGTCACAGACTCGTGGGGAAGGAAAAATGCTCTGCTGTGGTTGGTAAACAGGTGTATTAAGTGTGAAGACTATTTGCCTTCCGAACCAACCTCAACTCAAAGCAGAGAGGTGAGTTACATCTTCGTTCTGCCCAGCTAGTTTTTTCCCAGAGGCTGAGTATTCAATTTATGAGAAAATCAGGGTCTCCCTCTGTGTGGAAGCACCATATGTTCCCAGACTTGAAAGTATCCTATTTTAATGGCAGAACTAATAAACGGAGGATACCCCTCATTCCTAGAATTTGAAACAAGTATTTTGATGGAGAAGACTGCAGATTCCACTTACCAATCTGTTGTTATAAGAGCCAGAAGCCCAAATTAGCAACCCAAATCTTGTTCCAACATGTATAACAAAATTAGATTTTTTTCCCCCCTTGAGGTTGTCATAAACTCGTTTAAGAAGAGAATATGTTGGTTTGGAAGAGTCTCACACTGATTTCCCAAATGTGGCATAGGTTGTAGTCAATGAAGAGTTATTTTTTAAACCAACGTCAGCCAAGTTTTTTTTTTTTTAGCCCCAGACAAAATTTTTGTTGCTGCATACCCAACTGTTACTTCTACTTTCTTTCTTGCCTGGAGAACCCCACTTTTGTTCAGACATTGGGCAGTCTTGGCTCAGAAAAAGATATGGGCCCGCCCCCAGGGAAGCAATGTAATTAACATAAGTCAGTTATGGTCCTGCCATTGTCTTTTGCCCGTGACCGTTATGATAACCAGTCAGCAGTAACCAATTCCAAGGCCAGAAATAAAGCATTTCCAAAATACAAGATGTCAGATCAGAAAAATGAGCCCTTGATAACTTTGTTAAGCCTCTGAACGAACCTTGGGCTTCTTGTCAGATCAGAAAAACAAAACAAAACATTCTACTTTAAAGCAACGTCCAGTAGGAAATTCTTTTACTTCACCCACAAGCAAGCTGATAAAATTGCAAAGCCTATATTCTGAATTTTTGGTTAGTCAAGATCTACACTCTTTACACTTTCTTGGAGCCTGGCCTGCTATTACCTGAGCAGGAGATCCCTTTGAAACCCATTCCTTTCATGGTCTTTCTTTCACCAGGTCTGTCATGAAAAGCAATTCTTTTAAATTGGTCCAGGGTACCTGTTTGAAACCTAAGTTACAAATAGAATGACAAGAAGAAACCATGTAACTTCCTAATGCCTCTTGATGCCAATCTTTTAGTCCTTCATTATTCTGCTGGATGGTGATTTTCCTAAGCATCAGGTGATTCATAGTAGCTCTAAGTCCCAAATTAAAGGAATTGTAGAGCTTCCGTAACTCCTATTATAACAACATGATTTCATTATCTGGATTTTCTTTATCACTTTGAAGATGAAGAAATTGAAGTCCCAAAGAAGAAACCGTTTTCTCTTTCGTCCCACACTATGTCCTGAAACCCAGATTCTAGCTACTCAGATGGTGCTTTTCAAAAATTGAGCATGTGGCCAGTCAATGTGAATAGCTATTTACACATTTTATTTTTTCTAAAAGTGCCCATTCATGGCACTGAAAGGAATAGCAAGTTTGGATCACATTAAGAAAATTAGA
The DNA here is from genome assembly GCF_022355385.1 of Mustela nigripes. NCBI lineage: Eukaryota > Metazoa > Chordata > Mammalia > Carnivora > Mustelidae > Mustela > Mustela nigripes. The sequence continues at coordinate 15,027,736 of NC_081566.1, forward strand.
TCTTGCGTTCTATGCAGATGGAATATTCCCTCCATTCTGCTGTGGCCTTAAAGACCTGGAGATGATTCTAGGGAACCCAGTAGGGAAACTATGATTAGATTGTCAGCTGCATAGAGAGGTATGTGTGTGCATATTAATGGAATAGCCATGGGGACAGACACATGGGGCATGAACACCCAGTGTTTCTGGTGGCAGGATCACGGAACCTTAACTCTTCCCTTGCCAGGCTTTTCCCACAGGCCAAAGTCCGCTCAAAACTCTGCCTCTTTATGGGGTACCTGGGTGGCTCAGTCAGTGAAATGCCTGCCTTCAGCTCGGGTCATGATTCCAGGGTCCCGGGATCGAGCCCCGCATGGGCTCCTTGCTCGGTGGGGAGTCTGCTTCTCCCTCTGCCTGCTACTGTCCCTGCTTGTGTTCTCTCTGTCAAATAAATAAAATATTATAAAAACCTCCACCTCTTTATGTACCCTAGGGCTTCTCTTTCAGTAGCTCTTAAACATGGCTGTGTGGGTCTTTGACACAATTGGTTTTTAAATGACAAAAAAAAATTTTTCAGATACAATGTGTCAGTATTTTAAGATCTCTCTTCTTCTCCCAGACTCTTACCGGAATTCGATTCCATTTATGAAAACCAGAACCAAAGCAGAAGATCAACCCTTCCAACTTATTTCAAGGTATTTCCTTTAAATGGCAGTGGAGGGGAGCCCTGCCATATGATTTTAGAGACAATTAACCATTGACAGAGAGGCTGAGTTCTGGAGTGAGTTAGAGGGACACACCCACAGAAGATTAAGTAAAAATACGGAAGAATGTCTGCAGGAGCCATTGGAAATGGGGAATGGCGTTTAGTCAATATAACAATGACAGCAAGTTAGGGAAATAGAAAGAAATATTACTTACAAACCCACCCTAACTCAGAAATTATTACTTTTATCTGCAATAGAGATATTGAGAAAACTTTTTTTTTTTCTTATGTAACTTCTCCTGATATCGGCAAAGGAGAGTCATCAAACACATAGTCATCCTATTTAAACATTTACCAGAGTTTCCTCTGGACTTGCTTTGTTTGTTTCACTTTATTTTGTTTCTACAATAAAATAAGAAGATCATTTTTAAAAGGCTTCTGTTTTCTGGTATCACGTACGAAGTTCCCACTCTCACTGGTTTCTAGTCTCCAAAGTAACTTCTTAAATGGTCGAGGCCAATGAGGCCTGGGGCTTTTGCAGACTGGTTGTGGCCTCGAAGCCATGGCCATCTCGCCGTTATGACGTTATGGGTGGTGATGGGTCGGGAAACTCTGAGGGGGGAGCGGAGAGGGAAGGAAGAAGGGCCGGCAGCTGGGAGGAGGCACTGGGAATGGGGATAGGGTGATTGGGGCCGCGCCCGGCAGAGAGGCAGACATTCCTTCACTCGCAGTTTTAGCTCTGTCCCGGCCCTGGAAATCCGATTTGTAGAGGACTGCTAACCCCAGGCCCCGGGAGACGCGGCCACCACCGTGCAGCTTTCCCTGTGAAGCTATCCCTTGCCTTATTCAGGACTGCGGAGTCCTGGAGGCCCCGGGTGCTCCCTGTTTCAAACACAAGGTCCAGCCTATAAATACTTATTGATGATTATTGTCTAGAAGACTGCTGCCTTCTTTTTTTTTTAAATCAGGACACAGATGGAGGAGAAATTGACAAAGATGTACTGACTTCCCAGCCTTAGCCCCAGTAGCATTAAAAACCATCTTTTTGGTTTTGTTTTTGATGAACGTAGACCAAAGTCTTAATAAGCAATCAGATCTTCGCCCATACCCGTTTCAGCTGAGGGACTGGGCCAACATCTTATGCCAGATTCCCGTGTGATTAATCTCTGTCACAGAATCCACAGAGCTATTTCCATCATCCAAGAGAATCGTACGTAGATGGGCACTTTGTTCCCACCAGTCTGCTAACTATTTATTTCCAGTACAGCTGATCTTTCTTTGACAGAAATCAAAGCATATAGCTCAAGGACCTAATCACAGAAAGGCTATGAAATTGAAACCCAAGAGATTTGTATGAACTTCTTTTCTCTTTTAATGAGATTACTTCATATGACTCTGCAAAGTACAGTAGAACTGAATGCATCCATTCCTCATAAATTAGAAATTCATGAAAATGTCTTATATCCTTTAGATTGCCATCTGCTTGCATCATCAAAGAACAGGTTTCCCGAATGAACTTTAAAAGCTATATTATCTCTCAGGAGGATCGTTAATCTATTTAAATGTTAAAATTTATTTTTCAACTTTTTTTTTTCCCTTACCAAAAAATGTCCTCCCTTTTCGTCAATGGTACTCTGTAGAAGTACCATTTATAGAGCGATTTCTTCTCCGCTCCAAACCCACCTTCTAGAACTGCTTTGTGATACTTGCAGCTGGTACTCTAGGAACCGTATTTCTGCTTTGCCAACGGGCTCCCTGATAGGCCTTCCCGGGAATGGGTGTGGGGTGGGGGGTGCCAGAGAGTTAGAGGAGGGGAACTTAGCTCTTCTCACTTGCTTCCTCTCAGCATCACCCTGAGCTTTCCTTCTTGAGTCTGGCAGTGCCGGTTTACTTCAGTAGCAGCATCTGGATTCACTTTACCATTTCCCAACACTCGTCGGCCTCACGGCGCTCCCTCACCTCCAGCACCAGCGAGGCCCTTCTCAGGTTTTCCCATTCTAATAAGTTTCATCTCTTCCCTTTTTTCCTTTGGCCTAAGGAATAGTAACTGTTGCAGTTGCTACCTTTGTGAATCCCTCGCGTTCTATTTTTTTCTCCCTCCTTCAGTTCTGCAACACCCAGTTAACCATTCTTTATTAAATTGTCTAAAAGAACTGCTGTCATTTCTCTCTCTTGATTGGACCCTGGCTGACACAGATCGTGAAGGTCATCTTACATATTTGGAGGTAATACCAATATTTTAATTAAATTCTTTCATCCATACTTTTTCACCTTTAAAAATTTCCTCCAAAGTTGTCTGAATTGGTGACCTGTTCTGGAAGCCATATTGTCCCCCTCTAGAATGATCTGTTTACCAGTCTTGAAGCTAACACTTCCAGACTTAAAATTTTTTTTTTACAAATCCGCATTTTCAGCAAGTGTGAGTTGATGTTGTTCTATGTTCTCCTGTCCTCTAACACCCCAGAAAGAGGGCATGACTTGGAACTGGAGTATCCAAGTCAGCCCAGTCTTGTGACATGTTCCAATCACAGGACGGGGCAACACAGGACACTATAAGAATCATCAGCCCCAGGAATCTGATGATGCCGACCTTTCTTGCTCTTAGTAGCAGGAGGAGAACCCCCAGTGGGGATAACAGAATAGATTTAAGTATTCTTTTCTACACTGCTCAGCATGAGTGCTAATGGGTTTTGGGGCCAGATGCTTTGGTTTGAAGTTGGCTATTCTGAGGTCAGAGGAAAATGTTTCCCTTGAGAGCTGTGCTAAGAAGGGGTGCTTGTTGCAATTACTCATTGAATAATTACTTCTGCTTCTCTATCAGATTTCTTTTTGGTCATTATGGAACAGAGCAGAAGTTTTTAATTTTACTGAAACCTAACAATTCTTTATTTCACGGATCATGCTTTTGGTGTTGTATCTAAAAACTCATTGCCAAACCCAAAGACATGCAGATTTTCCCCCCATGCTTTCTTCTAGAAGTTTTATAGTATTGTGTTTTATCCTTAGGTCTATGATCCATTTTGAGTTAATTTTTGAGAAAGGTGTTGTAAGGTGTCCAGATTTGGGTTTTTTTGGTGTTTTGTTTTGTTTTGTTTTTGGCATATGAACATGCAATTATTCTAGCACCGTTTGTTGCAAAGACTATCCTTTCTCTGTGGAGTTACCTTGGCTCCTTTTCAAATATTAGCTGACTGTATTTGTGTGGGTCTATTTCTGAGATCTTTATTCTGATCCAGGTTCACTCATTTTTTTCAGATACTGTTTCGTAAGCACCTTCTCGAGAGGGCATTCTGCTTAGGCACAAAAGGAAGACAAAGTCACTGCTCTTAGGTAGCTCTCAGTCCTGATAATCAACACAGTAGTTCACAGTAGAGTTGGTAAATGCCACAATGGAAGTACACACAGAGTCCTAAGAGATCCCAGCATCTGTTCCAGCTCTATAACGACTGTTCCCACCCAGGTCCCAGACGCTGTCATTTTTAACCCAGATTTGTGAAGTCCCCTCCTAACTAAATTGTCTGATTCCATGCTTGCCTTTCCTTTGTTTTTTGTTTATTTTTAAAGATTTCTGTATTTATTTGAGAGAGTGCGAGAGAGCAGGAGGAGGGGTTGAGAGAGAGGGACAGGGAATGGATCTCAAGCAGATCCCTGCAAAGCATGGAGCCTGATGTGGGGCTCGATCTCACAACCCTGAGATCCTGACCTGAGCCGAAACCAAGATTCAGATGCTTAACCCGCTGAGCCATCTGGGCACTCCTTGCCTTTCCTTCAAAAGAAAGTGGAATTGTATCATTGCTTTACGCGAAATCTCCAGGGGACTCCCTTCTACCTTAGAGTCAAAGTCAAAGTCCTCACATCACCTTCATGAGCTGGATGCCAAGTGCTCCTGACCTCGTCTCCCATTTTCACCTCATCCTTCTGTTCTGGCCCCTCTGGCCTCGCTGGACTGCGTAGGCGCCAGGCACTCGGGTCTCAGGGCTTTGCACCTGCTTTGCTCCCTGCTCAAGAATAATCTTGCCAGAAAGCTACATTCCCTCCACTTCCGAATTCCATCAAAGCGTGATACAATCTACACCACCCGGGCTCGTTTCCTGCTTGTAATTCACTTCTTCTTCTTTGTCTTCCTCGTCTTCTCCTTCCTCTTCCTCTGCCTCCTCCTACTTCGTTTAACTCTCTCTCCCAAGTAAATTCCATGAGATCATGGAACATTGTCTCTCCCCTTCTTTCCTCCTCCTCTTCTTTCCCCCCTTCTAGTGTCCACAATAATGCTCGGAATATGGTAGGAACTTGTCAAATATTTATGGAATGAAGGAATGAAGCCATGGAAAAGAAATGGGGATACTTTGGGGGTAATCTTGGCAAACCATCAACTTCTCAAGGAAAGAGGAGCTTATGAAGCCATCATTGATTCTCAGTGCATGGGCATGAAATACATGTTTAATAAATAGGTAAAAACCAATATACTCAAATAGCTACTTTGTGGTGGAGAACACAGAGACACAAAGCTTGGAAAGATTTAAGCTCAGGTAGCCCAGAAGAGGCACACGTGACCTCTGAGACTGTACTAATATGTATATTTTCATTTCACCCTTAAAAAACTATAATCTCGGCGTGCCTGGGTGGCTCAGTGGGTTAAAGCCTCTGCCTTCAGCTCAGGTCATGATCCCAGGGTCCTGGGATCGAGCCCCACATCGGGCTCTCTGCTCAACAGGGAGCCTGCTTCTCTCTCTCTGCCTGCCTCTCTGCCTACCTGTGATCTCTCTCTGTCAAATAAATAAATAAAATCTTAAAAAAATCCTATAATCTCTAAAGCAAGATGGACTGATTGGGTCAAGGGGATTATTTAGAAGTCAGGAGGAGGTTTCACAGGTTAGAATAATTCTTAGTAGGATTTTGAAAGAAGGGAGCCTCAATTAATAGACACAGAAAGAGTTCTTCTCTCTCCCAGATCCCATACCTAGGCTGAGCTGTCTGCTACTTCAGGAGCACACTCAAGAGGATCCTGACGGCAGCCTTAACAAGTGGCTGTGGTGAACTTCGCTTGCTTCCTAGCCCAGGCCATGGAGGGAAGGGGCTGAATGGACTTACCATCCCAGCAAGACTCTCTTTCATTTGCATCAAAAGAAAAATGCTGGAGGATTAGGAACACTTGCGGTACCTAAGATGAGGAAGCAATTTTCTCTGACAGGGGCTCTTCTCAGGGAACACAAGAGCTTCCCTTGACAAATCTATCCTTCTCAGACTCCTTCTCCGGGGTGTCTCTTGGACTCCAGCTAGAGAGCCCTATCTCAGCACAGCTCTTCCCGAACAAAGTAGAAAAGGTTGAGGTATAGCTAACTCTGCACTCCTTGCTCACTAGTATAGGCGTGTGTACTGGGGGTGGGATGTCTGCATCAGTACCTCACCGTAGGTTCAAGAGCAAGTTGTTGTTGAGCTGCTCTAATAATGTCGCCAATGTCCTCGTTGGTGTTTGTGGAGATAAATGCACATGGTCACGTCCGAAGTCTCCATCAAGTGGCATTTATAGCTTTTCCTTGTTTGTATTAACTGTTTTGCTGGTAACTTCTCCCATTTGTTCTCCCAGAGAACAAATAATACTGACTTGTCTTTCAAGATTTATATAACTGATTCCATATGCTTTGACAATTCTATCACATTTTTAGACAGTTACATAAGATTTTTTTTTTCTCATGGGATGTCAGGATAGTAACTTGGAAAGTTGAGGGCTGTCTTGTGAGTAATGTAAAAGGTTAGAAAGTCAAACAACAAACTTCAAATCTTCTTACCAAAACTGGTCTAGGAAGAAATGAGAGAGATTCTTAATGTGATGCCCCGCAGAGTAAGAAATACTGGGGATTTTGTTTGTTTGGTTGTTTGGTTGGTTGGGCTTTTTTTTGGTTCAACACTGCTGTTAAAACATTTTTTTTTGTTTGTTTGTTTATTGTCTATCAATAAACCACCAATATGTTTTAAATATGCTCTGAGTTTTCTCTTTAAATTTTCCACACTTATCACTCTTCAGTGTAGTTGATTGACAGTCTGATTTTGGAATTTCAGGAACTTGTACAACTGAGAAAGAATAGAACATTTTTTAAATTAATGTTTTGTAATTTTATACTTTTATATGTGTTATAAAAGAAAAAATTCTTTTTCTTAGGAGAAGCATCACAACACCAAACCTCTTCATCCAATATCTGTACTCTCAGGACCTCTTCAACAAGTCAACTGCTCTTCAAGAATTTCATGACTTTCAGTGGTATGTGATTATATATTCTGGTCTCTATTTTCTTTCTTTCTTTTTTTCTTTGTTATTTTCTTCCTCTACTAAATTTCAGCAAAGTTTCTTTTTTTTTAGTTTCTAATTTTTCCAGTTTCTAGGCATCATGTTGTTTATTTTAACTTTTTTCTTAATATATGTATTTATAGCATGAATTTCACTTGAACATCTGTTTTTGCTGCAAAACCCATAGGTTTTGGAATATTGTATTTTCTTTCTCTCTTGTTTTGAGACATATTTTGATCTACTATTTGATCCTTAGTTTTGCACCATTGTGTTTGAAAAATACACTCAGTATGACTTCAGTCTTCTTAAATTTGTAGTGTTTGTTATGTCTCTTTTTATTTGATTTAACCAGGGGATTCTTCTGAGTATACCTGAAGAAAATGTGTATTCTATTCTTCTTGGGTGGAATGTGTCATACATATCTTTTAGAACCATGTATTTGGAAGTATGCTTCAAGTAAAAACTGTTCTTTTTGGGGGGGGGGAACCTTTAACTGAGGGTACTCTTTTAACACAAAGTATATCTGTGGGGAAGTGGGGGGGGGTAAAATAGGTGAAAGGGATTAAGAGTACACTTAAAATGATGAGCACTAAATAATGTATAGAACTGTTGAATCACTACATGTTGTATACCTACAACTAACATAACACTGGAGGTTAACTATTTTGGAATTAAAATGAAAAACTTAATTTAAAAAAAGTGCAAGAAAGAACAATAAAAAAAGAGATTTTGGTAAATGGAAAGAGAGACTTAATTTTCACTCAGCTGGGTGTGACTGGCAACATTGGATTTTTCTTTGCATATGGATACATTTTCTTGTACTCACAATGAGAAAAAAAATAAGGCTGGAACTCTTTTTATTCCCTCTGAGCTTTCTTCTCTTTCTTTCCCTCCTCCATTTGGCTGAAGGAGCAAAGATGAATGCAAATGGTTATTAAATAATCACTTGTTACAAATAACTGATTAGGATTTGGGCTATGTCAACAGTTGATGCTTGCCAGTCTCTTGGCAGAGCTCTGATCACGTTAGGTTTTGGATAATCAATTTATTCTAACACAAACCATATTGGATGATTGAGATTTTATGCCTTTTTATTTCTTTTAAACAGCCTTCTGAACCAAATGCTTATTATTCTGAAATGCAGCCAGATTCTGGCCACCCCAGGAGTCCAGTATTAAGATGGAGCTCCTAATACTTTAGATATTTTCTTGGCTTACATCGAAGAAACACTTAGGAACTTGAACAGAAAAATTATGTTTCTGATTTTCTTTCTTATCTCCTGATTACTCAAGTTTCATAGGCAAGTGACAATAACCTTTTAATCTAGGTAACTTTTCCTGCAATAAAACCTTCCTCCTCTTGCTTTGTTTTGCCTCAATTTTAACGAAACAAGGAGTACCCCAAATTTTAGCCTTCCAATCCTGTAATAAACAGCCACCACGGGGTGGGTGGAAGCCCACAGAAGGGTGCAGAGAGGGGTTTCTGGGAAAATGGCATGCAAATTGACTAGCAGTTGTGCAGTGGATTGAAAGGGAATTAAACTGAGGGGTGGAGCATAGGCACCCGTGGGAATGGGGCTATAACAGAACCATGTTCTAGGGGCGATCTGATGACAGTGTCAACAAGCCAACTATTTGGAGATATGGAGTTGGCAGAAGAAAGACACTTCAGATCAGCACCTGGGGATAAGATGGAGCCGCTAAGATGTGAGCCGAGGTGGCAAATTCAGATGCTTTGTGGGGAGTGGGCAGGTGGCCTACATGAAGGAATGCTATTAATAATATTTAGCAGCTGATATGGTACCAACCGTCAGCCATCGGGACAGATCCTGGCCATGGACATGGAGCAGATCCAATAGCAGGGATCCTTGCAACACCTGGCATTTCTCCTTTCTTTCTTGGATCTTGGAGAGATCTGAAGGATCTTTGGAGGGGGTCAGGGTCTGGGGCAGCTAGAGAGGCAGGAAAACATTTGGGAGGCACAGAATAGTACTGGTTTACCAAACAATTTAAAGTATTTCCCTAGTCTAACTGATTTAACTGAACTGTACTGGTGGATTATCAGCCCTTCCCATGGACGAAGTGGGCTGCATGGAGGGACAAGGGAGTGGAGCCAACTGCAGGAAGTCTGAGCAGGCGTGCGTGATTAGCGGAGTCCACTGCATTTTTCGTCCAGTGGAAATCTTTTTAAAAACTACGCTTTAACTCTTTGTGGCTGAAACCAAACACATTTGCAGGGTGATCGTGGGCGTTTGTCTTCATGGGAGACATTGTATTCCGGTTTTTATCTGAATATCTGATGCATTATAACACCAATGTCTCAGGTGAGAAACCTCAGCTGTTTTTGACCTCTTCGTTCATTCGTTTCTCCTTTCCTTCATGTATTTATTTAATGTTACTGAAGATTCTTTTGTTCTCCACATTTTGTCCCTTCTTTCCTGATACCTTTCTTAGTCTCTCCGCCTCCATCTTCCAACGAAGCTCCCAGAATAGTACCTGAGCCTGTCTTTTCTGTACTTTAACCTCCTGGTAATCCTCAAATTCATTTGCTTTTTTACTTACCTATTTAACATTTATTGGATACCTTCCATGTCCCAGACACCATACTAGGTGCTGATATAAAAGACTGTAAGTCTTCTTATTCCCCTTAAGGAGATTTTGGTCCAACTCAACCCCCTGACGAAGTATTATTGACATTCTGGTTGACAACATTTTTTTTTTTTTTTTTTTTTTTTTTTTTTTTTTTTTTTTTTTTTTTTTGAGTGGGAGTGAATGAGGGCGAGCACAGGCAGACAGAGTGGAAGGAAGAGTCAGAGGGAGAAGCAGGCTCCCTGCGGAGCAAGGAGCCCGATGTGGGACTCGATCCCAGGACGCTGGGCTCATGACCTGAGCTGAAGGCAGCCGCTTAACCAACTGAGCCACCCAGGTGTCCCTGGTTGACAACATTTTACTCAGTCCTTAGAGATGATGATTAAATGGCCTTCTCTATTTTTTGTTTCCCACCCCCTGCTCCTCATGCTACCCTAGTGTTTTCCTCAGCATCTCACTCCAGGACCTAGTTCTTGGTCTGTGTTTCCTTCACACCCTTCTCTCTTACTTTTGTGAAGACTCTCTGCCCTCCTGAGCCTTCATGGTCATCTCAGGGGTCCAGTGGTACCAGGAAGACTTTCAGCAGCCTAGTTCATCAAGGGCCGTGGCTTTCATTGAGCTGCTGCCAAGATCATACTTCATCTGGGGGAGATTTGTGTCCTTTGCCTGTGGGTGATATATAATGTTACCAAGTTTCCTAGAAGTTTGATGCAATGCAAAATACCACATGCATGGTAGAAGGAGGCTGCTTGACAAAAAGGAGTAAACGTGTCAGACTGACTTAGCAGAGGGAATTAGGGAGGGGGTGGGAAGGACAGAGGGCAAGCGCAATTTTTTTTTTTTAGAGGGAAAGAGTCTCTCATCTAAATTTCCAAGAGGGCATGAATAGTGGTGAGTTCCGAAAGCAACACTGTATAGGCCAGACCATAGAGGCCAGTCTGGTGGGATGCCTTGAGTCCTATTCAAAGTTGTTGTCTCCTTAGCTTGCCACCATACCTGCAGTGAGCTGAGCAGAGAAGATGCTGGGGAAGATTAAGCACAAGTGGATGAGACTTCTCCATATCTTCTGCTCAAGATGGTCAAGCCTCTGTACGTGGACATGGTCCACTGACTTGGTCCTGCTGCCTTTCGGGGATTCATGTGATAGAAGGGCCCTGTCAGCTTTCAGGGATCTGCCCACTTCCACACAAGAATATTATTGCTATACTGAATGTTATGTGTTGAATTTTGATCCCCCCAGAAAAAGACGTGTTGAAGCCCTGACCCCCAGTATCTCAGAATGTGTGAACTTACTTAGAGTCTTTACAGATGTAGTCAAGTTAAAATAAGGTTATTAGGGTTGGCCTAATCCAGTGACTAATGTTCTTATAAAGGGAAATTTGGACATGAGACAGACACACAGAGGGAAAGCAATGTGAAGACACACAAGGAGAAGACAGCCAGAAGATCCAAGCAATGCATCAATATGTCAAGGAACACCAAAAATTATTGGCAAACACTTGAAGCTAAAAGAAGCCAAGAAGGATTCTCCTGTCAGAGAGAGCGTGGTCCCACTAAAACCTTGGTTATGGACTTGCCTCCAAAACGTGAGGCAATACATTTCTATTGTTTCAGTCTACTCAGTTTTTGGTATGATAGCCCTAGGAAACTAATAGTCCTTCTTCATTGGTCAAGAGTGCCACAGCAGACATGCCATCATGGTCATCCACAAGCCTACCACAAGCCGCATAAAAAATGATAAGTATCTTCTGCTACCAGCATGGAGAACACTGGGTTTTACAGACATATTTGCATATAGTGATAGTGTTTATCTATAGGCTAATTAACATGTAGTACCTTCTTTGTTGTTCTAGAAATGCACTGTCCAGTAATACATTACCTACTAGTCTACAGAATAGGAGAAGATATTTGCAAATGTATTATCAGATAAAGGGCTAGTATCCACCATCTATAAAGAACTTCTCAAACTCAACACCCAAAGAACAAATAATCCAATCAAGAAATGGACAGAAGACAGGAACAGAGATTTCTCTAAAGAAGACATGCAAATGGCCAACAGATACATGAAGAAAAAATGTTCAGCATCACTCAGCATCAGGGAAATATAAATCAAAACCCCAATGAGATACCACCTCACTCCGGTGAGAATGGCTAAAATTAAAATTTGGGAAACAACAGATGTTGTCAAGGATATGGAGTAAGGGGAACCCTCTTATACAGTTGGTGGGAATGCCAGCTGGTACAGTCACTCTGGAAAACAATATGGAGCTTCCTCAGAAAGCTGAAAATAGAGCTACCCTACAACCCAGGAATTGTATGACGAGGTATTTATCTCAAATATACAAATGTATCATTCTGAAGAGGCACCTGCACCCCAATGTTATAGCAGCAATCTCCACATAGCCAAACTATGGAAAAAGACCAGATGTCCATCGACAGATGAATGGATAAAGAAGATGTGGTGTACATACATACACTGGAATACTACTCAGCCATTACAAAAATGAAATCTTGCCATTGGTGGTGACGTGGATGGAACTAGAGGGTGTTATGCTAAGCAAAGTAAGTCAGTCAGAGAAAGACATCATCATATGATCTCACTTATGTTTGGAATTTAAGAAACAAAACAGAGGAGCATAAGAGAAGAGAGGAAAATGTAAAACAAGATGAAATCAGAGAGACAAACCGTAAGAGACTCTTAAGCATAGGAAAAAAAAAAAAAGGGGGGGTTGCGGGGGGGGAAGCGGGGGGGGGGTGGGGTAACTGGGTGATGGACATTAAGGAGGGCACGTGATATCACGAGCACTGGGTGTTATACAAGACTGATGAATCACTGACCTCCACCTCTGAAACTAACAATGCGCTATATGTTATTTAATTGAATTTAAATTTGAAAAATAAAATTTTAATTAATTAATTTAATTTTAATTAAATTAAAAATTTAGTTCCTTAGGCACATGAGCCATATATCAAACGCTCAGTAGTCATGTAGCTAGTAGCTACATGATGCAGAATACAGATGCAGAAAACATGCTCACCACTGCAGAAAGTTCTCTTGGGTAGCACTGCTCAGTGGAATGTTCTGGTCAACAGAGAGATAACCTATGCCTAAAAAACAGCAGAAAGGAAGGAAGGGAAGAAGGAAGGAAGAAAGGAAAGAAAGAAAGAAAAAAAGAACGAAAGAAAGACAGACAGACAGACAAAGGAAAAAGAGGCCAATATAGTTAACTTAATCCTCAAACTGTACTCTGATAGTTCTAAAAGGGACGCTATAATCTAGAAATATTTTAGAAGCGGGAGGGTGAATTTCAGTCCTCGCTGTACAGCGGGCCAGAATGCCAGCAAATTGAGAGTTAGGCTGATTGAACGTTAAATAAATCAGTGTTTGCTGTCTCAACTATGGCCCAAGTACAAAATTTAACCAAGTCTGGGGAATAATTTAGAAACATTTAAAGTCATTAGGATCATTAGATCTGACTTGAGCAAAGCAAAATAAACAACCCTCCTGGCCTGATTTGGAACCAGTTCTTCTATGCCTTCTAAATCAAAGCTAAATCCTCTGAGTTTAAATATATTACAACTATTTTTCTTGGTTTGGATGTGTGTATCCAAACTTCCACATTTTTTTCAGTGTTTGTTCCACTGTTTTCTGTACCCTAATTACTCCCCGTCTCAGAGCCATAAGACTGTAAGGGACCGAAGAGTCTAGTTTGCCTCTGCCTCAAGTCCAGAAGCCAACAGAACAGACTCTCTGTGTCCCTGTGTTCTAGGTCCCATCTTTCATGCGAATGTCATCAGCCCACGAGTGTACTTCGACTTTACCACCGTGATTTCTTGTGCTCCCTCAGTTTTCATAATGGAATTTTTACATTCCTTCCAAACCTTTGGGTCAGAGTGACATTTAATTTGCCCCTCTGAACCCTTCGCTGCAATTTTCTTTGTCTGGCCTGCAGGGAGAGAGACTAAATTTCCTTTTTTATTGTGGTTAGGGGTTCACCAAGGAACAATGGCAGGAATGTGGCTCTGAATTCTTAAATTATGGATAGCTAAATAATACTTTACAGACAAAGAGGACTCCAAAAAATTCTTAGCTGACTGGTTGGCTTAAAGACATTAACACTCTTCTTTAAAAAATAACTTGGTCTGCGGGGCACCTGGGTGGCTCACGGGTTAAAGCCTCTGCTTTCAGCTCAGGTCATGATCCCAGGGTCCTGGGATCGAGCCCCACATCGGGCTCTCTGCTCAGCGGGGAGCCTGCTTCCCCCTCTCTCTCTGCCTGCCT